>NW_027468761.1:0-499507 GCF_046254945.1 Alosa pseudoharengus
TTTTAGTACCTTGCAGTTTTTCTTAGTTTTCACATAAGGTCCGGGGTCAGGACAAAAGACAGATTTTTGACAAATTTCAAAATATGTCAGATATTGTCCAAATTATTTTTTATTTCACGTCTAGACATGTGAAATGCATGAACTAGGGCAAAAAAAGTGAAAAGAAATTGGTCTGATTTTTTTTTTAGTACCTTGCAGTTTTTCTTAGTTTTCTCACAAGGTCCGGGGTCAGGACAAAAGACAGATTTTTGACAAATTTCAAAATATGTCAGATATTGTCCAAATTATTTTTTATTTCACTTCTAGACATGTGAAATGCATGAACTAGGGCAAAAAAAGTGAAAAAAAATTGGTCTGATTTTTTTTAGTACTTTTCAGTTTTTCTTAGTTTTCACATAAGGTCCGGGGTCAGGACAAAAGACAGATTTTTGACAAATTTCAAAATATGTCAGATATTGTCCAAATTATTTTTTATTTCACGTCTAGACATGTGAAATGCACGAACAAGTGCAAAAAAGTGTAACAAAATTGGTTTGGTTTTTTTTAATACCTTTCAGTTTTTCTTAGTTTTCTCACAAGGTCCGGGGTCAGGACAAAAGATAGATTTTTGACAAATTTCAAAATATGTCAGATATTGTCCAAATTATTTTTTATTTCACGTCTAGACATGTGAAATTCATGAACTAGGGCAAAAAAGTGTAAAAAAATTGGTTTGATTTTTTTTAGTACCTTTCAGTTTTTTTTAGTTTTCACATAAGGTCCGGGGTCAGGACAAAAGACAGATTTTTGACAAATTTCAAAATATGTCAGATATTGTCCAAATTATTTTTTATTTCACGTCTAGACATGTGAAATGCATGAACTAGTGCAAAAAAGTGTAACAAAATTGGTTTGATTTTTTTTTAGTACTTTTCAGTTTTTCTTAGTTTTCACATAAGGTCCGGGGTCAGGACAAAAGACAGATTTTTGACAAATTTCAAAATCTGTCAGATATTGTCCAAATCATTTTTTATTTCACTTCTAGACATGTTAAATGCATGAACTAGGGCAAAAAAGTGTAACAAAATTGGTTTGATTTTTTTTAGTACCTTTCAGTTTTTCTTAGTTTTCACACAAGGTCCGGGGTCAGGACAAAAGACAGATTTTTGACAAATTTCAAAATATGTCAGATATTGTCCAAATTATTTTTTATTTCACGTCTAGACATGTGAAATGCATGAACTAGTGCAAAAAAGTGTAACAAAATTGGTTTGATTTTTTTTTAGTACTTTTCAGTTTTTCTTAGTTTTCACATAAGGTCCGGGGTCAGGACAAAAGACAGATTTTTGACAAATTTCAAAATCTGTCAGATATTGTCCAAATCATTTTTTATTTCACTTCTGGACATGTGAAATGCATGAACTAGGGCAAAAAAGTGTAAAAAAATTGGTTTGATTTTTTTTAGTACCTTTCAGTTTTTCTTAGTTTTCACATGAGGTCCGGGGTCAGGACAAAAGATAGATTTTTGACAAATTTCAAAATCTGTCAGATATTGTCCAAATCATTTTTTATTTCACGTCTAGACATGTGAAATGCATGAACTAGTGCAAAAAAGTGTAACAAAATTGGTTTGATTTTTTTTTAGTACTTTTCAGTTTTTCTTAGTTTTCACATAAGGTCCGGGGTCAGGACAAAAGACAGATTTTTGACAAATTTCAAAATATGTCAGATATTGTCCAAATCATTTTTTATTTCACTTATAGACATGTGAAATGCATGAACTAGGGCAAAAAAGTGTAAAAAAAATGGTTTGATTTTTTTTTAGTACCTTGCAGTTTTTCTTAGTTTTCACATAAGGTCCGGGGTCAGGACAAAAGACAGATTTTTGACAAATTTCAAAATATGTCAGATATTGTCCAAATTACTTTTTATTTCACGTCTAGACATGTGAAATGCATGAACTAGTGCAAAAAAGTGTAACAAAATTGGTTTGATTTTTTTTTAGTACTTTTCAGTTTTTCTTAGTTTTCACATAAGGTCCGGGGTCAGGACAAAAGACAGATTTTTGACAAATTTCAAAATCTGTCAGATATTATCCAAATCATTTTTTATTTCACTTCTAGACATGTGAAATGCATGAACTAGTGCAAAAAAGTGTAACAAATTGGTTTGATTTTTTTTTAGTACTTTTCAGATTTTCTTAGTTTTCACATAAGGTCTGGGGTCAGGATAAAAGACAGATTTTTGACAAATTTCAAAATCTCTCAGATATTGTCCAAATTATTTTTTATTTCACTTCTAGACATGTGAAATGCATGAACTAGGGCAAAAAAAGTGAAAAAAAATTGGTCTGATTTTTTTTAGTACTTTTCAGTTTTTCTTAGTTTTCACATAAGGTCCGGGGTCAGGACAAAATACAGATTTTTGACAAATTTCAAAATCTGTCAGATATTGTCCAAATTATTTTTTATTTCACTTCTAGACATGTGAAATGCATGAACTAGGGCAAAAAAGTGTGAAAAAATTGGTTTGATTTTTTTTTTAGTACCTTGCAGTTTTTCTTAGTTTTCACATAAGGTCCGGGGTCAGGACAAAAGACAGATTTTTGACAAATTTCAAAATCTGTCAGATATTGTCCAAATCATTTTTTATTTCATTTCTAGACATGTGAAATGCATGAACTAGGGCAAAAAAAGTGAAAAAAAATTGGTTTGATTTTTTTTAGTACCTTTCAGTTTTTCTTAGTTTTCTCACAAGGTCCGGGGTCAGGACAAAAGACAGATTTTTGACAAATTTCAAAATATGTCAGATATTGTCCAAATTATTTTTTATTTCACGTCTAGACATGTGAAATGCACGAACAAGTGCAAAAAAGTGTAACAAAATTGGTTTGGTTTTTTTAATACCTTTCAGTTTTTCTTAGTTTTCTCACAAGGTCCGGGGTCAGGACAAAAGATAGATTTTTGACAAATTTCAAAATATGTCAGATATTGTCCAAATTATTTTTTATTTCACGTCTAGACATGTGAAATGCACGAACAAGTGCAAAAAAGTGTAACAAAATTGGTTTGGTTTTTTTAATACCTTTCAGTTTTTCTTAGTTTTCTCACAAGGTCCGGGGTCAGGACAAAAGATAGATTTTTGACAAATTTCAAAATATGTCAGATATTGTCCAAATTATTTTTTATTTCACGTCTAGACATGTGAAATTCATGAACTAGGGCAAAAAAGTGTAAAAAAATTGGTTTGATTTTTTTTAGTACCTTTCAGTTTTTCTTAGTTTTCACACAAGGTCCGGGGTCAGGACAAAAGACAGATTTTTGACAAATTTCAAAATCTGTCAGATATTGTCCAAATCATTTTTTATTTAATTTCTAGACATGTGAAATGCATGAACTAGTGCAAAAAAGTGTAACAAAATTCGTTTGATTTTTTTTAGTACTTTTCAGTTTTTCTTAGTTTTCACATGAGGTCCGGGGTCAGGACAAAAGACAGATTTCTGACAAATTTCAAAATCTGTCAGATATTGTCCAAATCATTTTTTATTTAATTTCTAGACATGTGAAATGCATGAACTAGGGCAAGAAAGTGTGAAAAAATTGGTTTGATTTTTTTTTAGTACCTTGCAGTTTTTCTTAGTTTTCACATAAGGTCCGGGGTCAGGATAAAGGACAGATTTTTGACAAATTTCAAAATATGTCAGATATTGTCCAAATTATTTTTTATTTCACGTCTAGACATGTGAAATGCATGAACTAGTGCAAAAAAGTGTAACAAAATTGATTTGATTTTTTTTTAGTACTTTTCAGTTTTTCTTAGTTTTCACATAAGGTCCGGGGTCAGGACAAAAGACAGATTTCTGACAAATTTCAAAATCTGTCAGATATTGTCCAAATCATTTTTTATTTAATTTCTAGACATGTGAAATGCATGAACTAGGGCAAGAAAGTGTTAAAAAATTGGTTTGATTTTTTTTAGTACTTTTCAGTTTTTCTTATTTTTCACGTAAGGTCCGGGGTCAGGACAAAAGACAGATTTTTGACAAATTTCAAAATCTGTCAGATATTGTCCAAATGATTTTTTATTTCACTTCTAGACATGTGAAATGCATGAACTAGGGCAAAAAAGTGTAAAAAAATTGGTTTGATTTTTTTTAGTACCTTTCAGTTTTTCTTAGTTTTCACATAAGGTCCGGGGTCAGGACAAAAGACAGATTTTTGACAAATTTCAAAATATGTCAGATATTGTCCAAATTATTTTTTATTTCACTTCTAGACATGTGAAATGCATGAACTAGGGCAAAAAAGTGTAAAAAAATTGGTTTGATTTTTTTTTAGTACCTTGCAGTTTTTCTTAGTTTTCACATAAGGTCCGGGGTCAGGACAAAAGACAGAATTTTGACAAATTTCAAAATATGTCAGATATTGTCCAAATCATTTTTTATTTCACTTATAGACATGTGAAATGCATGAACTAGGGCAAAAAAGTGTAAAAAAATTGGTTTGATTTTTTTTTAGTACCTTGCAGTTTTTCTTAGTTTTCACATAAGGTCCGGGGACAGGACAAAAGACAGAATTTTGACAAATTTCAAAATATGTCAGATATTGTCCAAATCATTTTTTATTTCACTTATAGACATGTGAAATGCATGAACTAGGGCAAAAAAGTGTAAAAAAATTGATTTGATTTTTTTTAGTACCTTTCAGTTTTTTTTAGTTTTCACATAAGGTCCGGGGTCAGGACAAAAGACAGATTTTTGACAAATTTCAAAATATGTCAGATATTGTCCAAATTATTTTTTATTTCACGTCTAGACATGTGAAATGCATGAACTAGTGCAAAAAAGTGTAACAAAATTGGTTTGATTTTTTTTTAGTACTTTTCAGTTTTTCTTAGTTTTCACATAAGGTCCGGGGTCAGGACAAAAGACAGATTTTTGACAAATTTCAAAATCTGTCAGATATTGTCCAAATCATTTTTTATTTAATTTCTAGACATGTGAAATGCATGAACTAGTGCAAAAAAGTGTAACAAAATTCGTTTGATTTTTTTTAGTACTTTTCAGTTTTTCTTAGTTTTCACATGAGGTCCGGGGTCAGGACAAAAGACAGATTTCTGACAAATTTCAAAATCTGTCAGATATTGTCCAAATCATTTTTTATTTAATTTCTAGACATTTGAAATGCATGAACTAGGGCAAGAAAGTGTGAAAAAATTGGTTTGATTTTTTTTTAGTACCTTGCAGTTTTTCTTAGTTTTCACATAAGGTCCGGGGTCAGGATGAAGGACAGATTTTTGACAAATTTCAAAATATGTCAGATATTGTCCAAATTATTTTTTATTTCACGTCTAGACATGTGAAATGCATGAACTAGTGCAAAAAAGTGTAACAAAATTGATTTGATTTTTTTTTAGTACTTTTCAGTTTTTCTTAGTTTTCACATAAGGTCCGGGGTCAGGACAAAAGACAGATTTCTGACAAATTTCAAAATCTGTCAGATATTGTCCAAATCATTTTTTATTTAATTTCTAGACATGTGAAATGCATGAACTAGGGCAAGAAAGTGTGAAAAAATTGGTTTGATTTTTTTTTAGTACCTTGCAGTTTTTCTTAGTTTTCACATAAGGTCCGGGGTCAGGATAAAAGACAGATTTTTGACAAATTTCAAAATATGTCAGATATTGTCCAAATTATTTTTTATTTCACGTCTAGACATGTGAAATGCATGAACTAGTGCAAAAAAGTGTAACAAAATTGGTTTGATTTTTTTTAGTACTTTTCAGTTTTTCTTAGTTTTCACATAAGGTCCGGGGTCAGGACAAAAGACAGATTTTTGACAAATTTCAAAATCTGTCAGATATTGTCCAAATCATTTTTTATTTCACTTCTAGACATGTGAAATGCATGAACTAGGGCAAAAAAGTGTAAAAATATTGGTTTGATTTTTTTTAGTACCTTTCAGTTTTTCTTAGTTTTCACATAAGGTCCGGGGTCAGGACAAAATACAGATTTCTGACAAATTTCAAAATATGTCAGATATTTTCCAAATAATTTTTTATTTCACGTCTAGACATGTGAAATGCATGAACTAGTGCAAAAAAGTGTAACAAAATTGATTTGATTTTTTTTAGTACTTTTCAGTTTTTCTTAGTTTTCACATAAGGTCCGGGGTCAGGACAAAAGACAGATCTTTAACAAATTTCAAAATATGTCAGATATTGTCCAAATTATTTTTTATTTCACGTCTAGACATGTGAAATGCATGAACTAGTGCAAAAAAGTGTAACAAAATTGGTTTGATTTTTTTTAGTACTTTTCAGTTTTTCTTAGTTTTCACATAAGGTCCGGGGTCAGGACAAAAGACAGATTTTTGACAAATTTCAAAATCTGTCAGATATTGTCCAAGTCATTTTTTATTTCATTTCTAGACATGTGAAATGCATGAACTAGGGCAAAAAAGTGTAAAAAAATTGGTTTTATTTTTTTTAGTACCTTTAAGTTTTTCTTAGTTTTCACATAAGGTCCGGGGTCAGGACAGAAGACAGATTTTTGACAAATTTCAAAATATGTCAGATATTGTCCAAATCATTTTTTATTTCATTTCTAGACATGTGAAATGCATGAACTAGGGCAAAAAAGTGTAAAAAAATTGGTTTCATTTTTTTTAGTACCTTTAAGTTTTTCTTAGTTTTCACATAAGGTCCGGGGTCAGGACAGAAGACAGATTTTTGACAAATTTCAAAATATGTCAGATATTGTCCAAATTATTTTTTATTTCACGTCTAGACATGTGAAATGCATGAACTAGTGCAAAAAAGTGTAACAAAATTGATTTGATTTTTTTTAGTACTTTTCAGTTTTTCTTAGTTTTCACATAATGTCCGGGGTCAGGACAAAAGACAGATTTTTGACAAATTTCAAAATCTGTCAGATATTGTCCAAATTATTTTTTATTTCACTTCTAGACATGTGAAATGCATGAACTAGGGCAAAAAAGTGTAAAAAAATTGGTTTGATTTTTTTTTAGTACCTTGCAGTTTTTCTTAGTTTTCACATAAGGTCCGGGGTCAAGACAAAAGACAGAATTTGACAAATTTCAAAATATGTCAGATATTGTCCAAATCATTTTTTATTTCATTTCTAGACATGTGAAATGCATGAACTAGGGCAAAAAAGTGTAAAAAAATTGGTTTTATTTTTTTTAGTACCTTTAAGTTTTTCTTAGTTTTCACATAAGGTCCGGGGTCAGGACAGAAGACAGATTTTTGACAAATTTCAAAATATGTCAGATATTGTCCAAATTATTTTTTATTTCACGTCTAGACATGTGAAATGCATGAACTAGTGCAAAAAAGTGTAACAAAATTGATTTGATTTTTTTTAGTACTTTTCAGTTTTTCTTAGTTTTCACATAAGGTCCGGGGTCAGGACAAAAGACAGATCTTTGACAAATTTCAAAATATGTCAGATATTGTCCAAATTATTTTTTATTTCACGTCTAGACATGTGAAATGCATGAACTAGTGCAAAAAAGTGTAACAAAATTGGTTTGATTTTTTTTAGTACTTTTCAGTTTTTCTTAGTTTTCACATAAGGTCCGGGGTCAGGACAAAAGACAGATTTTTGACAAATTTCAAAATCTGTCAGATATTGTCCAAATCATTTTTTATTTCATTTCTAGACATGTGAAATGCATGAACTAGGGCAAAAAAGTGTAAAAAAATTGGTTTTATTTTTTTTAGTACCTTTAAGTTTTTCTTAGTTTTCACATAAGGTCCGGGGTCAGGACAGAAGACAGATTTTTGACAAATTTCAAAATATGTCAGATATTGTCCAAATTATTTTTTATTTCACGTCTAGACATGTGAAATGCATGAACTAGTGCAAAAAAGTGTAACAAAATTGATTTGATTTTTTTTAGTACTTTTCAGTTTTTCTTAGTTTTCACATAATGTCCGGGGTCAGGACAAAAGACAGAATTTTGACAAATTTCAAAATCTGTCAGATATTGTCCAAATTATTTTTTATTTCACTTCTAGACATGTGAAATGCATGAACTAGGGCAAAAAAGTGTAAAAAAATTGGTTTGATTTTTTTTTAGTACCTTGCAGTTTTTCTTAGTTTTCACATAAGGTCCGGGGTCAGGACAAAAGACAGAATTTGACAAATTTCAAAATATGTCAGATATTGTCCAAATCATTTTTTATTTCATTTCTAGACATGTGAAATGCATGAACTAGGGCAAAAAAGTGTAAAAAAATTGGTTTGATTTTTTTTAGTACCTTTAAGTTTTTCTTAGTTTTCACATAAGGTCCGGGGTCAGGACAGAAGACAGATTTTTGACAAATTTCAAAATATGCCAGATATTGTCCAAATTATTTTTCATTTCACTTCTAGACATGTGAAATGCATGAACTAGGGCAAAAAAAGTTAAAAAAAATTGGTCTGATTTTTTTTAGTACCTTTCAGTTTTTCTTAGTTTTCACATAAGGTCTGGGGTCAGGACAAAAGACAGATTTTTGACAAATTTCAAAATATGTCAGATATTGTCCAAATTATTTTTTATTTCACGTCTAGACATGTGAAATGCATGAACTAGTGCAAAAAAGTGTAACAAAATTGATTTGATTTTTTTTAGTACTTTTCAGTTTTTCTTAGTTTTCACATAATGTCCGGGGTCAGGACAAAAGACAGATTTTTGACAAATTTCAAAATCTGTCAGATATTGTCCAAATTATTTTTTATTTCACTTCTAGACATGTGAAATGCATGAACTAGGGCAAAAAAGTGTAAAAAAATTGGTTTGATTTTTTTTTAGTACCTTGCAGTTTTTCTTAGTTTTCACATAAGGTCCGGGGTCAGGACAAAAGACAGAATTTGACAAATTTCAAAATATGTCAGATATTGTCCAAATCATTTTTTATTTCATTTCTAGACATGTGAAATGCATGAACTAGGGCAAAAAAGTGTAAAAAAATTGGTTTTATTTTTTTTAGTACCTTTAAGTTTTTCTTAGTTTTCACATAAGGTCCGGGGTCAGGACAGAAGACAGATTTTTGACAAATTTCAAAATATGTCAGATATTGTCCAAATTATTTTTTATTTCACGTCTAGACATGTGAAATGCATGAACTAGTGCAAAAAAGTGTAACAAAATTGATTTGATTTTTTTTAGTACTTTTCAGTTTTTCTTAGTTTTCACATAAGGTCCGGGGTCAGGACAAAAGACAGATCTTTGACAAATTTCAAAATATGTCAGATATTGTCCAAATTATTTTTTATTTCACGTCTAGACATGTGAAATGCATGAACTAGTGCAAAAAAGTGTAACAAAATTGGTTTGATTTTTTTTAGTACTTTTCAGTTTTTCTTAGTTTTCACATAAGGTCCGGGGTCAGGACAAAAGACAGATTTTTGACAAATTTCAAAATCTGTCAGATATTGTCCAAATCATTTTTTATTTCATTTCTAGACATGTGAAATGCATGAACTAGGGCAAAAAAGTGTAAAAAAATTGGTTTTATTTTTTTTAGTACCTTTAAGTTTTTCTTAGTTTTCACATAAGGTCCGGGGTCAGGACAGAAGACAGATTTTTGACAAATTTCAAAATATGTCAGATATTGTCCAAATTATTTTTTATTTCACGTCTAGACATGTGAAATGCATGAACTAGTGCAAAAAAGTGTAACAAAATTGATTTGATTTTTTTTAGTACTTTTCAGTTTTTCTTAGTTTTCACATAATGTCCGGGGTCAGGACAAAAGACAGAATTTTGACAAATTTCAAAATCTGTCAGATATTGTCCAAATTATTTTTTATTTCACTTCTAGACATGTGAAATGCATGAACTAGGGCAAAAAAGTGTAAAAAAATTGGTTTGATTTTTTTTTAGTACCTTGCAGTTTTTCTTAGTTTTCACATAAGGTCCGGGGTCAGGACAAAAGACAGAATTTGACAAATTTCAAAATATGTCAGATATTGTCCAAATCATTTTTTATTTCATTTCTAGACATGTGAAATGCATGAACTAGGGCAAAAAAGTGTAAAAAAATTGGTTTGATTTTTTTTAGTACCTTTAAGTTTTTCTTAGTTTTCACATAAGGTCCGGGGTCAGGACAGAAGACAGATTTTTGACAAATTTCAAAATATGCCAGATATTGTCCAAATTATTTTTCATTTCACTTCTAGACATGTGAAATGCATGAACTAGGGCAAAAAAAGTTAAAAAAAATTGGTCTGATTTTTTTTAGTACCTTTCAGTTTTTCTTAGTTTTCACATAAGGTCTGGGGTCAGGACAAAAGACAGATTTTTGACAAATTTCAAAATATGTCAGATATTGTCCAAATTATTTTTTATTTCACGTCTAGACATGTGAAATGCATGAACTAGTGCAAAAAAGTGTAACAAAATTGATTTGATTTTTTTTAGTACTTTTCAGTTTTTCTTAGTTTTCACATAATGTCCGGGGTCAGGACAAAAGACAGATTTTTGACAAATTTCAAAATCTGTCAGATATTGTCCAAATTATTTTTTATTTCACTTCTAGACATGTGAAATGCATGAACTAGGGCAAAAAAGTGTAAAAAAATTGGTTTGATTTTTTTTTAGTACCTTGCAGTTTTTCTTAGTTTTCACATAAGGTCCGGGGTCAGGACAAAAGACAGAATTTGACAAATTTCAAAATATGTCAGATATTGTCCAAATCATTTTTTATTTCATTTCTAGACATGTGAAATGCATGAACTAGGGCAAAAAAGTGTAAAAAAATTGGTTTTATTTTTTTTAGTACCTTTAAGTTTTTCTTAGTTTTCACATAAGGTCCGGGGTCAGGACAGAAGACAGATTTTTGACAAATTTCAAAATATGTCAGATATTGTCCAAATTATTTTTTATTTCACGTCTAGACATGTGAAATGCATGAACTAGTGCAAAAAAGTGTAACAAAATTGATTTGATTTTTTTTAGTACTTTTCAGTTTTTCTTAGTTTTCACATAAGGTCCGGGGTCAGGACAAAAGACAGATCTTTGACAAATTTCAAAATATGTCAGATATTGTCCAAATTATTTTTTATTTCACGTCTAGACATGTGAAATGCATGAACTAGTGCAAAAAAGTGTAACAAAATTGGTTTGATTTTTTTTAGTACTTTTCAGTTTTTCTTAGTTTTCACATAAGGTCCGGGGTCAGGACAAAAGACAGATTTTTGACAAATTTCAAAATCTGTCAGATATTGTCCAAATCATTTTTTATTTCATTTCTAGACATGTGAAATGCATGAACTAGGGCAAAAAAGTGTAAAAAAATTGGTTTTATTTTTTTTAGTACCTTTAAGTTTTTCTTAGTTTTCACATAAGGTCCGGGGTCAGGACAGAAGACAGATTTTTGACAAATTTCAAAATATGTCAGATATTGTCCAAATTATTTTTTATTTCACGTCTAGACATGTGAAATGCATGAACTAGTGCAAAAAAGTGTAACAAAATTGATTTGATTTTTTTTAGTACTTTTCAGTTTTTCTTAGTTTTCACATAATGTCCGGGGTCAGGACAAAAGACAGATTTTTGACAAATTTCAAAATCTGTCAGATATTGTCCAAATTATTTTTTATTTCACTTCTAGACATGTGAAATGCATGAACTAGGGCAAAAAAGTGTAAAAAAATTGGTTTGATTTTTTTTTAGTACCTTGCAGTTTTTCTTAGTTTTCACATAAGGTCCGGGGTCAGGACAAAAGACAGAATTTGACAAATTTCAAAATATGTCAGATATTGTCCAAATCATTTTTTATTTCATTTCTAGACATGTGAAATGCATGAACTAGGGCAAAAAAGTGTAAAAAAATTGGTTTGATTTTTTTTAGTACCTTTAAGTTTTTCTTAGTTTTCACATAAGGTCCGGGGTCAGGACAGAAGACAGATTTTTGACAAATTTCAAAATATGCCAGATATTGTCCAAATTATTTTTCATTTCACTTCTAGACATGTGAAATGCATGAACTAGGGCAAAAAAAGTTAAAAAAAATTGGTCTGATTTTTTTTAGTACCTTTCAGTTTTTCTTAGTTTTCACATAAGGTCTGGGGTCAGGACAAAAGACAGATTTTTGACAAATTTCAAAATATGTCAGATATTGTCCAAATTATTTTTTATTTCACGTCTAGACATGTGAAATGCATGAACTAGTGCAAAAAAGTGTAACAAAATTGATTTGATTTTTTTTAGTACTTTTCAGTTTTTCTTAGTTTTCACATAAGGTCCGGGGTCAGGACAAAAGACAGATTTTTGACAAATTTCAAAATCTGTCAGATATTGTCCAAATTATTTTTTATTTCACTTCTAGACATGTGAAATGCATGAACTAGGGCAAAAAAAGTGAAAAAAAATTGGTCTGATTTTTTTTAGTACTTTTCAGTTTTTCTTAGTTTTCACATAAGGTCTGGGGTCAGGACAAAAGACAGATTTTTGACAAATTTAAAAATATGTCAGATATTGTCCAAATTATTTTTTATTTCACGTCTAGACATGTGAAATGCATGAACTAGTGCAAAAAAGTGTAACAAAATTGATTTGATTTTTTTTTAGTACTTTTCAGTTTTTCTTAGTTTTCACATAAGGTCCGGGGTCAGGACAAAAGACAGATTTTTGACAAATTTCAAAATCTGTCAGATATTGTCCAAATTATTTTTTATTTCACTTCTAGACATGTGAAATGCATGAACTAGGGCAAAAAAGTGTAAAAAAATTGGTTTGATTTTTTTTTAGTCCCTTGCAGTTTTTCTTAGTTTTCACATAAGGTCCGGGGTCAGGACAAAAGACAGATTTTTGACAAATTTCAAAATATGTCAGATATTGTCCAAATCATTTTTTATTTCACTTCTAGACATGTGAAATGCATGAACTAGGGCAAAAAAGTGTAAAAAAATTGGTTTGATTTTTTTTTAGTACCTTGCAGTTTTTCTTAGTTTTCACATAAGGTCCGGGATCAGGACAAAAGACAGAATTTTGACAAATTTCAAAATATGTCAGATATTGTCCAAATCATTTTTTATTTCACTTATAGACATGTGAAATGCATGAACTAGGGCAAAAAAGTGTAAAAAAATTGGTTTGATTTTTTTTAGTACCTTTCAGTTTTTTTTAGTTTTCACATAAGGTCCGGGGTCAGGACAAAAGACAGATTTTTGACAAATTTCAAAATATGTCAGATATTGTCCAAATTATTTTTTATTTCACGTCTAGACATGTGAAATGCATGAACTAGTGCAAAAAAGTGTAACAAAATTGGTTTGATTTTTTTTAGTACTTTTCAGTTTTTCTTAGTTTTCACATAAGGTCCGGGGTCAGGACAAAAGACAGATTTCTGACAAATTTCAAAATCTGTCAGATATTGTCCAAATCATTTTTTATTTAATTTCTAGACATGTGAAATGCATGAACTAGGGCAAGAAAGTGTTAAAAAATTGGTTTGATTTTTTTTAGTACTTTTCAGTTTTTCTTATTTTTCACGTAAGGTCCGGGGTCAGGACAAAAGACAGATTTTTGACAAATTTCAAAATCTGTCAGATATTGTCCAAATGATTTTTTATTTCACTTCTAGACATGTGAAATGCATGAACTAGGGCAAAAAAGTGTAAAAAAATTGGTTTGATTTTTTTTAGTACCTTTCAGTTTTTCTTAGTTTTCACATAAGGTCCGGGGTCAGGACAAAAGACAGATTTTTGACAAATTTCAAAATATGTCAGATATTGTCCAAATTATTTTTTATTTCACTTCTAGACATGTGAAATGCATGAACTAGGGCAAAAAAGTGTAAAAAAATTGGTTTGATTTTTTTTTAGTACCTTGCAGTTTTTCTTAGTTTTCACATAAGGTCCGGGGTCAGGACAAAAGACAGAATTTTGACAAATTTCAAAATATGTCAGATATTGTCCAAATCATTTTTTATTTCACTTATAGACATGTGAAATGCATGAACTAGGGCAAAAAAGTGTAAAAAAATTGGTTTGATTTGTTTTAGTACCTTTCAGTTTTTTTTAGTTTTCACATAAGGTCCGGGGTCAGGACAAAAGACAGATTTTTGACAAATTTCAAAATCTGTCAGATATTGTCCAAATCATTTTTTATTTAATTTCTAGACATGTGAAATGCATGAACTAGTGCAAAAAAGTGTAACAAAATTCGTTTGATTTTTTTTAGTACTTTTCAGTTTTTCTTAGTTTTCACATGAGGTCCGGGGTCAGGACAAAAGACAGATTTCTGACAAATTTCAAAATCTGTCAGATATTGTCCAAATCATTTTTTATTTAATTTCTAGACATGTGAAATGCATGAACTAGGGCAAGAAAGTGTGAAAAAATTGGTTTGATTTTTTTTTAGTACCTTGCAGTTTTTCTTAGTTTTCACATAAGGTCCGGGGTCAGGATAAAGGACAGATTTTTGACAAATTTCAAAATATGTCAGATATTGTCCAAATTATTTTTTATTTCACGTCTAGACATGTGAAATGCATGAACTAGTGCAAAAAAGTGTAACAAAATTGATTTGATTTTTTTTTAGTACTTTTCAGTTTTTCTTAGTTTTCACATAAGGTCCGGGGTCAGGACAAAAGACAGATTTCTGACAAATTTCAAAATCTGTCAGATATTGTCCAAATCATTTTTTATTTAATTTCTAGACATGTGAAATGCATGAACTAGGGCAAGAAAGTGTGAAAAAATTGGTTTGATTTTTTTTTAGTACCTTGCAGTTTTTCTTAGTTTTCACATAAGGTCCGGGGTCAGGATAAAAGACAGATTTTTGACAAATTTCAAAATATGTCAGATATTGTCCAAATTATTTTTTATTTCACGTCTAGACATGTGAAATGCATGAACTAGTGCAAAAAAGTGTAACAAAATTGATTTGATTTTTTTTTAGTACTTTTCAGTTTTTCTTAGTTTTCACATAAGGTCCGGGGTCAGGACAAAAGACAGATTTCTGACAAATTTCAAAATCTGTCAGATATTGTCCAAATCATTTTTTATTTCACTTATAGACATGTGAAATGCATGAACTAGGGCAAAAAAGTGTAAAAAAAATTGGTTTGATTTTTTTTAGTACCTTTCAGTTTTTTTTAGTTTTCACATAAGGTCCGGGGTCAGGACAAAAGACAGATTTTTGACAAATTTCAAAATATGTCAGATATTGTCCAAATTATTTTTTATTTCACGTCTAGACATGTGAAATGCATGAACTAGTGCAAAAAAGTGTAACAAAATTGGTTTGATTTTTTTTAGTACTTTTCAGTTTTTCTTAGTTTTCACATAAGGTCCGGGGTCAGGATAAAAGACAGATTTTTGACAAATTTCAAAATCTCTCAGATATTGTCCAAATCATTTTTTATTTCACTTCTAGACATGTGAAATGCATGAACTAGTGCAAAAAAGTGTAAAAATATTGGTTTGATTTTTTTTAGTCCCTTGCAGTTTTTCTTAGTTTTCACATAAGGTCCGGGGTCAGGACAAAAGACAGATTTTTGACAAATTTCAAAATATGTCAGATATTGTCCAAATTATTTTTTATTTCACGTCTAGACATGTGAAATGCATGAACTAGTGCAAAAAAGTGTAACAAAATTGGTTTGATTTTTTTTTAGTACTTTTCAGTTTTTCTTAGTTTTCACATAAGGTCCGGGGTCAGGACAAAAGACAGATTTTTGACAAATTTCAAAATCTGTCAGATATTGTCCAAATCATTTTTTATTTAATTTCTAGACATGTGAAATGCATGAACTAGTGCAAAAAAGTGTAACAAAATTCGTTTGATTTTTTTTAGTACTTTTCAGTTTTTCTTAGTTTTCACATGAGGTCCGGGGTCAGGACAAAAGACAGATTTCTGACAAATTTCAAAATCTGTCAGATATTGTCCAAATCATTTTTTATTTAATTTCTAGACATGTGAAATGCATGAACTAGGGCAAGAAAGTGTGAAAAAATTGGTTTGATTTTTTTTTAGTACCTTGCAGTTTTTCTTAGTTTTCACATAAGGTCCGGGGTCAGGATAAAGGACAGATTTTTGACAAATTTCAAAATATGTCAGATATTGTCCAAATTATTTTTTATTTCACGTCTAGACATGTGAAATGCATGAACTAGTGCAAAAAAGTGTAACAAAATTGATTTGATTTTTTTTTAGTACTTTTCAGTTTTTCTTAGTTTTCACATAAGGTCCGGGGTCAGGACAAAAGACAGATTTCTGACAAATTTCAAAATCTGTCAGATATTGTCCAAATCATTTTTTATTTAATTTCTAGACATGTGAAATGCATGAACTAGGGCAAGAAAGTGTGAAAAAATTGGTTTGATTTTTTTTTAGTACCTTGCAGTTTTTCTTAGTTTTCACATAAGGTCCGGGGTCAGGATAAAAGACAGATTTTTGACAAATTTCAAAATATGTCAGATATTGTCCAAATTATTTTTTATTTCACGTCTAGACATGTGAAATGCATGAACTAGTGCAAAAAAGTGTAACAAAATTGATTTGATTTTTTTTTAGTACTTTTCAGTTTTTCTTAGTTTTCACATAAGGTCCGGGGTCAGGACAAAAGACAGATTTCTGACAAATTTCAAAATCTGTCAGATATTGTCCAAATCATTTTTTATTTCACTTATAGACATGTGAAATGCATGAACTAGGGCAAAAAAGTGTAAAAAAATTGGTTTGATTTTTTTTAGTACCTTTCAGTTTTTTTTAGTTTTCACATAAGGTCCGGGGTCAGGACAAAAGACAGATTTTTGACAAATTTCAAAATATGTCAGATATTGTCCAAATTATTTTTTATTTCACGTCTAGACATGTGAAATGCATGAACTAGTGCAAAAAAGTGTAACAAAATTGGTTTGATTTTTTTTAGTACTTTTCAGTTTTTCTTAGTTTTCACATAAGGTCCGGGGTCAGGACAAAAGACAGATTTTTGACAAATTTCAAAATCTGTCAGATATTGTCCAAATCATTTTTTATTTAATTTCTAGACATGTGAAATGCATGAACTAGTGCAAAAAAGTGTAACAAAATTCGTTTGATTTTTTTTAGTACTTTTCAGTTTTTCTTAGTTTTCACATGAGGTCCGGGGTCAGGACAAAAGACAGATTTCTGACAAATTTCAAAATCTGTCAGATATTGTCCAAATCATTTTTTATTTAATTTCTAGACATGTGAAATGCATGAACTAGGGCAAGAAAGTGTGAAAAAATTGGTTTGATTTTTTTTTAGTACCTTGCAGTTTTTCTTAGTTTTCACATAAGGTCCGGGGTCAGGATAAAAGACAGATTTTTGACAAATTTCAAAATATGTCAGATATTGTCCAAATTATTTTTTATTTCACGTCTAGACATGTGAAATGCATGAACTAGTGCAAAAAAGTGTAACAAAATTGATTTGATTTTTTTTTAGTACTTTTCAGTTTTTCTTAGTTTTCACATAAGGTCCGGGGTCAGGACAAAAGACAGATTTCTGACAAATTTCAAAATCTGTCAGATATTGTCCAAATCATTTTTTATTTAATTTCTAGACATGTGAAATGCATGAACTAGGGCAAGAAAGTGTGAAAAAATTGGTTTGATTTTTTTTTAGTACCTTGCAGTTTTTCTTAGTTTTCACATAAGGTCCGGGGTCAGGATAAAGGACAGATTTTTGACAAATTTCAAAATATGTCAGATATTGTCCAAATTATTTTTTATTTAATTTCTAGACATGTGAAATGCATGAACTAGGGCAAGAAAGTGTGAAAAAATTGGTTTGATTTTTTTTTAGTACCTTGCAGTTTTTCTTAGTTTTCACATAAGGTCCGGGGTCAGGATAAAGGACAGATTTTTGACAAATTTCAAAATATGTCAGATATTGTCCAAATTATTTTTTATTTCACGTCTAGACATGTGAAATGCATGAAATAGTGCAAAAAAGTGTAACAAAATTGATTTGATTTTTTTTTAGTACTTTTCAGTTTTTCTTAGTTTTCACATAAGGTCCGGGGTCAGGACAAAAGACAGAATTTTGACAAATTTCAAAATATGTCAGATATTGTCCAAATCATTTTTTATTTCACTTATAGACATGTGAAATGCATGAACTAGGGCAAAAAAGTGTAAAAAAATTGGTTTGATTTTTTTTAGTACCTTTCAGTTTTTTTTAGTTTTCACATAAGGTCCGGGGTCAGGACAAAAGACAGATTTTTGACAAATTTCAAAATATGTCAGATATTGTCCAAATTATTTTTTATTTCACGTCTAGACATGTGAAATGCATGAACTAGTGCAAAAAAGTGTAACAAAATTGGTTTGATTTTTTTTAGTACTTTTCAGTTTTTCTTAGTTTTCACATAAGGTCCGGGGTCAGGATAAAAGACAGATTTTTGACAAATTTCAAAATCTCTTAGATATTGTCCAAATTATTTTTTATTTCACTTCTAGACATGTGAAATGCATGAACTAGTGCAAAAAAGTGTAAAAATATTGGTTTGATTTTTTTTAGTCCCTTGCAGTTTTTCTTAGTTTTCACATAAGGTCCGGGGTCAGGACAAAAGACAGATTTTTGACAAATTTCAAAATCTGTCAGATATTGTCCAAATTATTTTTTATTTCACGTCTAGACATGTGAAATGCATGAACTAGTGCAAAAAAGTGTAAAAATATTGGTTTGATTTTTTTTAGTCCCTTGCAGTTTTTCTTAGTTTTCACATAAGGTCCGGGGTCAGGACAAAAGACAGATTTTTGACAAATTTCAAAATCTGTCAGATATTGTCCAAATTATTTTTTATTTCACTTCTAGACATGTGAAATGCATGAACTAGGGCAAAAAAGTGTAAAAAAATTGGTTTGATTTTTTTTTAGTCCCTTGCAGTTTTTCTTAGTTTTCACATAAGGTCCGGGGTCAGGACAAAAGACAGATTTTTGACAAATTTCAAAATATGTCAGATATTGTCCAAATCATTTTTTATTTCACTTCTAGACATGTGAAATGCATGAACTAGGGCAAAAAAGTGTAAAAAAATTGGTTTGATTTTTTTTTAGTACCTTGCAGTTTTTCTTAGTTTTCACATAAGGTCCGGGGTCAGGACAAAAGACAGAATTTTGACAAATTTCAAAATATGTCAGATATTGTCCAAATCATTTTTTATTTCACTTATAGACATGTGAAATGCATGAACTAGGGCAAAAAAGTGTAAAAAAATTGGTTTGATTTTTTTTAGTACCTTTCAGTTTTTTTTAGTTTTCACATAAGGTCCGGGGTCAGGACAAAAGACAGATTTTTGACAAATTTCAAAATATGTCAGATATTGTCCAAATCATTTTTTATTTAATTTCTAGACATGTGAAATGCATGAACTAGTGCAAAAAAGTGTAACAAAATTGGTTTGATTTTTTTTTAGTACTTTTCAGTTTTTCTTAGTTTTCACATAAGGTCCGGGGTCAGGACAAAAGACAGATTTTTGACAAATTTCAAAATATGTCAGATATTGTCCAAATCATTTTTTATTTCACTTATAGACATGTGAAATGCATGAACTAGTGCAAAAAAGTGTAACAAAATTGATTTGATTTTTTTTTAGTACTTTTCAGTTTTTCTTAGTTTTCACATAAGGTCCGGGGTCAGGACAAAAGACAGATTTTTGACAAATTTCAAAATCTGTCAGATATTGTCCAAATCATTTTTTATTTCATTTCTAGACATGTGAAATACATGAACTAGGGCAAAAAAAGTGAAAAAAAATTGGTCTGATTTTTTTTAGTACTTTTCAGTTTTTCTTAGTTTTCACATAAGGTCCGGGGTCAGGACAAAAGACAGATTTTTGACAAATTTCAAAATATGTCAGATATTGTCCAAATCATTTTTTATTTCACTTATAGACATGTGAAATGCATGAACTAGTGCAAAAAAGTGTAACAAAATTGATTTGATTTTTTTTTAGTACTTTTCAGTTTTTCTTAGTTTTCACATAAGGTCCGGGGTCAGGACAAAAGACAGATTTTTGACAAATTTCAAAATCTGTCAGATATTGTCCAAATCATTTTTTATTTCATTTCTAGACATGTGAAATACATGAACTAGGGCAAAAAAAGTGAAAAAAAATTGGTCTGATTTTTTTTAGTACTTTTCAGTTTTTCTTAGTTTTCACATAAGGTCCGGGGTCAGGATAAAAGACAGATTTTTGACAAATTTCAAAATCTCTCAGATATTGTCCAAATTATTTTTTATTTCACTTCTAGACATGTGAAATGCATGAACTAGGGCAAAAAAAGTGAAAAAAAATTGGTTTGATTTTTTTTAGTACCTTTCAGTTTTTTTTAGTTTTCACATAAGGTCCGGGGTCAGGACAAAAGACAGAATTTTGACAAATTTCAAAATATGTCAGATATTGTCCAAATCATTTTTTATTTCACTTATAGACATGTGAAATGCATGAACTAGGGCAAAAAAGTGTAAAAAAATTGGTTTGATTTTTTTTAGTACCTTTCAGTTTTTTTTAGTTTTCACATAAGGTCCGGGGTCAGGACAAAAGACAGATTTTTGACAAATTTCAAAATATGTCAGATATTGTCCAAATCATTTTTTATTTAATTTCTAGACATGTGAAATGCATGAACTAGTGCAAAAAAGTGTAACAAAATTGGTTTGATTTTTTTTTAGTACTTTTCAGTTTTTCTTAGTTTTCACATAAGGTCCGGGGTCAGGACAAAAGACAGATTTTTGACAAATTTCAAAATATGTCAGATATTGTCCAAATCATTTTTTATTTCACTTATAGACATGTGAAATGCATGAACTAGTGCAAAAAAGTGTAACAAAATTGATTTGATTTTTTTTTAGTACTTTTCAGTTTTTCTTAGTTTTCACATAAGGTCCGGGGTCAGGACAAAAGACAGATTTTTGACAAATTTCAAAATCTGTCAGATATTGTCCAAATCATTTTTTATTTCATTTCTAGACATGTGAAATACATGAACTAGGGCAAAAAAAGTGAAAAAAAATTGGTCTGATTTTTTTTAGTACTTTTCAGTTTTTCTTAGTTTTCACATAAGGTCCGGGGTCAGGACAAAAGACAGATTTTTGACAAATTTCAAAATATGTCAGATATTGTCCAAATCATTTTTTATTTCACTTATAGACATGTGAAATGCATGAACTAGTGCAAAAAAGTGTAACAAAATTGATTTGATTTTTTTTTAGTACTTTTCAGTTTTTCTTAGTTTTCACATAAGGTCCGGGGTCAGGACAAAAGACAGATTTTTGACAAATTTCAAAATCTGTCAGATATTGTCCAAATCATTTTTTATTTCATTTCTAGACATGTGAAATACATGAACTAGGGCAAAAAAAGTGAAAAAAAATTGGTCTGATTTTTTTTAGTACTTTTCAGTTTTTCTTAGTTTTCACATAAGGTCCGGGGTCAGGATAAAAGACAGATTTTTGACAAATTTCAAAATCTCTCAGATATTGTCCAAATTATTTTTTATTTCACTTCTAGACATGTGAAATGCATGAACTAGGGCAAAAAAAGTGAAAAAAAATTGGTCTGATTTTTTTTAGTACTTTTCAGTTTTTCTTAGTTTTCACATAAGGTCCGGGGTCAGGACAAAAGACAGATTTTTGTCAAATTTCAAAATCTGTCAGATATTGTCCAAATCATTTTTTATTACATTTCTAGACATGTGAAATGCATGAACTAGGGCAAAAAAAGTGAAAAAAAATTGGTCTGATTTTTTTTAGTACTTTTCAGTTATTCTTAGTTTTCACATAAGGTCCGGGGTCAGGATAAAAGACAGATTTTTGACATATTTCAAAATCTCTCAGATATTGTCCAAATTATTTTTTATTTCACTTCTAGACATGTGAAATGCATGAACTAGGGCAAAAAAAGTGAAAAAAAATTGGTCTGATTTTTTTTAGTACTTTTCAGTTTTTCTTAGTTTTCACATAAGGTCCGGGGTCAGGACAAAAGACAGAATTTTTACAAATTTCAAAATATGTCAGATATTGTCCAAATCATTTTTTATTTCACTTCTAGACATGTGAAATGCATGAACTAGGGCAAAAAAGTGTAAAAAAATTGGTTTGATTTTTTTTTAGTCCCTTGCAGTTTTTCTTAGTTTTCACATAAGGTCCGGGGTCAGGACAAAAGACAGAATTTTGACAAATTTCAAAATATGTCAGATATTGTCCAAATCATTTTTTATTTCACTTCTAGACATGTGAAATGCATGAACTAGGGCAAAAAAGTGTAAAAAAATTGGTTTGATTTTTTTTAGTCCCTTGCAGTTTTTCTTAGTTTTCACATAAGGTCCGGGGTCAGGACAAAAGACAGAATTTTGACAAATTTCAAAATATGTCAGATATTGTCCAAATCATTTTTTATTTCACTTATAGACATGTGAAATGCATGAACTAGGGCAAAAAAGTGTAAAAAAATTGGTTTGATTTTTTTTAGTACCTTTCAGTTTTTTTTAGTTTTCACATAAGGTCCGGGGTCAGGACAAAAGACAGATTTTTGACAAATTTCAAAATATGTCAGATATTGTCCAAATTATTTTTTATTTCAGTTCTAGACATGTGAAATGCATGAACTAGGGCAAAAAAGTGTAAAAAAATTGGTTTGATTTTTTTTTAGTACCTTGCAGTTTTTCTTAGTTTTCACATAAGGTCCGGGGTCAGGACAAAAGACAGAATTTTGACAAATTTCAAAATATGTCAGATATTGTCCAAATCATTTTTTATTTCACTTCTAGACATGTGAAATGCATGAACTAGGGCAAAAAAGTGTAAAAAAATTGGTTTGATTTTTTTTAGTCCCTTGCAGTTTTTCTTAGTTTTCACATAAGGTCCGGGGTCAGGACAAAAGACAGATTTCTGACAAATTTCAAAATATGTCAGATATTGTCCAAATCATTTTTTATTTCACTTATAGACATGTGAAATGCATGAACTAGGGCAAGAAAGTGTGAAAAAATTGGTTTGATTTTTTTTTAGTACTTTTCAGTTTTTCTTAGTTTTCACATAAGGTCCGGGGTCAGGACAAAAGACAGATTTTTGACAAATTTCAAAATATGTCAGATATTGTCCAAGTCATTTTTTATTTCACTTCTAGACATGTGAAATGCATGAACTAGGGCAAAAAAGTGTAAAAAAATTGGTTTGATTTTTTTTAGTACCTTACAGTTTTTCTTAGTTTTCACATAAGGTCCGGGGGGTCAGGACAAAAGACAGATTTTTGACAAATTTCAAAATATGTCAGATATTGTCCAAATTATTTTTTATTTCACTTCTAGACATGTGAAATGCATGAACTAGGGCAAAAAAAGTGAAAAAAAATTGGTCTGATTTTTTTTTAGCACCTTGCAGTTTTTCTTAGTTTTCACATAAGGTCCGGGGTCAGCACAAAAGACAGATTTTTGACAAATTTCAAAATATGTCAGATATTGTCCAAATCATTTTTTATTTCACTTCTAGACATGTGAAATGCATGAACTAGGGCAAAAAAGTGTAAAAAAATTGGTTTGATTTTTTTTAGTACCTTGCAGTTTTTCTTAGTTTTCACATAAGGTCCGGGGTCAGGACAAAAGACAGAATTTTGACAAATTTCAAAATATGTCAGATATTGTCCAAATCATTTTTTATTTCACTTATAGACATGTGAAATGCATGAACTAGGGCAAAAAAGTGTAAAAAAATTGGTTTGATTTTTTTTAGTACCTTTCAGTTTTTTTTAGTTTTCACATAAGGTCCGGGGTCAGGACAAAAGACAGATTTTTGACAAATTTCAAAATATGTCAGATATTGTCCAAATTATTTTTTATTTCACGTCTAGACATGTGAAATGCATGAACTAGTGCAAAAAAGTGTAACAAAATTGGTTTGATTTTTTTTAGTACTTTTCAGTTTTTCTTAGTTTTCACATAAGGTCCGGGGTCAGGATAAAAGACAGATTTTTGACAAATTTCAAAATCTCTCAGATATTGTCCAAATCATTTTTTATTTCACTTCTAGACATGTGAAATGCATGAACTAGTGCAAAAAAGTGTAAAAATATTGGTTTGATTTTTTTTAGTACCTTTCAGTTTTTCTTAGTTTTCACATAAGGTCCGGGGTCAGGACAAAAGACAGATTTTTGACAAATTTCAAAATCTGTCAGATATTGTCCAAATCATTTTTTATTTCATTTCTAGACATGTGAAATGCATGAACTAGGGCAAAAAAGTGTAAAAAAATTGGTTTGATTTTTTTTAGTACCTTTCAGTTTTTTTTAGTTTTCACATAAGGTCCGGGGTCAGGACAAAAGACAGATTTTTGACAAATTTCAAAATATGTCAGATATTGTCCAAATTATTTTTTATTTCACGTCTAGACATGTGAAATGCATGAACTAGTGCAAAAAAGTGTAACAAAATTGGTTTGATTTTTTTTAGTACTTTTCAGTTTTTCTTAGTTTTCACATAAGGTCCGGGGTCAGGATAAAAGACAGATTTTTGACAAATTTCAAAATCTCTCAGATATTGTCCAAATCATTTTTTATTTCACTTCTAGACATGTGAAATGCATGAACTAGTGCAAAAAAGTGTAAAAATATTGGTTTGATTTTTTTTAGTACTTTTCAGTTTTTCTTAGTTTTCACATAAGGTCCGGGGTCAGGACAAAAGACAGATTTTTGTCAAATTTCAAAATCTGTCAGATATTGTCCAAATCATTTTTTATTACATTTCTAGACATGTGAAATGCATGAACTAGGGCAAAAAAAGTGAAAAAAAATTGGTCTGATTTTTTTAGTACTTTTCAGTTTTTCTTAGTTTTCACATAAGGTCCGGGGTCAGGACAAAAGACAGAATTTTGACAAATTTCAAAATATGTCAGATATTGTCCAAATCATTTTTTATTTCACTTATAGACATGTGAAATGCATGAACTAGGGCAAAAAAGTGTAAAAAAATTGGTTTGATTTTTTTTAGTACCTTTCAGTTTTTTTTAGTTTTCACATAAGGTCCGGGGTCAGGACAAAAGACAGATTTTTGACAAATTTCAAAATCTGTCAGATATTGTCCAAATCATTTTTTATTTCATTTCTAGACATGTGAAATGCATGAACTAGGGCAAAAAAAGTGAAAAAAAATTGGTCTGATTTTTTTTAGTACTTTTCAGTTTTTCTTAGTTTTCACATAAGGTCCGGGGTCAGGACAAAAGACAGATTTTTGTCAAATTTCAAAATCTGTCAGATATTGTCCAAATCATTTTTTATTTCACTTATAGACATGTGAAATGCATGAACTAGGGCAAAAAAGTGTAAAAAAATTGGTTTGATTTTTTTTAGTACCTTTCAGTTTTTTTTAGTTTTCACATAAGGTCCGGGGTCAGGACAAAAGACAGATTTTTGACAAATTTCAAAATATGTCAGATATTGTCCAAATTATTTTTTATTTCACGTCTAGACATGTGAAATGCATGAACTAGTGCAAAAAAGTGTAACAAAATTGGTTTGATTTTTTTTAGTACTTTTCAGTTTTTCTTAGTTTTCACATAAGGTCCGGGGTCAGGATAAAAGACAGATTTTTGACAAATTTCAAAATCTCTCAGATATTGTCCAAATCATTTTTTATTTCACTTCTAGACATGTGAAATGCATGAACTAGTGCAAAAAAGTGTAAAAATATTGGTTTGATTTTTTTTAGTACCTTTCAGTTTTTCTTAGTTTTCACATAAGGTCCGGGGTCAGGACAAAAGACAGATTTTTGACAAATTTCAAAATCTGTCAGATATTGTCCAAATCATTTTTTATTTCATTTCTAGACATGTGAAATGCATGAACTAGTGCAAAAAAGTGTAAAAAAATTGGTTTGATTTTTTTTAGTACCTTTCAGTTTTTTTTAGTTTTCACATAAGGTCCGGGGTCAGGACAAAAGACAGATTTTTGACAAATTTCAAAATATGTCAGATATTGTCCAAATTATTTTTTATTTCACGTCTAGACATGTGAAATGCATGAACTAGTGCAAAAAAGTGTAACAAAATTGGTTTGATTTTTTTTAGTACTTTTCAGTTTTTCTTAGTTTTCACATAAGGTCCGGGGTCAGGATAAAAGACAGATTTTTGACAAATTTCAAAATCTCTCAGATATTGTCCAAATCATTTTTTATTTCACTTCTAGACATGTGAAATGCATGAACTAGTGCAAAAAAGTGTAAAAATATTGGTTTGATTTTTTTTAGTACTTTTCAGTTTTTCTTAGTTTTCACATAAGGTCCGGGGTCAGGACAAAAGACAGATTTTTGTCAAATTTCAAAATCTGTCAGATATTGTCCAAATCATTTTTTATTACATTTCTAGACATGTGAAATGCATGAACTAGGGCAAAAAAAGTGAAAAAAAATTGGTCTGATTTTTTTAGTACTTTTCAGTTTTTCTTAGTTTTCACATAAGGTCCGGGGTCAGGACAAAAGACAGAATTTTGACAAATTTCAAAATATGTCAGATATTGTCCAAATCATTTTTTATTTCACTTATAGACATGTGAAATGCATGAACTAGGGCAAAAAAGTGTAAAAAAATTGGTTTGATTTTTTTTAGTACCTTTCAGTTTTTTTTAGTTTTCACATAAGGTCCGGGGTCAGGACAAAAGACAGATTTTTGACAAATTTCAAAATCTGTCAGATATTGTCCAAATCATTTTTTATTTCATTTCTAGACATGTGAAATGCATGAACTAGGGCAAAAAAAGTGAAAAAAAATTGGTCTGATTTTTTTTAGTACTTTTCAGTTTTTCTTAGTTTTCACATAAGGTCCGGGGTCAGGACAAAAGACAGATTTTTGTCAAATTTCAAAATCTGTCAGATATTGTCCAAATCATTTTTTATTTCATTTCTAGACATGTGAAATGCATGAACTAGTGCAAAAAAGTGTAACAAAATTGGTTTGATTTTTTTTTAGTACTTTTCAGTTTTCCTTAGTTTTTTACATAAGGTCCGGGGTCAGGACAAAAGACAGATTTTTGACAAATTTCAAAATCTCTCAGATATTGTCCAAATCATTTTTTATTTCACTTCTAGACATGTGAAATGCATGAACTAGGGCAAAAAAGTGTAAAAATATTGGTTTGATTTTTTTTAGTACCTTTCAGTTTTTCTTAGTTTTCACATAAGGTCCGGGGTCAGGACAAAATACAGATTTCTGACAAATTTCAAAATCTGTCAGATATTGTCCAAATTATTTTTTATTTAATTTCTAGACATGTGAAATGCATGAACTAGGGCAAGAAAGTGTGAAAAAATTGGTTTGATTTTTTTTTAGTACCTTGCAGTTTTTCTTAGTTTTCACATAAGGTCCGGGGTCAGGACAAAAGACAGATTTTTGACAAATTTCAAAATATGTCAGATATTGTCCAAATTATTTTTTATTTAATTTCTAGACATGTGAAATGCATGAACTAGGGCAAGAAAGTGTGAAAAAATTGGTTTGATTTTTTTTAGTACTTTTCAGTTTTTCTTAGTTTTCACATAAGGTCCGGGGTCAGGATAAAAGACAGATTTTTGACAAATTTCAAAATCTCTCAGATATTGTCCAAATCATTTTTTATTTCACTTCTAGACATGTGAAATGCATGAACTAGTGCAAAAAAGTGTAAAAATATTGGTTTGATTTTTTTTAGTACCTTTCAGTTTTTCTTAGTTTTCACATAAGGTCCGGGGTCAGGACAAAAGACAGATTTTTGACAAATTTCAAAATCTGTCAGATATTGTCCAAATCATTTTTTATTTCATTTCTAGACATGTGAAATGCATGAACTAGGGCAAAAAAGTGTAAAAAAATTGGTTTGATTTTTTTTAGTACCTTTCAGTTTTTTTTAGTTTTCACATAAGGTCCGGGGTCAGGACAAAAGACAGATTTTTGACAAATTTCAAAATATGTCAGATATTGTCCAAATTATTTTTTATTTCACGTCTAGACATGTGAAATGCATGAACTAGTGCAAAAAAGTGTAACAAAATTGGTTTGATTTTTTTTAGTACTTTTCAGTTTTTCTTAGTTTTCACATAAGGTCCGGGGTCAGGATAAAAGACAGATTTTTGACAAATTTCAAAATCTCTCAGATATTGTCCAAATCATTTTTTATTTCACTTCTAGACATGTGAAATGCATGAACTAGTGCAAAAAAGTGTAAAAATATTGGTTTGATTTTTTTTAGTACTTTTCAGTTTTTCTTAGTTTTCACATAAGGTCCGGGGTCAGGACAAAAGACAGATTTTTGTCAAATTTCAAAATCTGTCAGATATTGTCCAAATCATTTTTTATTACATTTCTAGACATGTGAAATGCATGAACTAGGGCAAAAAAAGTGAAAAAAAATTGGTCTGATTTTTTTAGTACTTTTCAGTTTTTCTTAGTTTTCACATAAGGTCCGGGGTCAGGACAAAAGACAGAATTTTGACAAATTTCAAAATATGTCAGATATTGTCCAAATCATTTTTTATTTCACTTATAGACATGTGAAATGCATGAACTAGGGCAAAAAAGTGTAAAAAAATTGGTTTGATTTTTTTTAGTACCTTTCAGTTTTTTTTAGTTTTCACATAAGGTCCGGGGTCAGGACAAAAGACAGATTTTTGACAAATTTCAAAATCTGTCAGATATTGTCCAAATCATTTTTTATTTCATTTCTAGACATGTGAAATGCATGAACTAGGGCAAAAAAAGTGAAAAAAAATTGGTCTGATTTTTTTTAGTACTTTTCAGTTTTTCTTAGTTTTCACATAAGGTCCGGGGTCAGGACAAAAGACAGATTTTTGTCAAATTTCAAAATCTGTCAGATATTGTCCAAATCATTTTTTATTTCATTTCTAGACATGTGAAATGCATGAACTAGTGCAAAAAAGTGTAACAAAATTGGTTTGATTTTTTTTTAGTACTTTTCAGTTTTCCTTAGTTTTTTACATAAGGTCCGGGGTCAGGACAAAAGACAGATTTTTGACAAATTTCAAAATCTCTCAGATATTGTCCAAATCATTTTTTATTTCACTTCTAGACATGTGAAATGCATGAACTAGGGCAAAAAAGTGTAAAAATATTGGTTTGATTTTTTTTAGTACCTTTCAGTTTTTCTTAGTTTTCACATAAGGTCCGGGGTCAGGACAAAATACAGATTTCTGACAAATTTCAAAATCTGTCAGATATTGTCCAAATTATTTTTTATTTAATTTCTAGACATGTGAAATGCATGAACTAGGGCAAGAAAGTGTGAAAAAATTGGTTTGATTTTTTTTTAGTACCTTGCAGTTTTTCTTAGTTTTCACATAAGGTCCGGGGTCAGGACAAAAGACAGATTTTTGACAAATTTCAAAATATGTCAGATATTGTCCAAATCATTTTTTATTTCACTTCTAGACATGTGAAATGCATGAACTAGGGCAAAAAAGTGTAAAAAAATTGGTTTGATTTTTTTTTAGTACCTTGCAGTTTTTCTTAGTTTTCACATAAGGTCCGGGGTCAGGACAAAAGACAGATTTTTGTCAAATTTCAAAATATGTCAGATATTGTCCAAATCATTTTTTATTTCACTTATAGACATGTGAAATGCATGAACTAGGGCAAAAAAGTGTAAAAAAATTGGTTTGATTTTTTTTAGTACCTTTCAGTTTTTTTTAGTTTTCACATAAGGTCCGGGGTCAGGACAAAAGACAGATTTTTGACAAATTTCAAAATCTGTCAGATATTGTCCAAATCATTTTTTATTTCACTTCTAGACATGTGAAATGCATGAACTAGGGCAAAAAAGTGTAAAAAAATTGGTTTGATTTTTTTTAGTACCTTTCAGTTTTTTTTAGTTTTCACATAAGGTCCGGGGTCAGGACAAAAGACAGATTTTTGACAAATTTCAAAATCTGTCAGATATTGTCCAAATCATTTTTTATTTCACTTCTAGACATGTGAAATGCATGAACTAGTGCAAAAAAGTGTAAAAATATTGGTTTGATATTTTTTAGTACTTTCAGTTTTTCTTAGTTTTCACATAAGGTCCGGGGTCAGGACAAAAGACAGATTTTTGACAAATTTCAAAATCTGTCAGATATTGTCCAAATCATTTTTTATTTAATTTCTAGACATGTGAAATGCATGAGCTAGGGCAAAAAAAGTGAAAAAAAATTGGTCTTTTTTTTTTTAGTACTTTTCAGTTTTTCTTAGTTTTCACATAAGGTCCGGGGTCAGGACAAAAGACAGATTTTTGTCAAATTTCAAAATCTGTCAGATATTGTCCAAATCATTTTTTATTTCATTTCTAGACATGTGAAATGCATGAACTAGTGCAAAAAAGTGTAACAAAATTGGTTTGATTTTTTTTTAGTACTTTTCAGTTTTTCTTAGTTTTTTACATAAGGTCCGGGGTCAGGACAAAAGACAGATTTTTGACAAATTTCAAAATCTCTCAGATATTGTCCAAATCATTTTTTATTTAATTTCTAGACATGTGAAATGCATGAACTAGTGCAAAAAAGTGTAACAAAATTCGTTTGATTTTTTTTAGTACTTTTCAGTTTTTCTTAGTTTTCACATAAGGTCCGGGGTCAGGATAAAAGACAGATTTTTGACAAATTTCAAAATCTCTCAGATATTGTCCAAATCATTTTTTATTTCACTTCTAGACATGTGAAATGCATGAACTAGGGCAAAAAAGTGTAAAAATATTGGTTTGATTTTTTTTAGTACCTTTCAGTTTTTCTTAGTTTTCACATAAGGTCCGGGGTCAGGACAAAATACAGAATTTTGACAAATTTCAAAATATGTCAGATATTGTCCAAATCATTTTTTATTTCACTTATAGACATGTGAAATGCATGAAGTAGGGCAAAAAAGTGTAAAAAAATTGGTTTGATTTTTTTTAGTACCTTTCAGTTTTTCTTAGTTTTCACATAAGGTCCGGGGTCAGGACAAAAGACAGATTTTTGACAAATTTCAAAATCTGTCAGATATTGTCCAAATCATTTTTTATTTCATTTCTAGACATGTGAAATGCATGAACTAGGGCAAAAAAAGTGAAAAAAAATTGGTCTGATTTTTTTTAGTACTTTTCAGTTTTTCTTAGTTTTCACATAAGGTCCGGGGTCAGGACAAAAGAAAGATTTTTGACAAATTTCAAAATCTCTCAGATATTGTCCAAATCATTTTTTATTTCACTTCTAGACATGTGAAATGCATGAACTAGGGCAAAAAAGTGTAAAAAAATTGGTTTGATTTTTTTTTAGTCCCTTGCAGTTTTTCTTAGTTTTCACATAAGGTCCGGGGTCAGGACAAAAGACAGAATTTTGACAAATTTCAAAATATGTCAGATATTGTCCAAATCATTTTTTATTTCACTTATAGACATGTGAAATGCATGAACTAGGGCAAAAAAGTGTAAAAAAATTGGTTTGATTTTTTTTTAGTCCCTTGCAGTTTTTCTTAGTTTTCACATAAGGTCCGGGGTCAGGACAAAAGACACAATTTTGACAAATTTCAAAATATGTCAGATATTGTCCAAATCATTTTTTATTTAATTTCTAGACATGTGAAATGCATGAACTAGGGCAAGAAAGTGTGAAAAAATTGGTTTGATTTTTTTTTAGTACCTTTCAGTTTTTTTTAGTTTTCACATAAGGTCCGGGGTCAGGACAAAAGACAGATTTTTGACAAATTTCAAAATATGTCAGATATTGTCCAAATTATTTTTTATTTCACGTCTAGACATGTGAAATGCATGAACTAGTGCAAAAAAGTGTAACAAAATTGGTTTGATTTTTTTTTAGTACTTTTCAGTTTTTCTTAGTTTTCACATAAGGTCCGGGGTCAGGACAAAAGACAGATTTTTGACAAATTTCAAAATCTGTCAGATATTGTCCAAATCATTTTTTATTTAATTTCTAGACATGTGAAATGCATGAACTAGTGCAAAAAAGTGTAACAAAATTCGTTTGATTTTTTTTAGTACTTTTCAGTTTTTCTTAGTTTTCACATAAGGTCCGGGGTCAGGATAAAAGACAGATTTTTGACAAATTTCAAAATCTCTCAGATATTGTCCAAATCATTTTTTATTTCACTTCTAGACATGTGAAATGCATGAACTAGTGCAAAAAAGTGTAAAAATATTGGTTTGATATTTTTTAGTACCTTTCAGTTTTTCTTAGTTTTCACATAAGGTCCGGGGTCAGGACAAAAGACAGATTTTTGACAAATTTCAAAATATGTCAGATATTGTCCAAATCATTTTTTATTTCACTTCTAGACATGTGAAATGCATGAACTAGGGCAAAAAAGTGTAAAAAAATTGGTTTGATTTTTTTTAGTACCTTTCAGTTTTTTTTAGTTTTCACATAAGGTCCGGGGTCAGGACAAAAGATAGATTTTTGACAAATTTCAAAATATGTCAGATATTGTCAAAATTATTTTTTATTTCACGTCTAGACATGTGAAATGCATGAACTAGTGCAAAAAAGTCTAACAAAATTGGTCTGATTTTTTTTAGTACTTTTCAGTTTTTCTTAGTTTTCACATAAGGTCCGGGGTCAGGACAAAAGACAGATTTTTGACAAATTTCAAAATCTGTCAGATATTGTCCAAATCATTTTTTATTTAATTTCTAGACATGTGAAATGCATGAACTAGTGCAAAAAAGTGTAACAAAATTGGTTTGATTTTTTTTAGTACTTTTCAGTTTTTCTTAGTTTTCACATAAGGTCCGGGGTCAGGATAAAAGACAGATTTTTGACAAATTTCAAAATCTCTCAGATATTGTCCAAATCATTTTTTATTTCACTTCTAGACATGTGAAATGCATGAACTAGTGCAAAAAAGTGTAAAAATATTGGTTTGATATTTTTTAGTACCTTTCAGTTTTTCTTAGTTTTCACATAAGGTCCGGGGTCAGGACAAAAGACAGATTTTTGACAAATTTCAAAATATGTCAGATATTGTCCAAATCATTTTTTATTTCACTTCTAGACATGTGAAATGCATGAACTAGGGCAAAAAAGTGTAAAAAAATTGGTTTGATTTTTTTTTAGTCCCTTGCAGTTTTTCTTAGTTTTCACATAAGGTCCGGGGTCAGGACAAAAGACAGAATTTTGACAAATTTCAAAATATGTCAGATATTGTCCAAATCATTTTTTATTTCACTTATAGACATGTGAAATGCATGAACTAGGGCAAAAAAGTGTAAAAAAATTGGTTTGATTTTTTTTTAGTCCCTTGCAGTTTTTCTTAGTTTTCACATAAGGTCCGGGGTCAGGACAAAAGACACAATTTTGACAAATTTCAAAATATGTCAGATATTGTCCAAATCATTTTTTATTTAATTTCTAGACATGTGAAATGCATGAACTAGGGCAAGAAAGTGTGAAAAAATTGGTTTGATTTTTTTTTAGTACCTTTCAGTTTTTTTTAGTTTTCACATAAGGTCCGGGGTCAGGACAAAAGACAGATTTTTGACAAATTTCAAAATATGTCAGATATTGTCCAAATTATTTTTTATTTCACGTCTAGACATGTGAAATGCATGAACTAGTGCAAAAAAGTGTAACAAAATTGGTTTGATTTTTTTTTAGTACTTTTCAGTTTTTCTTAGTTTTCACATAAGGTCCGGGGTCAGGACAAAAGACAGATTTTTGACAAATTTCAAAATCTGTCAGATATTGTCCAAATCATTTTTTATTTAATTTCTAGACATGTGAAATGCATGAACTAGTGCAAAAAAGTGTAACAAAATTGGTTTGATTTTTTTTAGTACTTTTCAGTTTTTCTTAGTTTTCACATAAGGTCCGGGGTCAGGATAAAAGACAGATTTTTGACAAATTTCAAAATCTCTCAGATATTGTCCAAATCATTTTTTATTTCACTTCTAGACATGTGAAATGCATGAACTAGTGCAAAAAAGTGTAAAAATATTGGTTTGATATTTTTTAGTACCTTTCAGTTTTTCTTAGTTTTCACATAAGGTCCGGGGTCAGGACAAAAGACAGATTTTTGACAAATTTCAAAATATGTCAGATATTGTCCAAATCATTTTTTATTTCACTTCTAGACATGTGAAATGCATGAACTAGGGCAAAAAAGTGTAAAAAAATTGGTTTGATTTTTTTTAGTACCTTTCAGTTTTTTTTAGTTTTCACATAAGGTCCGGGGTCAGGACAAAAGATAGATTTTTGACAAATTTCAAAATATGTCAGATATTGTCAAAATTATTTTTTATTTCACGTCTAGACATGTGAAATGCATGAACTAGTGCAAAAAAGTCTAACAAAATTGGTCTGATTTTTTTTAGTACTTTTCAGTTTTTCTTAGTTTTCACATAAGGTCCGGGGTCAGGACAAAAGACAGATTTTTGACAAATTTCAAAATCTGTCAGATATTGTCCAAATCATTTTTTATTTAATTTCTAGACATGTGAAATGCATGAACTAGTGCAAAAAAGTGTAACAAAATTGGTTTGATTTTTTTTAGTACTTTTCAGTTTTTCTTAGTTTTCACATAAGGTCCGGGGTCAGGATAAAAGACAGATTTTTGACAAATTTCAAAATCTCTCAGATATTGTCCAAATCATTTTTTATTTCACTTCTAGACATGTGAAATGCATGAACTAGTGCAAAAAAGTGTAAAAATATTGGTTTGATATTTTTTAGTACCTTTCAGTTTTTCTTAGTTTTCACATAAGGTCCGGGGTCAGGACAAAAGACAGATTTTTGACAAATTTCAAAATATGTCAGATATTGTCCAAATCATTTTTTATTTCACTTCTAGACATGTGAAATGCATGAACTAGGGCAAAAAAGTGTAAAAAAATTGGTTTGATTTTTTTTTAGTACCTTGCAGTTTTTCTTAGTTTTCACATAAGGTCCGGGGTCAGGACAAAAGACAGAATTTTGACAAATTTCAAAATATGTCAGATATTGTCCAAATCATTTTTTATTTCACTTATAGACATGTGAAATGCACGAACAAGTGCAAAAAAGTGTAACAAAATTGGTTTGATTTTTTTTAGTACCTTTCAGTTTTTCTTAGTTTTCTCACAAGGTCCGGGGTCAGGACAAAAGACAGATTTTTGACAAATTTCAAAATATGTCAGGTATTGTCCAAATTATTTTTTATTTCACGTCTAGACATGTGAAATGCATGAACAAGTGCAAAAAAGTGTAACAAAATTGGTTTGATTTTTTTAGTACCTTTCAGTTTTTCTTAGTTTTCACATAAGGTCCGGGGTCAGGACAAAAGAAAGATTTTTGACAAATTTCAAAATATGTCAGATATTGTCCAAATTATATTTTATTTCACTTCTAGACATGTGAAATGCATGAACTAGGGCAAAAAAGTGAAAAAAAAATTGGTCTGATTTTTTTTAGTACTTTTCAGTTTTTCTTAGTTTTCACATAAGGTCCGGGGTCAGGACAAAAGACAGATTTTTGACAAATTTCAAAATCTGTCAGATATTGTCCAAATCATTTTTTATTTCACTTCTAGACATGTGAAATGCATGAACTAGGGCAAAAAAGTGTAACAAAATTGGTTTGATTTTTTTTAGTACCTTTCAGTTTTTCTTAGTTTTCACACAAGGTCCGGGGTCAGGACAAAAGACAGATTTTTGACAAATTTCAAAATATGTCAGATATTGTCCAAATTATTTTCTATTTCACGTCTAGACATGTGAAATGCACGAACAAGTGCAAAAAAGTGTAACAAAATTGGTTTGATTTTTTTTAGTACCTTTCAGTTTTTCTTAGTTTTCTCACAAGGTCCGGGGTCAGGACAAAAGACAGATTTTTGACAAATTTCAAAATATGTCAGATATTGTCCAAATTATTTTTTATTTCATGTCTAGACATGTGAAATGCATGAACTAGGGCAAAAAAGTGTAACAAAATTGGTTTGATTTTTTTTAGTACCTTTCAGTTTTTCTTAGTTTTCACACAAGGTCCGGGGTCAGGACAAAAGACAGATTTTTGACAAATTTCAAAATATGGCAGATATTGTCCAAATTATTTTTTATTTCACGTCTAGACATGTGAAATGCACGAACAAGTGCAAAAAAGTGTAACAAAATTGGTTTGATTTTTTTTAGTACCTTTCAGTTTTTCTTAGTTTTCTCACAAGGTCCGGGGTCAGGACAAAAGACAGATTTTTGACAAATTTCAAAATATGTCAGATATTGTCCAAATTATTTTTTATTTCACGTCTAGACATGTGAAATGCATGAACAAGTGCAAAAAAGTGTAACAAAATTGGTTTGATTTTTTTTAGTACCTTTCAGTTTTTCTTAGTTTTCACATAAGGTCCGGGGTCAGGACAAAAGACAGATTTTTGACAAATTTCAAAATATGTCAGATATTGTCCAAATTATTTTCTATTTCACGTCTAGACATGTGAAATGCACGAACAAGTGCAAAAAAGTGTAACAAAATTGGTTTGATTTTTTTTAGTACCTTTCAGTTTTTCTTAGTTTTCTCACAAGGTCCGGGGTCAGGACAAAAGACAGATTTTTGACAAATTTCAAAATATGTCAGATATTGTCCAAATTATTTTCTATTTCACGTCTAGACATGTGAAATGCACGAACAAGTGCAAAAAAGTGTAACAAAATTGGTTTGATTTTTTTTAGTACCTTTCAGTTTTTCTTAGTTATCACACAAGGTCCGGGGTCAGGACAAAAGACAGATTTTTGACAAATTTCAAAATATGTCAGATATTGTCCAAATTATTTTTTATTTCACGTCTAGACATGTGAAATGCATGAACTAGGGCAAAAAAGTGTAACAAAATTGGTTTGATTTTTTTTAGTACCTTTCAGTTTTTCTTAGTTTTCACATAAGGTCCGGGGTCAGGACAAAAGACAGATTTTTGACAAATTTCAAAATATGTCAGATATTGTCCAAATCATTTTTTATTTCACTTCTAGACATGTGAAATGCATGAACTAGGGCAAAAAAGTGTAAAAAAATTGGTTTGATTTTTTTTTAGTACCTTGCAGTTTTTCTTAGTTTTCACATAAGGTCCGGGGTCAGGACAAAAGACAGAATTTTGACAAATTTCAAAATATGTCAGATATTGTCCAAATCATTTTTTATTTCACTTATAGACATGTGAAATGCACGAACAAGTGCAAAAAAGTGTAACAAAATTGGTTTGATTTTTTTTAGTACCTTTCAGTTTTTCTTAGTTTTCTCACAAGGTCCGGGGTCAGGACAAAAGACAGATTTTTGACAAATTTCAAAATATGTCAGGTATTGTCCAAATTATTTTTTATTTCACGTCTAGACATGTGAAATGCATGAACAAGTGCAAAAAAGTGTAACAAAATTGGTTTGATTTTTTTAGTACCTTTCAGTTTTTCTTAGTTTTCACATAAGGTCCGGGGTCAGGACAAAAGAAAGATTTTTGACAAATTTCAAAATATGTCAGATATTGTCCAAATTATATTTTATTTCACTTCTAGACATGTGAAATGCATGAACTAGGGCAAAAAAGTGAAAAAAAAATTGGTCTGATTTTTTTTAGTACTTTTCAGTTTTTCTTAGTTTTCACATAAGGTCCGGGGTCAGGACAAAAGACAGATTTTTGACAAATTTCAAAATCTGTCAGATATTGTCCAAATCATTTTTTATTTCACTTCTAGACATGTGAAATGCATGAACTAGGGCAAAAAAGTGTAACAAAATTGGTTTGATTTTTTTTAGTACCTTTCAGTTTTTCTTAGTTTTCACACAAGGTCCGGGGTCAGGACAAAAGACAGATTTTTGACAAATTTCAAAATATGTCAGATATTGTCCAAATTATTTTCTATTTCACGTCTAGACATGTGAAATGCACGAACAAGTGCAAAAAAGTGTAACAAAATTGGTTTGATTTTTTTTAGTACCTTTCAGTTTTTCTTAGTTTTCTCACAAGGTCCGGGGTCAGGACAAAAGACAGATTTTTGACAAATTTCAAAATATGTCAGATATTGTCCAAATTATATTTTATTTCACTTCTAGACATGTGAAATGCATGAACTAGGGCAAAAAAGTGAAAAAAAAATTGGTCTGATTTTTTTTAGTACTTTTCAGTTTTTCTTAGTTTTCACATAAGGTCCGGGGTCAGGACAAAAGACAGATTTTTGACAAATTTCAAAATCTGTCAGATATTGTCCAAATCATTTTTTATTTCACTTCTAGACATGTGAAATGCATGAACTAGGGCAAAAAAGTGTAACAAAATTGGTTTGATTTTTTTTAGTACCTTTCAGTTTTTCTTAGTTTTCACACAAGGTCCGGGGTCAGGACAAAAGACAGATTTTTGACAAATTTCAAAATATGTCAGATATTGTCCAAATTATTTTCTATTTCACGTCTAGACATGTGAAATGCACGAACAAGTGCAAAAAAGTGTAACAAAATTGGTTTGATTTTTTTTAGTACCTTTCAGTTTTTCTTAGTTTTCTCACAAGGTCCGGGGTCAGGACAAAAGACAGATTTTTGACAAATTTCAAAATATGTCAGATATTGTCCAAATTATTTTTTATTTCATGTCTAGACATGTGAAATGCATGAACTAGGGCAAAAAAGTGTAACAAAATTGGTTTGATTTTTTTTAGTACCTTTCAGTTTTTCTTAGTTTTCACACAAGGTCCGGGGTCAGGACAAAAGACAGATTTTTGACAAATTTCAAAATATGTCAGATATTGTCCAAATTATTTTTTATTTCACGTCTAGACATGTGAAATGCACGAACAAGTGCAAAAAAGTGTAACAAAATTGGTTTGATTTTTTTTAGTACCTTTCAGTTTTTCTTAGTTTTCTCACAAGGTCCGGGGTCAGGACAAAAGACAGATTTTTGACAAATTTCAAAATATGTCAGATATTGTCCAAATTATTTTTTATTTCACGTCTAGACATGTGAAATGCATGAACAAGTGCAAAAAAGTGTAACAAAATTGGTTTGATTTTTTTTAGTACCTTTCAGTTTTTCTTAGTTTTCACATAAGGTCCGGGGTCAGGACAAAAGACAGATTTTTGACAAATTTCAAAATATGTCAGATATTGTCCAAATTATTTTCTATTTCACGTCTAGACATGTGAAATGCACGAACAAGTGCAAAAAAGTGTAACAAAATTGGTTTGATTTTTTTTAGTACCTTTCAGTTTTTCTTAGTTTTCTCACAAGGTCCGGGGTCAGGACAAAAGACAGATTTTTGACAAATTTCAAAATATGTCAGATATTGTCCAAATTATTTTCTATTTCACGTCTAGACATGTGAAATGCACGAACAAGTGCAAAAAAGTGTAACAAAATTGGTTTGATTTTTTTTAGTACCTTTCAGTTTTTCTTAGTTTTCACACAAGGTCCGGGGTCAGGACAAAAGACAGATTTTTGACAAATTTCAAAATATGTCAGATATTGTCCAAATTATTTTTTATTTCACTTCTAGACATGTGAAATGCATGAACTAGGGCAAAAAAAGTGAAAACAAATTGGTCTGATTTTTTTTTAGTACTTTTCAGTTTTTCTTAGTTTTCACATAAGGTCCGGGGTCAGGACAAAAGACAGATTTTTGACAAATTTCAAAATATGGCAGATATTGTCCAAATTATATTTTATTTCACTTCTAGACATGTGAAATGCATGAACTAGGGCAAAAAAGTGAAAAAAAAATTGGTCTGATTTTTTTTAGTACTTTTCAGTTTTTCTTAGTTTTCACATAAGGTCCGGGGTCAGGACAAAAGACAGATTTTTGACAAATTTCAAAATCTGTCAGATATTGTCCAAATCATTTTTTATTTCACTTCTAGACATGTGAAATGCATGAACTAGGGCAAAAAAGTGTAACAAAATTGGTTTGATTTTTTTTAGTTCTTTCAGTTTTTCTTAGTTTTCACACAAGGTCCGGGGTCAGGACAAAAGACAGATTTTTGACAAATTTCAAAATATGTCAGATATTGTCCAAATTATTTTCTATTTCACGTCTAGACATGTGAAATGCACGAACAAGTGCAAAAAAGTGTAACAAAATTGGTTTGATTTTTTTTAGTACCTTTCAGTTTTTCTTAGTTTTCTCACAAGGTCCGGGGTCAGGACAAAAGACAGATTTTTGACAAATTTCAAAATATGTCAGATATTGTCCAAATTATTTTTTATTTCATGTCTAGACATGTGAAATGCATGAACTAGGGCAAAAAAGTGTAACAAAATTGGTTTGATTTTTTTTAGTACCTTTCAGTTTTTCTTAGTTTTCACACAAGGTCCGGGGTCAGGACAAAAGACAGATTTTTGACAAATTTCAAAATATGGCAGATATTGTCCAAATTATTTTTTATTTCACGTCTAGACATGTGAAATGCACGAACAAGTGCAAAAAAGTGTAACAAAATTGGTTTGATTTTTTTTAGTACCTTTCAGTTTTTCTTAGTTTTCTCACAAGGTCCGGGGTCAGGACAAAAGACAGATTTTTGACAAATTTCAAAATATGTCAGATATTGTCCAAATTATTTTTTATTTCACGTCTAGACATGTGAAATGCATGAACAAGTGCAAAAAAGTGTAACAAAATTGGTTTGATTTTTTTTAGTACCTTTCAGTTTTTCTTAGTTTTCACATAAGGTCCGGGGTCAGGACAAAAGACAGATTTTTGACAAATTTCAAAATATGTCAGATATTGTCCAAATTATTTTCTATTTCACGTCTAGACATGTGAAATGCACGAACAAGTGCAAAAAAGTGTAACAAAATTGGTTTGATTTTTTTTAGTACCTTTCAGTTTTTCTTAGTTTTCTCACAAGGTCCGGGGTCAGGACAAAAGACAGATTTTTGACAAATTTCAAAATCTCTCAGATATTGTCCAAATTATTTTTTATTTCACTTCTAGACATGTGAAATGCATGAACTAGGGCAAAAAAGAGAAAAAAAATTGGTCTGATTTTTTTTAGTACCTTGCAGTTTTTCTTAGTTTTCACATAAGGTCCGGGGTCAGGACAAAAGACAGATTTTTGACAAATTTCAAAATCTGTCAGATATTGTCCAAATCATTTTTTATTTCATTTCTAGACATGTGAAATGCATGAACTAGGGCAAAAAAAGTGAAAAAAAATTGGTCTGATTTTTTTAAGTACTTTTCAGTTTTTCTTAGTTTTCACGTAAGGTCCGGGGTCAGGACAAAAGACAGATTTTTGACAAATTTCAAAATATGTCAGATATTGTCCAAATCATTTTTTATTTCATTTCTAGACATGTGAAATGCATGAACTAGGGCAAAAAAGTGTAAAAAAATTGGTTTGATTTTTTTTAGTACCTTGCAGTTTTTCTTAGTTTTCACATAAGGTCCGGGGTCAGGACAAAAGACAGATTTTTGATAAATTTCAAAATCTGTCAGATATTGTCCAAATCATTTTTTATTTCACTTCTAGACATGTGAAATGCATGAACTAGGGCAAAAAAAGTGAAAAAAAATTGGTCTGATTTTTTTTAGTACTTTTCAGTTTTTCTTAGTTTTCACATAAGGTCCGGGGTCAGGACAAAAGACAGATTTTTGACAAATTTCAAAATCTGTCAGATATTGTCCAAATCATTTTTTATTTCACTTCTAGACATGTGAAATGCATGAACCAGGGCAAAAAAGTGTAAAAAAATTGGTTTGATTTTTTTTAGTACCTTTCAGTTTTTCTTAGTTATCACATAAGGTCCGGGGTCAGGACAAAAGACAGATTTTTGACAAATTTCAAAATCTGTCAGATATTGTCCAAATCATTTATTATTTCATTTCTAGACATGTGAAATGCATGAACTAGGGCAAAAAAAGTAAAAAAAAATTGGTTTGATTTTTTTTTAGTACTTTTCAGTTTTTCTTAGTTTTCACATAAGGTCCGGGGTCAGGACAAAAGACAGATTTTTGACAAATTTCAAAATATGTCAGATATTGTCCAAATCATTTTTTATTTCACTTATAGACATGTGAAATGCATGAACTAGGGCAAAAAAGTGTAAAAAAATTGGTTTGATTTTTTTTTAGTGCCTTGCAGTTTTTCTTAGTTTTCACATAAGGTCCGGGGTCAGGACAAAAGACAGAATTTTGACAAATTTCAAAATATGTCAGATATTGTCCAAATCATTTTTTATTTCAATTATAGACATGTGAAATGCATGAACTAGGGCAAAAAAGTGTAAAAAAATTGGTTTGATTTTTTTTAGTACCTTTCAATTTTTTTTAGTTTTCACATAAGGTCCGGGGTCAGGACAAAAGACAGATTTTTGACAAATTTCAAAATCTGTCAGATATTGTCCAAATTATTTTTTATTTCACGTCTAGACATGTGAAATGCATGAACTAGTACAAAAAAGTTTTAAAAAATTGATTTGATTTTTTTTTAGTACTTTTCAGTTTTTCTTAGTTTTCACATAAGGTCCGGGGTCAGGACAAAAGACAGATTTTTGACAAATTTCAAAATCTGTCAGATATTGTCCAAATCATTTTTTATTTCATTTCTAGACATGTGAAATGCATGAACTAGGGCAAAAAAAGTGAAAAAAAATTGGTCTGATTTTTTTTAGTTCTTTTCAGTTTTTCTTAGTTTTCACATAAGGTCCGGGGTCAGGACAAAAGACAGATTTTTTACAAATTTCAAAATATGTCAGATATTGTCCAAATCATTTTTTATTTCACTTATAGACATGTGAAATGCATGAACTAGGGCAAAAAAGTGTAAAAAAAATGGTTTGATTTTTTTTAGTACCTTTCAGTTTTTTTTAGTTTTCACATAAGGTCCGGGGTCAGGACAAAAGACAGATTTTTGACAAATTTCAAAATCTGTCAGATATTGTCCAAATCATTTTTTATTTCATTTCTAGACATGTGAAATGCATGAACTAGGGCAAAAAAAGTAAAAAAAAATTGGTTTGATTTTTTTTAGTACCTTGCAGTTTTTTTTAGTTTTCACATAAGGTCCGGGGTCAGGACAAAAGACAGATTTTTGACAAATTTCAAAATCTGTCAGATATTGTCCAAATCATTTTTTATTTCATTTCTAGATATGTGAAATGCATGAACTAGTGCAAAAAAGTGTAACACAATTGGTTTGATTTTTTTTTAGTACTTTTCAGTTTTTCTTAGTTTTCACATAAGGTCCGGGGTCAGGACAAAAGACAGATTTTTGACAAATTTCAAAATCTGTCAGATATTGTCCAAATCATTTTTATTTCACTTCTAGACATGTGAAATGCATGAACTAGGGCAAAAAAGTGTGAAAAAATTGGTTTGATTTTTTTAGTACCTTGCAGTTTTTCTTAGTTTTCACATAAGGTCCGGGGTCAGGACAAAAGACAGATTTTTGACAAATTTCAAAATATGTCAGATATTGTCCAAATCATTTTTTATTTCACTTATAGACATGTGAAATGTATGAACTAGGGCAAAAAAGTGTAAAAAAATTGGTTTGATTTTTTTTTAGTACCTTGCAGTTTTTCTTAGTTTTCACATAAGGTCCGGGGTCAGGACAAAAGACAGATTTTTGACAAATTTCAAAATATGCCAGATATTGTCCAAATTATTTTTTATTTCACTTCTAGACATGTGAAATGCATGAACTAGTGCACAAAAGTGTAACAAAATTGATTTGATTTTTTTTAGTACTTTTCAGTTTTTCTTAGTTTTCACATAAGGTCCGGGGTCAGGACAAAAGACAGATTTTTGACAAATTTCAAAATATGTCAAATATTGTCCAAATCATTGTTTATTTCACGTCTAGACATGTGAAATGCATGAACTAGTGCAAAAAAGTGTAACAAAATTGGTTTGATTTTTTTTAGTACCTTTCAGTTTTTCTTAGTTTTCACATAAGGTCCGGGGTCAGCACAAAAGACAGATTTTTGACAAATTTCAAAATCTGTCAGATATTGTCCAAATCATTTTTTATTTCACTTCTAGACATGTGAAATGCATGAACTAGGGCAAAAAAGTGTAAAAAAATTGGTTTGATTTTTTTTTAGTACCTTGCAGTTTTTCTTAGTTTTCACATAAGGTCCGGGGTCAGGACAAAAGACAGAATTTTGACAAATTTCAAAATATGTCAGATATTGTCCAAATTATTTTTTATTTCACGACTAGACATGTGAAATGCATGAACTAGTGCAAAAAAGTGTAACAAAATTGGTTTGATTTTTTTTTAGTACTTTTCAGTTTTTCTTAGTTTTCACATAAGGTCCGGGGTCAGGACAAAAGACAGATTTTTGACAAATTTCAAAATATGTCAGATATTGTCCAAATTATTTTTTATTTCACGTCTAGACATGTGAAATGCATGAACTAGTGCAAAAAAGTGTAACAAAATTGGTTTGATTTTTTTTAGTACCTTTCAGTTTTTCTTAGTTTTCACATAAGGTCCGGGGTCAGCACAAAAGACAGATTTTTGACAAATTTCAAAATCTGTCAGATATTGTCCAAATCATTTTTTATTTCACTTCTAGACATGTGAAATGCATGAACTAGGGCAAAAAAGTGTAAAAAAATTGGTTTGATTTTTTTTTAGTACCTTGCAGTTTTTCTTAGTTTTCACATAAGGTCCGGGGTCAGGACAAAAGACAGAATTTTGACAAATTTCAAAATATGTCAGATATTGTCCAAATTATTTTTTATTTCACGTCTAGACATGTGAAATGCATGAACTAGTGCAAAAAAGTGTAACAAAATTGGTTTGATTTTTTTTTAGTACTTTTCAGTTTTTCTTAGTTTTCACATAAGGTCCGGGGTCAGGACAAAAGACAGATTTTTGACAAATTTCAAAATATGTCAGATATTGTCCAAATTATTTTTTATTTCACGTCTAGACATGTGAAATGCATGAACTAGTGCAAAAAAGTCTAACAAAATTGGTTTGATTTTTTTTTGTACTTTTCAGTTTTTCTTCGTTTTCACATAAGGTCCGGGGTCAGGATAAAAGACAGATTTTTGACAAATTTCAAAATCTGTCAGATATTATCCAAATTATTTTTTATTTCACTTCTAGACATGTGAAATGCATGAACTAGGGCAAAAAAAGTGAAAAAAAATTGGTCTGATTTTTTTTAGTACTTTTCAGTTTTTCTTAGTTTTCACATAAGGTCCGGGGTCAGGACAAAAGACAGAATTTTTACAAATTTCAAAATATGTCAGATATTGTCCAAATCATTTTTTATTTCACTTCTAGTCATGTGAAATGCATGAACTAGGGCAAAAAAGTGTAAAAAAATTGGTTTGATTTTTTTTTAGTACCTTGCAGTTTTTCTTAGTTTTCACATAATGTCCGGGGTCAGGACAAAAGACAGAATTTTGACAAATTTCAAAATATGTCAGATATTGTCCAAATTATTTTTTATTTCACGTCTAGACATGTGAAATGCATGAACTAGTGCAAAAAAGTCTAACAAAATTGGTTTGATTTTTTTTTTGTACTTTTCAGTTTTTCTTAGTTTTCACATAAGGTCCGGGGTCAGGATAAAAGACAGATTTTTGACAAATTTCAAAATCTCTCAGATATTGTCCAAATTATTTTTTATTTCACTTCTAGACATGTGAAATGCATGAACTAGGGCAAAAAAAGTGAAAAAAAATTGGTCTGATTTTTTTTAGTACTTTTCAGTTTTTCTTAGTTTTCACATAAGGTCCGGGGTCAGGACAAAATACAGAATTCTGACAAATTTAAAAATCTGTCAGATATTGTCCAAATTATTTTTTATTTCACGTCTAGACATGTGAAATGCATGAACTAGTGCAAAAAATCTAACAAAATTGGTCTGATTTTTTTTAGTACTTTTCAGTTTTTCTTAGTTTTCACATAAGGTCCGGGGTCAGGACAAAAGACAGATTTTTGACAAATTTCAAAATCTGTCAGATATTGTCCAAATCATTTTTTATTTCATTTCTAGACATGTGAAATGCATGAACTAGGGCAAAAAAAGTGAAAAAAAATTGGTCTGATTTTTTTTAGTGCTTTTCAGTTTTTCTTAGTTTTCACATAAGGTCCGGGGTCAGGACAAAAGACAGATTTTTGACAAATTTCAAAATCTCTCAGATATTGTCCAAATTATTTTTTATTTCACTTCTAGACATGTGAAATGCATGAACTAGGGCAAAAAAAGTGAAAAAAAATTGGTCTGATTTTTTTTAGTTCTTTTCAGTTTTTCTTAGTTTTCACATAAGGTCCGGGGTCAGGACAAAAGACAGATTTTTTACAAATTTCAAAATATGTCAGATATTGTCCAAATCATTTTTTATTTCACTTATAGACATGTGAAATGCATGAACTAGGGCAAAAAAGTGTAAAAAAAATGGTTTGATTTTTTTTAGTACCTTTCAGTTTTTTTTAGTTTTCACATAAGGTCCGGGGTCAGGACAAAAGACAGATTTTTGACAAATTTCAAAATCTGTCAGATATTGTCCAAATCATTTTTTATTTCATTTCTAGACATGTGAAATGCATGAACTAGGGCAAAAAAAGTAAAAAAAAATTGGTTTGATTTTTTTTAGTACCTTGCAGTTTTTTTTAGTTTTCACATAAGGTCCGGGGTCAGGACAAAAGACAGATTTTTGACAAATTTCAAAATCTGTCAGATATTGTCCAAATCATTTTTTATTTCATTTCTAGATATGTGAAATGCATGAACTAGTGCAAAAAAGTGTAACACAATTGGTTTGATTTTTTTTTAGTACTTTTCAGTTTTTCTTAGTTTTCACATAAGGTCCGGGGTCAGGACAAAAGACAGATTTTTGACAAATTTCAAAATCTGTCAGATATTGTCCAAATCATTTTTATTTCACTTCTAGACATGTGAAATGCATGAACTAGGGCAAAAAAGTGTAACAAAATTGGTTTGATTTTTTTTAGTACCTTTCAGTTTTTCTTAGTTTTCACATAAGGTCCGGGGTCAGCACAAAAGACAGATTTTTGACAAATTTCAAAATCTGTCAGATATTGTCCAAATCATTTTTTATTTCACTTCTAGACATGTGAAATGCATGAACTAGGGCAAAAAAGTGTAAAAAAATTGGTTTGATTTTTTTTTAGTACCTTGCAGTTTTTCTTAGTTTTCACATAAGGTCCGGGGTCAGGACAAAAGACAGAATTTTGACAAATTTCAAAATATGTCAGATATTGTCCAAATTATTTTTTATTTCACGTCTAGACATGTGAAATGCATGAACTAGTGCAAAAAAGTGTAACAAAATTGGTTTGATTTTTTTTTAGTACTTTTCAGTTTTTCTTAGTTTTCACATAAGGTCCGGGGTCAGGACAAAAGACAGATTTTTGACAAATTTCAAAATATGTCAGATATTGTCCAAATTATTTTTTATTTCACGTCTAGACATGTGAAATGCATGAACTAGTGCAAAAAAGTCTAACAAAATTGGTTTGATTTTTTTTTAGTACTTTTCAGTTTTTCTTCGTTTTCACATAAGGTCCGGGGTCAGGATAAAAGACAGATTTTTGACAAATTTCAAAATCTGTCAGATATTATCCAAATTATTTTTTATTTCACTTCTAGACATGTGAAATGCATGAACTAGGGCAAAAAAAGTGAAAAAAAATTGGTCTGATTTTTTTTAGTACTTTTCAGTTTTTCTTAGTTTTCACATAAGGTCCGGGGTCAGGACAAAAGACAGAATTTTTACAAATTTCAAAATATGTCAGATATTGTCCAAATCATTTTTTATTTCACTTCTAGACATGTGAAATGCATGAACTAGGGCAAAAAAGTGTAAAAAAATTGGTTTGATTTTTTTTTAGTACCTTGCAGTTTTTCTTAGTTTTCACATAAGGTCCGGGGTCAGGACAAAAGACAGAATTTTGACAAATTTCAAAATATGTCAGATATTGTCCAAATTATTTTTTATTTCACGTCTAGACATGTGAAATGCATGAACTAGTGCAAAAAAGTCTAACAAAATTGGTTTGATTTTTTTTTTGTACTTTTCAGTTTTTCTTAGTTTTCACATAAGGTCCGGGGTCAGGATAAAAGACAGATTTTTGACAAATTTCAAAATCTCTCAGATATTGTCCAAATTATTTTTTATTTCACTTCTAGACATGTGAAATGCATGAACTAGGGCAAAAAAAGTGAAAAAAAATTGGTCTGATTTTTTTTAGTACTTTTCAGTTTTTCTTAGTTTTCACATAAGGTCCGGGGTCAGGACAAAATACAGAATTCTGACAAATTTCAAAATCTGTCAGATATTGTCAAAATTATTTTTTATTTCACGTCTAGACATGTGAAATGCATGAACTAGTGCAAAAAAGTCTAACAAAATTGGTTTGATTTTTTTTTTGTACTTTTCAGTTTTTCTTAGTTTTCACATAAGGTCCGGGGTCAGGACAAAAGACAGATTTTTGACAAATTTCAAAATATGTCAGATATTGTCCAAATCATTTTTTATTTCACTTATAGACATGTGAAATGCATGAACTAGGGCAAAAAAGTGTAAAAAAATTGGTTTGATTTTTTTTAGTACCTTTCAGTTTTTTTTAGTTTTCACATAAGGTCCGGGGTCAGGACAAAAGACAGATTTTTGACAAATTTCAAAATATGTCAGATATTGTCAAAATTATTTTTTATTTCACGTCTAGACATGTGAAATGCATGAACTAGTGCAAAAAATCTAACAAAATTGGTCTGATTTTTTTTAGTACTTTTCAGTTTTTCTTAGTTTTCACATAAGGTCCGGGGTCAGGACAAAAGACAGATTTTTGACAAATTTCAAAATCTGTCAGATATTGTCCAAATCATTTTTTATTTCATTTCTAGACATGTGAAATGCATGAACTAGGGCAAAAAAAGTGAAAAAAAATTGGTCTGATTTTTTTTAGTGCTTTTCAGTTTTTCTTAGTTTTCACATAAGGTCCGGGGTCAGGACAAAAGACAGATTTTTGTCAAATTTCAAAATCTGTCAGATATTGTCCAAATCATTTTTTATTACATTTCTAGACATGTGAAATGCATGAACTAGGGCAAAAAAAGTGAAAAAAAATTGGTCTGATTTTTTTTAGTACTTTTCAGTTTTTCTTAGTTTTCACATAAGGTCCGGGGTCAGGACAAAAGATAGAATTTTGACAAATTTCAAAATATGTCAGATATTGTCCAAATCATTTTTTATTTCATTTCTAGACATGTGAAATGCATGAACTAGGGCAAAAAAAGTGAAAAAAAATTGGTCTGATTTTTTTTAGTACTTTTCAGTTTTTCTTAGTTTTCACATAAGGTCCGGGGTCAGGATAAAAGACAGATTTTTGACAAATTTCAAAATCTCTCAGATATTGTCCAAATTATTTTTTATTTCACTTCTAGACATGTGAAATGCATGAACTAGGGCAAAAAAAGTGAAAAAAAATTGGTCTGATTTTTTTTTAGTACTTTTCAGTTTTTCTTAGTTTTCACATAAGGTCCGGGGTCAGGACAAAAGACAGATTTTTGTCAAATTTCAAAATCTGTCAGATATTGTCCAAATCATTTTTTATTTCATTTCTAGACATGTGAAATGCATGAACTAGTGCAAAAAAGTGTAACAAAATTGGTTTGATTTTTTTTTTAGTACTTTTCAGTTTTCCTTAGTTTTTTACATAAGGTCCGGGGTCAGGACAAAAGACAGATTTTTGACAAATTTCAAAATCTCTCAGATATTGTCCAAATCATTTTTTATTTCACTTCTAGACATGTGAAATGCATGAACTAGGGCAAAAAAGTGTAAAAATATTGGTTTGATTTTTTTTAGTACCTTTCAGTTTTTCTTAGTTTTCACATAAGGTCCGGGGTCAGGACAAAAGACAGATTTCTGACAAATTTCAAAATCTGTCAGATATTGTCCAAATTATTTTTTATTTAATTTCTAGACATGTGAAATGCATGAACTAGGGCAAGAAAGTGTGAAAAAATTGGTTTGATTTTTTTTTAGTACCTTGCAGTTTTTCTTAGTTTTCACATAAGGTCCGGGGTCAGGACAAAAGACAGATTTTTGACAAATTTCAAAATATGTCAGATATTGTCCAAATTATTTTTTATTTAATTTCTAGACATGTGAAATGCATGAACTAGGGCAAGAAAGTGTGAAAAAATTGGTTTGATTTTTTTTTAGTACCTTGCAGTTTTTCTTAGTTTTCACATAAGGTCCGGGGTCAGGACAAAAGACAGATTTTTGACAAATTTCAAAATATGTCAGATATTGTCCAAATCATTTTTTATTTCACTTCTAGACATGTGAAATGCATGAACTAGGGCAAAAAAGTGTAAAAAAATTGGTTTGATTTTTTTTTAGTACCTTGCAGTTTTTCTTAGTTTTCACATAAGGTCCGGGGTCAGGACAAAAGACAGATTTTTGTCAAATTTCAAAATATGTCAGATATTGTCCAAATCATTTTTTATTTCACTTATAGACATGTGAAATGCATGAACTAGGGCAAAAAAGTGTAAAAAAATTGGTTTGATTTTTTTTAGTACCTTTCAGTTTTTCTTAGTTTTCACATAAGGTCCGGGGTCAGGACAAAAGACAGATTTTTGACAAATTTCAAAATCTGTCAGATATTGTCCAAATCATTTTTTATTTCACTTCTAGACATGTGAAATGCATGAACTAGGGCAAAAAAGTGTAAAAAAATTGGTTTGATTTTTTTTAGTACTTTCAGTTTTTCTTAATTTTCACATAAGGTCCGGGGTCAGGACAAAAGACAGATTTTTGACAAATTTCAAAATCTGTCAGATATTGTCCAAATCATTTTTTATTTCATTTCTAGACATGTGAAATGCATGAACTAGGGCAAAAAAAGTGAAAAAAAATTGGTCTTTTTTTTTTTAGTACTTTTCAGTTTTTCTTAGTTTTCACATAAGGTCCGGGGTCAGGACAAAAGACAGATTTTTGTCAAATTTCAAAATCTGTCAGATATTGTCCAAATCATTTTTTATTTCATTTCTAGACATGTGAAATGCATGAACTAGGGCAAAAAAAGTGAAAAAAAATTGGTCTGATTTTTTTTAGTACTTTTCAGTTTTTCTTAGTTTTCACATAAGGTCCGGGGTCAGGACAAAAGACAGATTTTTGTCAAATTTCAAAATCTGTCAGATATTGTCCAAATCATTTTTTATTTCATTTCTAGACATGTGAAATGCATGAACTAGTGCAAAAAAGTGTAACAAAATTGGTTTGATTTTTTTTTAGTACTTTTCAGTTTTTCTTAGTTTTTTACATAAGGTCCGGGGTCAGGACAAAAGACAGATTTTTGACAAATTTCAAAATCTCTCAGATATTGTCCAAATCATTTTTTATTTAATTTCTAGACATGTGAAATGCATGAACTAGTGCAAAAAAGTGTAACAAAATTCGTTTGATTTTTTTTAGTACTTTTCAGTTTTTCTTAGTTTTCACATAAGGTCCGGGGTCAGGATAAAAGACAGATTTTTGACAAATTTCAAAATCTCTCAGATATTGTCCAAATCATTTTTTATTTCACTTCTAGACATGTGAAATGCATGAACTAGGGCAAAAAAGTGTAAAAATATTGGTTTGATTTTTTTTAGTACCTTTCAGTTTTTCTTAGTTTTCACATAAGGTCCGGGGTCAGGACAAAATACAGAATTTTGACAAATTTCAAAATATGTCAGATATTGTCCAAATCATTTTTTATTTCACTTCTAGACATGTGAAATGCATGAACTAGGGCAAAAAAGTGTAAAAAAATTGGTTTGATTTTTTTTTAGTCCCTTGCAGTTTTTCTTAGTTTTCACATAAGGTCCGGGGTCAGGACAAAAGACACAATTTTGACAAATTTCAAAATATGTCAGATATTGTCCAAATCATTTTTTATTTAATTTCTAGACATGTGAAATGCATGAACTAGGGCAAGAAAGTGTGAAAAAATTGGTTTGATTTTTTTTTAGTACCTTTCAGTTTTTTTTAGTTTTCACATAAGGTCCGGGGTCAGGACAAAAGACAGATTTTTGACAAATTTCAAAATATGTCAGATATTGTCCAAATTATTTTTTATTTCACGTCTAGACATGTGAAATGCATGAACTAGTGCAAAAAAGTGTAACAAAATTGGTTTGATTTTTTTTTAGTACTTTTCAGTTTTTCTTAGTTTTCACATAAGGTCCGGGGTCAGGACAAAAGACAGATTTTTGACAAATTTCAAAATCTGTCAGATATTGTCCAAATCATTTTTTATTTAATTTCTAGACATGTGAAATGCATGAACTAGTGCAAAAAAGTGTAACAAAATTCGTTTGATTTTTTTTAGTACTTTTCAGTTTTTCTTAGTTTTCACATAAGGTCCGGGGTCAGGATAAAAGACATATTTTTGACAAATTTCAAAATCTCTCAGATATTGTCCAAATCATTTTTTATTTCACTTCTAGACATGTGAAATGCATGAACTAGTGCAAAAAAGTGTAAAAATATTGGGTTGATTTTTTTTAGTACCTTTCAGTTTTTCTTATTTTTCACATAAGGTCCGGGGTCAGGACAAAAGACAGATTTTTGACAAATTTCAAAATCTGTCAGATATTGTCCAAATCATTTTTTATTTCATTTCTAGACATGTGAAATGCATGAACTAGGGCAAAAAAAGTGAAAAAAAATTGGTCTGATTTTTTTTAGTACCTTTCAGTTTTTCTTAGTTTTCACATAAGGTCCGGGGTCAGGACAAAAGACAGATTTTTGACAAATTTCAAAATCTGTCAGATATTGTCCAAATCATTTTTTATTTCATTTCTAGACATGTGAAATGCATGAACTAGGGCAAAAAAAGTGTAACAAAATTGGTTTGATTTTTTTTTAGTACTTTTCAGTTTTTCTTAGTTTTCACATAAGGTCCGGGGTCAGGACAAAAGACAGATTTTTGACAAATTTCAAAATCTGTCAGATATTGTCCAAATCATTTTTTATTTAATTTCTAGACATGTGAAATGCATGAACTAGTGCAAAAAAGTGTAACAAAATTCGTTTGATTTTTTTTAGTACTTTTCAGTTTTTCTTAGTTTTCACATAAGGTCCGGGGTCAGGATAAAAGACATATTTTTGACAAATTTCAAAATCTCTCAGATATTGTCCAAATCATTTTTTATTTCACTTCTAGACATGTGAAATGCATGAACTAGTGCAAAAAAGTGTAAAAATATTGGGTTGATTTTTTTTAGTACCTTTCAGTTTTTCTTAGTTTTCACATAAGGTCCGGGGTCAGGACAAAAGACAGATTTTTGACAAATTTCAAAATCTGTCAGATATTGTCCAAATCATTTTTTATTTCATTTCTAGACATGTGAAATGCATGAACTAGGGCAAAAAAAGTGAAAAAAAATTGGTCTGATTTTTTTTAGTACTTTTCAGTTTTTCTTAGTTTTCACATAAGGTCCGGGGTCAGGACAAAAGACAGATTTTTGTCAAATTTCAAAATCTGTCAGATATTGTCCAAATCATTTTTTATTTCATTTCTAGACATGTGAAATGCATGAACTAGGGCAAAAAAAGTGAAAAAAAATTGGTCTGATTTTTTTTAGTACTTTTCAGTTTTTCTTAGTTTTCACATAAGGTCCGGGGTCAGGACAAAAGACAGATTTTTGACAAATTTCAAAATCTGTCAGATATTGTCCAAATCATTTTTTATTTCACTTCTAGACATGTGAAATGCATGAACTAGGGCAAAAAAGTGTAAAAATATTGGTTTGATTTTTTTTAGTACCTTTCAGTTTTTCTTAGTTTTCACATAAGGTCCGGGGTCAGGACAAAATACAGATTTCTGACAAATTTCAAAATCTGTCAGATATTGTCCAAATTATTTTTTATTTAATTTCTAGACATGTGAAATGCATGAACTAGGGCAAGAAAGTGTGAAAAAATTGGTTTGATTTTTTTTTAGTACCTTGCAGTTTTTCTTAGTTTTCACATAAGGTCCGGGGTCAGGACAAAATACAGATTTCTGACAAATTTCAAAATCTGTCAGATATTGTCCAAATAATTTTTTATTTAATTTCTAGACATGTGAAATGCATGAACTAGGGCAAGAAAGTGTGAAAAAATTGGTTTGATTTTTTTTTAGTACCTTGCAGTTTTTCTTAGTTTTCACATAAGGTCCGGGGTCAGGACAAAAGACAGATTTTTGACAAATTTCAAAATATGTCAGATATTGTCCAAATCATTTTTTATTTCACTTCTAGACATGTGAAATGCATGAACTAGGGCAAAAAAGTGTAAAAAAATTGGTTTGATTTTTTTTTAGTACCTTGCAGTTTTTCTTAGTTTTCACATAAGGTCCGGGGTCAGGACAAAAGACAGAATTTTGACAAATTTCAAAATATGTCAGATATTGTCCAAATCATTTTTTATTTCACTTATAGACATGTGAAATGCATGAACTAGGGCAAAAAAGTGTAAAAAAAATGGTTTGATTTTGTTTAGTACCTTTCAGTTTTTCTTAGTTTTCACATAAGGTCCGGGGTCAGGACAAAAGACAGATTTTTGACAAATTTCAAAATCTGTCAGATATTGTCCAAATCATTTTTTATTTCATTTCTAGACATGTGAAATGCATGAACTAGGGCAAAAAAAGTGAAAAAAAATTGGTCTGATTTTTTTTAGTACTTTTCAGTTTTTCTTAGTTTTCACATAAGGTCCGGGGTCAGGACAAAAGACAGATTTTTGACAAATTTCAAAATCTGTCAGATATTGTCCAAATAATTTTTTATTTAATTTCTAGACATGTGAAATGCATGAACTAGTGCAAAAAAGTGTAACAAAATTGGTTTGATTTTTTTTAGTACTTTTCAGTTTTTCTTAGTTTTCACATAAGGTCCGGGGTCAGGATAAAAGACAGATTTTTGACAAATTTCAAAATCTCTCAGATATTGTCCAAATCATTTTTTATTTCACTTCTAGACATGTGAAATGCATGAACTAGTGCAAAAAAGTGTAAAAATATTGGTTTGATATTTTTTAGTACCTTTCAGTTTTTCTTAGTTTTCACATAAGGTCCGGGGTCAGGACAAAAGACAGATTTTTGACAAATTTCAAAATCTGTCAGATATTGTCCAAATCACTTTTTATTTCATTTCTAGACATGTGAAATGCATGAACTAGGGCAAAAAAAGTGAAAAAAAATTGGTCTTTTTTTTTTTAGTACTTTTCAGTTTTTCTTAGTTTTCACATAAGGTCCGGGGTCAGGACAAAAGACAGATTTTTGTCAAATTTCAAAATCTGTCAGATATTGTCCAAATCATTTTTTATTTCATTTCTAGACATGTGAAATGCATGAACTAGGGCAAAAAAAGTGAAAAAAAATTGGTCTGATTTTTTTTAGTACTTTTCAGTTTTTCTTAGTTTTCACATAAGGTCCGGGGTCAGGACAAAAGACAGATTTTTGACAAATTTCAAAATCTGTCAGATATTGTCCAAATCATTTTTTATTTCATTTCTAGACATGTGAAATGCATGAACTAGGGCAAAAAAAGTGAAAAAAAATTGGTCTGATTTTTTTTAGTACTTTTCAGTTTTTCTTAGTTTTCACATAAGGTCCGGGGTCAGGACAAAAGACAGATTTTTGACAAATTTCAAAATCTGTCAGATATTGTCCAAATCATTTTTTATTTAATTTCTAGACATGTGAAATGCATGAACTAGTGCAAAAAAGTGTAACAAAATTGGTTTGATTTTTTTTAGTACTTTTCAGTTTTTCTTAGTTTTCACATAAGGTCCGGGGTCAGGATAAAAGACAGATTTTTGACAAATTTCAAAATCTCTCAGATATTGTCCAAATCATTTTTCATTTCACTTCTAGACATGTGAAATGCATGAACTAGTGCAAAAAAGTGTAAAAATATTGGTTTGATATTTTTTAGTACCTTTCAGTTTTTCTTAGTTTTCACATAAGGTCCGGGGTCAGGACAAAAGACAGATTTTTGTCAAATTTCAAAATCTGTCAGATATTGTCCAAATCATTTTTTATTTCATTTCTAGACATGTGAAATGCATGAACTAGGGCAAAAAAAGTGAAAAAAAATTGGTCTTTTTTTTTTTAGTACTTTTCAGTTTTTCTTAGTTTTCACATAAGGTCCGGGGTCAGGACAAAAGACAGATTTTTGACAAATTTCAAAATCTGTCAGATATTGTCCAAATAATTTTTTATTTCACTTCTAGACATGTGAAATGCATGAACTAGGGCAAAAAAGTGTAAAAATATTGGTTTGATTTTTTTTAGTACCTTTCAGTTTTTCTTAGTTTTCACATAAGGTCCGGGGTCAGGACAAAAGACAGATTTTTGACAAATTTCAAAATCTGTCAGATATTGTCCAAATCATTTTTTATTTAATTTCTAGACATGTGAAATGCATGAACTAGGGCAAAAAAAGTGAAAAAAAATTGGTCTGATTTTTTTTAGTACTTTTCAGTTTTTCTTAGTTTTCACATAAGGTCCGGGGTCAGGACAAAATACAGATTTCTGATAAATTTCAAAATCTGTCAGATATTGTCCAAGTTATTTTTTTATTTCACTTCTAGACATGTGAAATGCATGAACTAGGGCAAAAAAGTGTAAAAAAATTGGTTTGATTTTTTTTAGTACCTTACAGTTTTTCTTAGTTTTCACATAAGGTCCGGGGGGTCAGGACAAAAGACAGATTTTTGAAAAATTTCAAAATATGTCAGATATTGTCCAAATTATTTTTTATTTCACTTCTAGACATGTGAAATGCATGAACTAGGGCAAAAAAGTGTAAAAAAATTGGTTTGATTTTTTTAGTACCTTTCAGTTTTTCTTAGTTTTCACACAAGGTCCGGGGTCAGGACAAAAGACAGATTTTTGACAAATTTCAAAATATGTCAGATATTGTCCAAATTATTTTTTTATTTCACTTCTAGACATGTGAAATGCATGAACTAGGGCAAAAAAGTGTAAAAAAATTGGTTTGATTTTTTTTAGTACCTTACAGTTTTTCTTAGTTTTCACATAAGGTCCGGGGGGTCAGGACAAAAGACAGATTTTTGAAAAATTTCAAAATATGTCAGATATTGTCCAAATTATTTTTTATTTCACTTCTAGACATGTGAAATGCATGAACTAGGGCAAAAAAAGTGAAAAAAAATTGGTCTGATTTTTTTTTAGTACCTTGCAGTTTTTCTTAGTTTTCACATAAGGTCCGGGGTTAGGACAAAAGACAGATTTTTGACAAATTTCAAAATATGTCAGATATTGTCCAAATCATTTTTTTATTTCATTTCTAGACATGTGAAATGCATGAACTAGGGCAAAAAAAGTGAAAAAAAATTGGTTTGATTTTTTTTAGTACCTTTCAGTTTTTCTTAGTTTTCACATAAGGTCCGGGGTCAGCACAAAAGACAGATTTTTGACAAATTTCAAAATCTGTCAGATATTGTCCAAGTCATTTTTTATTTCACTTCTAGACATGTGAAATGCATGAACTAGGGCAAAAAAGTGTAAAAAAATTGGTTTGATTTTTTTTAGTACCTTACAGTTTTTCTTAGTTTTCACATAAGGTCCGGGGGGTCAGGACAAAAGACAGATTTTTGACAAATTTCAAAATCTGTCAGATATTGTCCAAATCATTTTTTATTTCATTTCTAGACATGTGAAATACATGAACTAGGGCAAAAAAAGTGAAAAAAAATTGGTCTGATTTTTTTTAGTACTTTTCAGTTTTTCTTAGTTTTCACATAAGGTCCGGGGTCAGGACAAAAGACAGATTTTTGACTAATTTCAAAATCTGTCAGATATTGTCCAAATCATTTTTTATTTAATTTCTAGACATGTGAAATGCATGAACTATGGCAAGAAAGTGAAAAAAAATTGGTCTGATTTTTTTTAGTACTTTTCAGTTTTTCTTAGTTTTCACATAAGGTCCGGGGTCAGGACAAAAGACAGATTTTTGACTAATTTCAAAATCTGTCAGATATTGTCCAAATCATTTTTTATTTAATTTCTAGACATGTGAAATGCATGAACTATGGCAAGAAAGTGAAAAAAAATTGGTCTGATTTTTTTTAGTACTTTTCAGTTTTTCTTAGTTTTCACATAAGGTCCGGGGTCAGGACAAAAGACAGATTTTTGACAAATTTCAAAATATGTCAGATATTGTCCAAATTATTTTTTATTTCACGTCTAGACATGTGAAATGCATGAACTAGTGCAAAAAAGTGTAACAAAATTGATTTGATTTTTTTTTAGTACTTTTCAGTTTTTCTTAGTTTTCACATAAGGTCCGGGGTCAGGACAAAAGACAGATTTTTGACAAATTTCAAAATATGTCAGATATTGTCCAAATTATTTTTTATTTCACTTCTAGACATGTGAAATGCATGAACTAGTGCAAAAAAGTGTAACAAAATTGATTTGATTTTTTTTTAGTACTTTTCAGTTTTTCTTAGTTTTCACATAAGGTCCGGGGTCAGGACAAAAGACAGATTTTTGACAAATTTCAAAATCTGTCAGATATTGTCCAAATCATTTTTTATTTCATTTCTAGACATGTGAAATACATGAACTAGGGCAAAAAAAGTGAAAAAAAATTGGTCTGATTTTTTTTAGTACTTTTCAGTTTTTCTTAGTTTTCACATAAGGTCCGGGGTCAGGACAAAAGACAGATTTTTGACAAATTTCAAAATCTGTCAGATATTGTCCAAATCATTTTTTATTTCACTTCTAGACATGTGAAATGCATGAACTAGGGCAAAAAAGTGTAAAAAAATTGGTTTGATTTTTTTTTAGTACCTTGCAGTTTTTCTTAGTTTTCACATAAGGTCCGGGGTCAGGACAAAAGACAGAATTTTGACAAATTTCAAAATATGTCAGATATTGTCCAAATCATTTTTTATTTCACTTATAGACATGTGAAATGCATGAACTAGGGCAAAAAAGTGTAAAAAAATTGGTTTGATTTTTTTTTAGTACCTTGCAGTTTTTCTTAGTTTTCACATAAGGTCCGGGGTCAGGACAAAAGACAGATTTTTGACAAATTTCAAAATATGTCAGATATTGTCCAAATCATTTTTTATTTCACGTCTAGACATGTGAAATGCATGAACTAGTGCAAAAAAGTGTAACAAAATTGGTTTGATTTTTTTTAGTACCTTTCAGTTTTTCTTAGTTTTCACATAAGGTCCGGGGTCAGCACAAAAGACAGATTTTTGACAAATTTCAAAATCTGTCAGATATTGTCCAAGTCATTTTTTATTTCACTTCTAGACATGTGAAATGCATGAACTAGGGCAAAAAAGGGAAAAAAAATTGGTCTGATTTTTTTTTAGTACCTTGCAGTTTTTCTTAGTTTTCACATAAGGTCCGGGGTCAGGACAAAAGACAGATTTTTGACAAATTTCAAAATATGTCAGATATTGTCCAAATCATTTTTTATTTCACTTCTAGACATGTGAAATGCATGAACTAGGGCAAAAAAGTGTAAAAAAATTGGTTTGATTTTTTTTTAGTACTTTTCAGTTTTTCTTAGTTTTCACATAAGGTCCGGGGTCAGGACAAAAGACAGATTTTTGACAAATTTCAAAATCTGTCAGATATTGTCCAAATAATTTTTTATTTCACTTCTAGACATGTGAAATGCATGAACTAGGGCAAAAAAGTGTAAAAATATTGGTTTGATTTTTTTTAGTACCTTTCAGTTTTTCTTAGTTTTCACATAAGGTCCGGGGTCAGGACAAAAGACAGATTTTTGACAAATTTCAAAATCTGTCAGATATTGTCCAAATCATTTTTTATTTAATTTCTAGACATGTGAAATGCATGAACTAGGGCAAAAAAAGTGAAAAAAAATTGGTCTGATTTTTTTTAGTACTTTTCAGTTTTTCTTAGTTTTCACATAAGGTCCGGGGTCAGGACAAAATACAGATTTCTGATAAATTTCAAAATCTGTCAGATATTGTCCAAATTATTTTTTTATTTCACTTCTAGACATGTGAAATGCATGAACTAGGGCAAAAAAGTGTAAAAAAATTGGTTTGATTTTTTTTAGTACCTTACAGTTTTTCTTAGTTTTCACATAAGGTCCGGGGGGTCAGGACAAAAGACAGATTTTTGAAAAATTTCAAAATATGTCAGATATTGTCCAAATTATTTTTTATTTCACTTCTAGACATGTGAAATGCATGAACTAGTGCAAAAAAGTGTAACAAAATTGGTTTGATTTTTTTTAGTACCTTTCAGTTTTTCTTAGTTTTCACATAAGGTCCGGGGTCAGCACAAAAGACAGATTTTTGACAAATTTCAAAATCTGTCAGATATTGTCCAAATCATTTTTTATTTCACTTCTAGACATGTGAAATGCATGAACTAGGGCAAAAAAGTGTAAGAAAATTGGTTTGATTTTTTTAGTACCTTTCAGTTTTTCTTAGTTTTCACACAAGGTCCGGGGTCAGGACAAAAGACAGATTTTTGACAAATTTCAAAATATGTCAGATATTGTCCAAATTATTTTTTTATTTCACTTCTAGACATGTGAAATGCATGAACTAGGGCAAAAAAGTGTAAAAAAATTGGTTTGATTTTTTTTAGTACCTTACAGTTTTTCTTAGTTTTCACATAAGGTCCGGGGGGTCAGGACAAAAGACAGATTTTTGACAAATTTCAAAATATGTCAGATATTGTCCAAATCATTTTTTTATTTCACTTCTAGACATGTGAAATGCATGAACTAGGGCAAAAAAGTGTAAAAAAATTGGTTTGATTTTTTTTAGTACCTTTCAGTTTTTCTTAGTTTTCACATAAGGTCCGGGGTTAGGACAAAAGACAGATTTTTGACAAATTTCAAAATATGTCAGATATTGTCCAAATCATTTTTTTATTTCACTTCTAGACATGTGAAATGCATGAACTAGGGCAAAAAAGTGTAAAAAAATTGGTTTGATTTTTTTTAGTACCTTTCAGTTTTTCTTAGTTTTCACAAAAGGTCCAGGGTCAGGACAAAAGACAGATTTTTGACAAATTTCAAAATCTGTCAGATATTGTCCAAATCATTTTTTATTTCATTTCTAGACATGTGAAATGCATGAACTAGGGCAAAAAAAGTGAAAAAAAATTGGTCTGATTTTTTTTAGTATTTTTCAGTTTTTCTTAGTTTTCACATAAGGTCCGGGGTCAGGACAAAAGACAGATTTTTGACAAATTTCAAAATATGTCAGATATTGTCCAAATTATTTTTTATTTCACGTCTAGACATGTGAAATGCATGAACTAGTGCAAAAAAGTGTAACAAAATTGATTTGATTTTTTTTTAGTACTTTTCAGTTTTTCTTAGTTTTCACATAAGGTCCGGGGTCAGGACAAAAGACAGATTTTTGACAAATTTCAAAATCTGTCAGATATTGTCCAAATCATTTTTTATTTCATTTCTAGACATGTGAAATGCATGAACTAGGGCAAAAAAAGTGAAAAAAAATTGGTTTGATTTTTTTTAGTACCTTTCAGTTTTTCTTAGTTTTCACATAAGGTCCGGGGTCAGCACAAAAGACAGATTTTTGACAAATTTCAAAATCTGTCAGATATTGTCCAAGTCATTTTTTATTTCACTTCTAGACATGTGAAATGCATGAACTAGGGCAAAAAAGTGTAAAAAAATTGGTTTGATTTTTTTTAGTACCTTACAGTTTTTCTTAGTTTTCACATAAGGTCCAGGGGGTCAGGACAAAAGACAGATTTTTGAAAAATTTCAAAATATGTCAGATATTGTCCAAATTATTTTTTATTTCACTTCTAGACATGTGAAATGCATGAACTAGGGCAAAAAAAGTGAAAAAAAATTGGTCTGATTTTTTTTTAGTACCTTGCAGTTTTTCTTAGTTTTCACATAAGGTCCGGGGTTAGGACAAAAGACAGATTTTTGACAAATTTCAAAATCTGTCAGATATTGTCCAAGTCATTTTTTATTTCACTTCTAGACATGTGAAATGCATGAACTAGGGCAAAAAAGTGTAAAAAAATTGGTTTGATTTTTTTTAGTACCTTACAGTTTTTCTTAGTTTTCACATAAGGTCCGGGGGGTCAGGACAAAAGACAGATTTTTGAAAAATTTCAAAATCTGTCAGATATTGTCCAAGTCATTTTTTATTTCACTTCTAGACATGTGAAATGCATGAGCTAGGGCAAAAAAGTGTAAAAAAATTGGTTTGATTTTTTTTAGTACCTTACAGTTTTTCTTAGTTTTCACATAAGGTCCGGGGGGTCAGGACAAAAGACAGATTTTTGAAAAATTTCAAAATATGTCAGATATTGTCCAAATTATTTTTTATTTCACGTCTAGACATGTGAAATGCATGAACTAGTGCAAAAAAAGTGTAACAAAATTGGTTTGATTTTTTTTTAGTACTTTTCAGTTTTTCTTAGTTTTCACATAAGGTCCGGGGGGTCAGGACAAAAGACAGATTTTTTACAAATTTCAAAATATGTCAGATATTGTCCAAATCATTTTTTATTTCACTTCTAGACATGTGAAATGCATGAACTAGGGCAAAAAAGTGTAAAAAAATTGGTTTGATTTTTTTTTAGTACCTTGCAGTTTTTCTTAGTTTTCACATAAGGTCCGGGGTCAGGACAAAAGACAGATTTTTGACAAATTTCAAAATATGTCAGATATTGTCCAAATCATTTTTTATTTCACGTCTAGACATGTGAAATGCATGAACTAGTGCAAAAAAGTGTAACAAAATTGGTTTGATTTTTTTTAGTACCTTTCAGTTTTTCTTAGTTTTCACATAAGGTCCGGGGTCAGGATAAAAGACAGATTTTTGACAAATTTCAAAATCTCTCAGATATTGTCCAAATTATTTTTTATTTCACTTCTAGACATGTGAAATGCATGAACTAGGGCAAAAAAAGTGAAAAAAAAATTGGTCTGATTTTTTTTAGTACTTTTCAGTTTTTCTTAGTTTTCACATAAGGTCCGGGGTCAGGACAAAAGACAGATTTTTGACAAATTTCAAAATCTCTCAGATATTGTCCAAATTATTTTTTATTTCACTTCTAGACATGTGAAATGCATGAACTAGGGCAAAAAAGAGAAAAAAAATTGGTCTGATTTTTTTTAGTACCTTGCAGTTTTTCTTAGTTTTCACATAAGGTCCGGGGTCAGGACAAAAGACAGATTTTTGACAAATTTCAAAATCTGTCAGATATTGTCCAAATCATTTTTTATTTCATTTCTAGACATGTGAAATGCATGAACTAGGGCAAAAAAAGTGAAAAAAAATTGGTCTGATTTTTTTAAGTACTTTTCAGTTTTTCTTAGTTTTCACGTAAGGTCCGGGGTCAGGACAAAAGACAGATTTTTGACAAATTTCAAAATATGTCAGATATTGTCCAAATCATTTTTTATTTCATTTCTAGACATGTGAAATGCATGAACTAGGGCAAAAAAGTGTAAAAAAATTGGTTTGATTTTTTTTAGTACCTTGCAGTTTTTCTTAGTTTTCACATAAGGTCCGGGGTCAGGACAAAAGACAGATTTTTGATAAATTTCAAAATCTGTCAGATATTGTCCAAATCATTTTTTATTTCACTTCTAGACATGTGAAATGCATGAACTAGGGCAAAAAAAGTGAAAAAAAATTGGTCTGATTTTTTTTAGTACTTTTCAGTTTTTCTTAGTTTTCACATAAGGTCCGGGGTCAGGACAAAAGACAGATTTTTGACAAATTTCAAAATCTGTCAGATATTGTCCAAATCATTTTTTATTTCACTTCTAGACATGTGAAATGCATGAACCAGGGCAAAAAAGTGTAAAAAAATTGGTTTGATTTTTTTTAGTACCTTTCAGTTTTTCTTAGTTATCACATAAGGTCCGGGGTCAGGACAAAAGACAGATTTTTGACAAATTTCAAAATCTGTCAGATATTGTCCAAATCATTTATTATTTCATTTCTAGACATGTGAAATGCATGAACTAGGGCAAAAAAAGTAAAAAAAAATTGGTTTGATTTTTTTTTAGTACTTTTCAGTTTTTCTTAGTTTTCACATAAGGTCCGGGGTCAGGACAAAAGACAGATTTTTGACAAATTTCAAAATATGTCAGATATTGTCCAAATCATTTTTTATTTCACTTATAGACATGTGAAATGCATGAACTAGGGCAAAAAAGTGTAAAAAAATTGGTTTGATTTTTTTTTAGTGCCTTGCAGTTTTTCTTAGTTTTCACATAAGGTCCGGGGTCAGGACAAAAGACAGAATTTTGACAAATTTCAAAATATGTCAGATATTGTCCAAATCATTTTTTATTTCAATTATAGACATGTGAAATGCATGAACTAGGGCAAAAAAGTGTAAAAAAATTGGTTTGATTTTTTTTAGTACCTTTCAATTTTTTTTAGTTTTCACATAAGGTCCGGGGTCAGGACAAAAGACAGATTTTTGACAAATTTCAAAATCTGTCAGATATTGTCCAAATTATTTTTTATTTCACGTCTAGACATGTGAAATGCATGAACTAGTACAAAAAAGTTTTAAAAAATTGATTTGATTTTTTTTTAGTACTTTTCAGTTTTTCTTAGTTTTCACATAAGGTCCGGGGTCAGGACAAAAGACAGATTTTTGACAAATTTCAAAATCTGTCAGATATTGTCCAAATCATTTTTTATTTCATTTCTAGACATGTGAAATGCATGAACTAGGGCAAAAAAAGTGAAAAAAAATTGGTCTGATTTTTTTTAGTGCTTTTCAGTTTTTCTTAGTTTTCACATAAGGTCCAGGGTCAGGACAAAAGACAGATTTTTGACAAATTTCAAAATCTCTCAGATATTGTCCAAATTATTTTTTATTTCACTTCTAGACATGTGAAATGCATGAACTAGGGCAAAAAAAGTGAAAAAAAATTGGTCTGATTTTTTTTAGTTCTTTTCAGTTTTTCTTAGTTTTCACATAAGGTCCGGGGTCAGGACAAAAGACAGATTTTTTACAAATTTCAAAATATGTCAGATGTTGTCCAAATCATTTTTTATTTCACTTATAGACATGTGAAATGCATGAACTAGGGCAAAAAAGTGTAAAAAAAATGGTTTGATTTTTTTTAGTACCTTTCAGTTTTTTTTAGTTTTCACATAAGGTCCGGGGTCAGGACAAAAGACAGATTTTTGACAAATTTCAAAATCTGTCAGATATTGTCCAAATCATTTTTTATTTCATTTCTAGACATGTGAAATGCATGAACTAGGGCAAAAAAAGTAAAAAAAAATTGGTTTGATTTTTTTTAGTACCTTGCAGTTTTTTTTAGTTTTCACATAAGGTCCGGGGTCAGGACAAAAGACAGATTTTTGACAAATTTCAAAATCTGTCAGATATTGTCCAAATCATTTTTTATTTCATTTCTAGATATGTGAAATGCATGAACTAGTGCAAAAAAGTGTAACACAATTGGTTTGATTTTTTTTTAGTACTTTTCAGTTTTTCTTAGTTTTCACATAAGGTCCGGGGTCAGGACAAAAGACAGATTTTTGACAAATTTCAAAATCTGTCAGATATTGTCCAAATCATTTTTATTTCACTTCTAGACATGTGAAATGCATGAACTAGGGCAAAAAAGTGTGAAAAAATTGGTTTGATTTTTTTAGTACCTTGCAGTTTTTCTTAGTTTTCACATAAGGTCCGGGGTCAGGACAAAAGACAGATTTTTGACAAATTTCAAAATATGTCAGATATTGTCCAAATCATTTTTTATTTCACTTATAGACATGTGAAATGTATGAACTAGGGCAAAAAAGTGTAAAAAAATTGGTTTGATTTTTTTTTAGTACCTTGCAGTTTTTCTTAGTTTTCACATAAGGTCCGGGGTCAGGACAAAAGACAGATTTTTGACAAATTTCAAAATATGTCAAATATTGTCTAAATCATTTTTTATTTCACGTCTAGACATGTGAAATGCATGAACTAGTGCAAAAAAGTGTAACAAAATTGGTTTGATTTTTTTTAGTACCTTTCAGTTTTTCTTAGTTTTCACATAAGGTCCGGGGTCAGCACAAAAGACAGATTTTTGACAAATTTCAAAATCTGTCAGATATTGTCCAAATCATTTTTTATTTCACTTCTAGACATGTGAAATGCATGAACTAGGGCAAAAAAGTGTAAAAAAATTGGTTTGATTTTTTTTTAGTACCTTGCAGTTTTTCTTAGTTTTCACATAAGGTCCGGGGTCAGGACAAAAGACAGAATTTTGACAAATTTCAAAATATGTCAGATATTGTCCAAATTATTTTTTATTTCACGTCTAGACATGTGAAATGCATGAACTAGTGCAAAAAAGTGTAACAAAATTGGTTTGATTTTTTTTTAGTACTTTTCAGTTTTTCTTAGTTTTCACATAAGGTCCGGGGTCAGGACAAAAGACAGATTTTTGACAAATTTCAAAATATGTCAGATATTGTCCAAATTATTTTTTATTTCACGTCTAGACATGTGAAATGCATGAACTAGTGCAAAAAAGTCTAACAAAATTGGTTTGATTTTTTTTTGTACTTTTCAGTTTTTCTTCGTTTTCACATAAGGTCCGGGGTCAGGATAAAAGACAGATTTTTGACAAATTTCAAAATCTGTCAGATATTATCCAAATTATTTTTTATTTCACTTCTAGACATGTGAAATGCATGAACTAGGGCAAAAAAAGTGAAAAAAAATTGGTCTGATTTTTTTTAGTACTTTTCAGTTTTTCTTAGTTTTCACATAAGGTCCGGGGTCAGGACAAAAGACAGAATTTTTACAAATTTCAAAATATGTCAGATATTGTCCAAATCATTTTTTATTTCACTTCTAGACATGTGAAATGCATGAACTAGGGCAAAAAAGTGTAAAAAAATTGGTTTGATTTTTTTTTAGTACCTTGCAGTTTTTCTTAGTTTTCACATAAGGTCCGGGGTCAGGACAAAAGACAGAATTTTGACAAATTTCAAAATATGTCAGATATTGTCCAAATTATTTTTTATTTCACGTCTAGACATGTGAAATGCATGAACTAGTGCAAAAAAGTCTAACAAAATTGGTTTGATTTTTTTTTTGTACTTTTCAGTTTTTCTTAGTTTTCACATAAGGTCCGGGGTCAGGATAAAAGACAGATTTTTGACAAATTTCAAAATCTCTCAGATATTGTCCAAATTATTTTTTATTTCACTTCTAGACATGTGAAATGCATGAACTAGGGCAAAAAAAGTGAAAAAAAATTGGTCTGATTTTTTTTAGTACTTTTCAGTTTTTCTTAGTTTTCACATAAGGTCCGGGGTCAGGACAAAATACAGAATTCTGACAAATTTAAAAATCTGTCAGATATTGTCCAAATTATTTTTTATTTCACGTCTAGACATGTGAAATGCATGAACTAGTGCAAAAAAGTCTAACAAAATTGGTTTGATTTTTTTTTTGTACTTTTCAGTTTTTCTTAGTTTTCACATAAGGTCCGGGGTCAGGACAAAAGACAGATTTTTGACAAATTTCAAAATATGTCAGATATTGTCCAAATCATTTTTTATTTCACTTATAGACATGTGAAATGCATGAACTAGGGCAAAAAAGTGTAAAAAAATTGGTTTGATTTTTTTTAGTACCTTTCAGTTTTTTTTAGTTTTCACATAAGGTCCGGGGTCAGGACAAAAGACAGATTTTTGACAAATTTCAAAATATGTCAGATATTGTCAAAATTATTTTTTATTTCACGTCTAGACATGTGAAATGCATGAACTAGTGCAAAAAATCTAACAAAATTGGTCTAATTTTTTTTAGTACTTTTCAGTTTTTCTTAGTTTTCACATAAGGTCCGGGGTCAGGACAAAAGACAGATTTTTGACAAATTTCAAAATCTGTCAGATATTGTCCAAATCATTTTTTATTTCATTTCTAGACATGTGAAATGCATGAACTAGGGCAAAAAAAGTGAAAAAAAATTGGTCTGATTTTTTTTAGTGCTTTTCAGTTTTTCTTAGTTTTCACATAAGGTCCGGGGTCAGGACAAAAGACAGATTTTTGACAAATTTCAAAATCTCTCAGATATTGTCCAAATTATTTTTTATTTCACTTCTAGACATGTGAAATGCATGAACTAGGGCAAAAAAAGTGAAAAAAAATTGGTCTGATTTTTTTTTAGTTCTTTTCAGTTTTTCTTAGTTTTCACATAAGGTCCGGGGTCAGGACAAAAGACAGATTTTTTACAAATTTCAAAATATGTCAGATATTGTCCAAATCATTTTTTATTTCACTTATAGACATGTGAAATGCATGAACTAGGGCAAAAAAGTGTAAAAAAAATGGTTTGATTTTTTTTAGTACCTTTCAGTTTTTTTTAGTTTTCACATAAGGTCCGGGGTCAGGACAAAAGACAGATTTTTGACAAATTTCAAAATCTGTCAGATATTGTCCAAATCATTTTTTATTTCATTTCTAGACATGTGAAATGCATGAACTAGGGCAAAAAAAGTAAAAAAAAATTGGTTTGATTTTTTTTAGTACCTTGCAGTTTTTTTTAGTTTTCACATAAGGTCCGGGGTCAGGACAAAAGACAGATTTTTGACAAATTTCAAAATCTGTCAGATATTGTCCAAATCATTTTTTATTTCATTTCTAGATATGTGAAATGCATGAACTAGTGCAAAAAAGTGTAACACAATTGGTTTGATTTTTTTTTAGTACTTTTCAGTTTTTCTTAGTTTTCACATAAGGTCCGGGGTCAGGACAAAAGACAGATTTTTGACAAATTTCAAAATCTGTCAGATATTGTCCAAATCATTTTTATTTCACTTCTAGACATGTGAAATGCATGAACTAGGGCAAAAAAGTGTAACAAAATTGGTTTGATTTTTTTTAGTACCTTTCAGTTTTTCTTAGTTTTCACATAAGGTCCGGGGTCAGCACAAAAGACAGATTTTTGACAAATTTCAAAATCTGTCAGATATTGTCCAAATCATTTTTTATTTCACTTCTAGACATGTGAAATGCATGAACTAGGGCAAAAAAGTGTAAAAAAATTGGTTTGATTTTTTTTTAGTACCTTGCAGTTTTTCTTAGTTTTCACATAAGGTCCGGGGTCAGGACAAAAGACAGAATTTTGACAAATTTCAAAATATGTCAGATATTGTCCAAATTATTTTTTATTTCACGTCTAGACATGTGAAATGCATGAACTAGTGCAAAAAAGTGTAACAAAATTGGTTTGATTTTTTTTTAGTACTTTTCAGTTTTTCTTAGTTTTCACATAAGGTCCGGGGTCAGGACAAAAGACAGATTTTTGACAAATTTCAAAATATGTCAGATATTGTCCAAATTATTTTTTATTTCACGTCTAGACATGTGAAATGCATGAACTAGTGCAAAAAAGTCTAACAAAATTGGTTTGATTTTTTTTTAGTACTTTTCAGTTTTTCTTCGTTTTCACATAAGGTCCGGGGTCAGGATAAAAGACAGATTTTTGACAAATTTCAAAATCTGTCAGATATTATCCAAATTATTTTTTATTTCACTTCTAGACATGTGAAATGCATGAACTAGGGCAAAAAAAGTGAAAAAAAATTGGTCTGATTTTTTTTAGTACTTTTCAGTTTTTCTTAGTTTTCACATAAGGTCCGGGGTCAGGACAAAAGACAGAATTTTTACAAATTTCAAAATATGTCAGATATTGTCCAAATCATTTTTTATTTCACTTCTAGACATGTGAAATGCATGAACTAGGGCAAAAAAGTGTAAAAAAATTGGTTTGATTTTTTTTTAGTACCTTGCAGTTTTTCTTAGTTTTCACATAAGGTCCGGGGTCAGGACAAAAGACAGAATTTTGACAAATTTCAAAATATGTCAGATATTGTCCAAATTATTTTTTATTTCACGTCTAGACATGTGAAATGCATGAACTAGTGCAAAAAAGTCTAACAAAATTGGTTTGATTTTTTTTTTGTACTTTTCAGTTTTTCTTAGTTTTCACATAAGGTCCGGGGTCAGGATAAAAGACAGATTTTTGACAAATTTCAAAATCTCTCAGATATTGTCCAAATTATTTTTTATTTCACTTCTAGACATGTGAAATGCATGAACTAGGGCAAAAAAAGTGAAAAAAAATTGGTCTGATTTTTTTTAGTACTTTTCAGTTTTTCTTAGTTTTCACATAAGGTCCGGGGTCAGGACAAAATACAGAATTCTGACAAATTTCAAAATCTGTCAGATATTGTCAAAATTATTTTTTATTTCACGTCTAGACATGTGAAATGCATGAACTAGTGCAAAAAAGTCTAACAAAATTGGTTTGATTTTTTTTTTGTACTTTTCAGTTTTTCTTAGTTTTCACATAAGGTCCGGGGTCAGGACAAAAGACAGATTTTTGACAAATTTCAAAATATGTCAGATATTGTCCAAATCATTTTTTATTTCACTTATAGACATGTGAAATGCATGAACTAGGGCAAAAAAGTGTAAAAAAATTGGTTTGATTTTTTTTAGTACCTTTCAGTTTTTTTTAGTTTTCACATAAGGTCCGGGGTCAGGACAAAAGACAGATTTTTGACAAATTTCAAAATATGTCAGATATTGTCAAAATTATTTTTTATTTCACGTCTAGACATGTGAAATGCATGAACTAGTGCAAAAAATCTAACAAAATTGGTCTGATTTTTTTTAGTACTTTTCAGTTTTTCTTAGTTTTCACATAAGGTCCGGGGTCAGGACAAAAGACAGATTTTTGACAAATTTCAAAATCTGTCAGATATTGTCCAAATCATTTTTTATTTCATTTCTAGACATGTGAAATGCATGAACTAGGGCAAAAAAAGTGAAAAAAAATTGGTCTGATTTTTTTTAGTGCTTTTCAGTTTTTCTTAGTTTTCACATAAGGTCCGGGGTCAGGACAAAAGACAGATTTTTGACAAATTTCAAAATCTGTCAGATATTGTCCAAATCATTTTTTATTTCATTTCTAGACATGTGAAATGCATGAACTAGGGCAAAAAAAGTAAAAAAAAATTGGTTTGATTTTTTTTAGTACCTTGCAGTTTTTTTTAGTTTTCACATAAGGTCCGGGGTCAGGACAAAAGACAGATTTTTGACAAATTTCAAAATCTGTCAGATATTGTCCAAATCATTTTTTATTTCATTTCTAGATATGTGAAATGCATGAACTAGTGCAAAAAAGTGTAACACAATTGGTTTGATTTTTTTTTAGTACTTTTCAGTTTTTCTTAGTTTTCACATAAGGTCCGGGGTCAGGACAAAAGACAGATTTTTGACAAATTTCAAAATCTGTCAGATATTGTCCAAATCATTTTTATTTCACTTCTAGACATGTGAAATGCATGAACTAGGGCAAAAAAGTGTGAAAAAATTGGTTTGATTTTTTTAGTACCTTGCAGTTTTTCTTAGTTTTCACATAAGGTCCGGGGTCAGGACAAAAGACAGATTTTTGACAAATTTCAAAATATGTCAGATATTGTCCAAATCATTTTTTATTTCACTTATAGACATGTGAAATGTATGAACTAGGGCAAAAAAGTGTAAAAAAATTGGTTTGATTTTTTTTTAGTACCTTGCAGTTTTTCTTAGTTTTCACATAAGGTCCGGGGTCAGGACAAAAGACAGATTTTTGACAAATTTCAAAATATGCCAGATATTGTCCAAATTATTTTTTATTTCACTTCTAGACATGTGAAATGCATGAACTAGTGCACAAAAGTGTAACAAAATTGATTTGATTTTTTTTAGTACTTTTCAGTTTTTCTTAGTTTTCACATAAGGTCCGGGGTCAGGACAAAAGACAGATTTTTGACAAATTTCAAAATATGTCAAATATTGTCCAAATCATTTTTTATTTCACGTCTAGACATGTGAAATGCATGAACTAGTGCAAAAAAGTGTAACAAAATTGGTTTGATTTTTTTTAGTACCTTTCAGTTTTTCTTAGTTTTCACATAAGGTCCGGGGTCAGCACAAAAGACAGATTTTTGACAAATTTCAAAATCTGTCAGATATTGTCCAAATCATTTTTTATTTCACTTCTAGACATGTGAAATGCATGAACTAGGGCAAAAAAAGTGAAAAAAAATTGGTCTGATTTTTTTTAGTACTTTTCAGTTTTTCTTAGTTTTCACATAAGGTCCGGGGTCAGGACAAAAGACAGAATTTTTACAAATTTCAAAATATGTCAGATATTGTCCAAATCATTTTTTATTTCACTTCTAGACATGTGAAATGCATGAACTAGGGCAAAAAAGTGTAAAAAAATTGGTTTGATTTTTTTTTAGTACCTTGCAGTTTTTCTTAGTTTTCACATAAGGTCCGGGGTCAGGACAAAAGACAGAATTTTGACAAATTTCAAAATATGTCAGATATTGTCCAAATTATTTTTTATTTCACGTCTAGACATGTGAAATGCATGAACTAGTGCAAAAAAGTCTAACAAAATTGGTTTGATTTTTTTTTTGTACTTTTCAGTTTTTCTTAGTTTTCACATAAGGTCCGGGGTCAGGATAAAAGACAGATTTTTGACAAATTTCAAAATCTCTCAGATATTGTCCAAATTATTTTTTATTTCACTTCTAGACATGTGAAATGCATGAACTAGGGCAAAAAAAGTGAAAAAAAATTGGTCTGATTTTTTTTAGTACTTTTCAGTTTTTCTTAGTTTTCACATAAGGTCCGGGGTCAGGACAAAATACAGAATTCTGACAAATTTAAAAATCTGTCAGATATTGTCCAAATTATTTTTTATTTCACGTCTAGACATGTGAAATGCATGAACTAGTGCAAAAAAGTCTAACAAAATTGGTTTGATTTTTTTTTGTACTTTTCAGTTTTTCTTAGTTTTCACATAAGGTCCGGGGTCAGGACAAAAGACAGATTTTTGACAAATTTCAAAATATGTCAGATATTGTCCAAATCATTTTTTATTTCACTTATAGACATGTGAAATGCATGAACTAGGGCAAAAAAGTGTAAAAAAATTGGTTTGATTTTTTTTAGTACCTTTCAGTTTTTTTTAGTTTTCACATAAGGTCCGGGGTCAGGACAAAAGACAGATTTTTGACAAATTTCAAAATATGTCAGATATTGTCAAAATTATTTTTTATTTCACGTCTAGACATGTGAAATGCATGAACTAGTGCAAAAAATCTAACAAAATTGGTCTGATTTTTTTTAGTACTTTTCAGTTTTTCTTAGTTTTCACATAAGGTCCGGGGTCAGGACAAAAGACAGAATTTTGACAAATTTCAAAATATGTCAGATATTGTCCAAATCATTTTTTATTTCACTTATAGACATGTGAAATGCATGAACTAGGGCAAAAAAGTGTAAAAAAATTGGTTTGATTTTTTTTAGTACCTTTCAGTTTTTTTTAGTTTTCACATAAGGTCCGGGGTCAGGACAAAAGATAGATTTTTGACAAATTTCAAAATATGTCAGATATTGTCCAAATTATTTTTTATTTCACGTCTAGACATGTGAAATGCATGAACTAGTGCAAAAAAGTGTAACAAAATTGGTTTGATTTTTTTTTTGTACTTTTCAGTTTTTCTTAGTTTTCACATAATGTCCGGGGTCAGGATAAAAGACAGATTTTTGACAAATTTCAAAATCTCTCAGATATTGTCCAAATTATTTTTTATTTCACTTCTAGACATGTGAAATGCATGAACTAGGGCAAAAAAAGTGAAAAAAAATTGGTCTGATTTTTTTTAGTACTTTTCAGTTTTTCTTAGTTTTCACATAAGGTCCGGGGTCAGGACAAAAGACAGAATTTTTAAAAATTTCAAAATATGTCAGATATTGTCCAAATCATTTTTTATTTCACTTCTAGACATGTGAAATGCATGAACTAGGGCAAAAAAGTGTAAAAAAATTGGTTTGATTTTTTTTAGTACCTTTCAGTTTTTTTTAGTTTTCACATAAGGTCCGGGGTCAGGACAAAAGACAGATTTTTGACAAATTTCAAAATCTGTCAGATATTGTCCAAATCATTTTTTATTTCATTTCTAGACATGTGAAATACATGAACTAGGGCAAGAAAGTGAAAAAAAATTGGTCTGATTTTTTGTAGTACTTTTCAGTTTTTCTTAGTTTTCACATAAGGTCCGGCGTCAGGACAAAAGACAGATTTTTGACAAATTTCAAAATATGTCAGATATTGTCCAAATCATTTTTTATTTCACTTATAGACATGTGAAATGCATGAACTAGGGCAAAAAAGTGTAAAAAAATTGGTTTGATTTTTTTTAGTACCTTGCAGTTTTTCTTAGTTTTCACATAAGGTCCGGGGTCAGGACAAAAGACAGATTTTTGACAAATTTCAAAATATGTCAGATATTGTCCAAATTATTTTTTATTTCACTTCTAGACATGTGAAATGCATGAACTAGTGCAAAAAAGTGTAACAAAATTGATTTGATTTTTTTTTAGTACTTTTCAGTTTTTCTTAGTTTTCACATAAGGTCCGGGGTCAGGACAAAAGACAGATTTTTGACAAATTTCAAAATATATCAGATATTGTCCAAATCATTTTTTATTTAATTTCTAGACATGTGAAATGCATGAACTAGGGCAAGAAAGTGAAAAAAAATTGGTCTGATTTTTTTTAGTACTTTTCAGTTTTTCTTAGTTTTCACATAAGGTCCGGGGTCAGGACAAAAGACAGATTTTTGACAAATTTCAAAATATGTCAGATATTGTCCAAATTATTTTTTATTTCACGTCTAGACATGTGAAATGCATGAACTAGTGCAAAAAAGTGTAACAAAATTGATTTGATTTTTTTTTAGTACTTTTCAGTTTTTCTTAGTTTTCACATAAGGTCCGGGGTCAGGACAAAAGACAGATTTTTGACAAATTTCAAAATATATCAGATATTGTCCAAATCATTTTTTATTTCACTTATAGACATGTGAAATGTATGAACTAGGGCAAAAAAGTGTAAAAAAATTGGTTTGATTTTTTTTTAGTACCTTGCAGTTTTTCTTAGTTTTCACATAAGGTCCGGGGTCAGGACAAAAGACAGATTTTTGACAAATTTCAAAATATGTCAGATATTGTCCAAATTATTTTTTATTTCACTTCTAGACATGTGAAATGCATGAACTAGGGCAAGAAAGTGAAAAAAAATTGGTCTGATTTTTTGTAGTACTTTTCAGTTTTTCTTAGTTTTCACATAAGGTCCGGGGTCAGGACAAAAGACAGATTTTTGACAAATTTCAAAATATGTCAGATATTGTCCAAATTATTTTTTATTTCACGTCTAGACATGTGAAATGCATGAACTAGTGCAAAAAAGTGTAACAAAATTGATTTGATTTTTTTTTTGTACTTTTCAGTTTTTCTTAGTTTTCACATAAGGTCCGGGGTCAGGACAAAAGACAGATTTTTGACAAATTTCAAAATATATCAGATATTGTCCAAATCATTTTTTATTTAATTTCTAGACATGTGAAATGCATGAACTAGTGCAAAAAAGTGTAACAAAATTGATTTGATTTTTTTTTAGTACTTTTCAGTTTTTCTTAGTTTTCACATAAGGTCCGGGGTCAGGACAAAAGACAGATTTTTGACAAATTTCAAAATCTGTCAGATATTGTCCAAATCATTTTTTATTTCATTTATAGACATGTGAAATACATGAACTAGGGCAAGAAAGTGAAAAAAAATTGGTCTGATTTTTTGTAGTACTTTTCAGTTTTTCTTAGTTTTCACATAAGGTCCGGGGTCAGGACAAAAGACAGATTTTTGACAAATTTCAAAATATGTCAGATATTGTCCAAATTATTTTTTATTTCACTTCTAGACATGTGAAATGCATGAACTAGTGCAAAAAAGTGTAACAAAATTGATTTGATTTTTTTTTAGTACTTTTCAGTTTTTCTTAGTTTTCACATAAGGTCCGGGGTCAGGACAAAAGACAGATTTTTGACAAATTTCAAAATCTGTCAGATATTGTCCAAATCATTTTTTATTTCATTTCTAGACATGTGAAATGCATGAACTAGTGCAAAAAAGTGTAACAAAATTGGTTTGATTTTTTTTTAGTACTTTTCAGTTTTTCTTAGTTTTCACATAAGGTCCGGGGTCAGGACAAAAGACAGATTTTTGACAAATTTCAAAATCTGTCAGATATTGTCCAAATAATTTTTTATTTCACTTCTAGACATGTGAAATGCATGAACTAGGGCAAAAAAAGTGAAAAAAAATTGGTCTGATTTTTTTTAGTACTTTTCATTTTTTCTTAGTTTTCACATAAGGTCCGGGGTCAGGACAAAATACAGATTTCTGACAAATTTCAAAATCTGTCAGATATTGTCCAAATCATTTTTTATTTAATTTCTAGACATGTGAAATGCATGAACTAGGGCAAGAAAGTGTGAAAAAATTGGTTTGATTTTTTTTTAGTACTTTTCAGTTTTTCTTAGTTTTCACATAAGGTCCGGGGTCAGGACAAAAGACAGATTTTTGACAAATTTCAAAATATGTCAGATATTGTCCAAGTCATTTTTTATTTCACTTCTAGACATGTGAAATGCATGAACTAGGGCAAAAAAGTGTAAAAAAATTGGTTTGATTTTTTTTAGTACCTTACAGTTTTTCTTAGTTTTCACATAAGGTCCGGGGGGTCAGGACAAAAGACAGATTTTTGACAAATTTCAAAATATGTCAGATATTGTCCAAATTATTTTTTATTTCACTTCTAGACATGTGAAATGCATGAACTAGTGCAAAAAAGTGTAACAAAATTGGTTTGATTTTTTTTAGTACCTTTCAGTTTTTCTTAGTTTTCACATAAGGTCCGGGGTCAGCACAAAAGACAGATTTTTGACAAATTTCAAAATCTGTCAGATATTGTCCAAGTCATTTTTTATTTCACTTCTAGACATGTGAAATGCATGAACTAGGGCAAAAAAAGTGAAAAAAAATTGGTCTGATTTTTTTTTAGTACCTTGCAGTTTTTCTTAGTTTTCACATAAGGTCCGGGGTCAGGACAAAAGACAGATTTTTGACAAATTTCAAAATATGTCAGATATTGTCCAAATTATTTTTTATTTCACTTCTAGACATGTGAAATGCATGAACTAGTGCAAAAAAGTGTAACAAAATTGATTTGATTTTTTTTTAGTACTTTTCAGTTTTTCTTAGTTTTCACATAAGGTCCGGGGTCAGGATAAAAGACAGATTTTTGACAAATTTCAAAATCTCTCAGATATTGTCCAAATTATTTTTTATTTCACTTCTAGACATGTGAAATGCATGAACTAGGGCAAAAAAGTGTAAAAAAATTGGTTTGATTTTTTTAGTACCTTTCAGTTTTTCTTAGTTTTCACATAAGGTCCGGGGTCAGGACAAAAGACAGATTTTTGACAAATTTCAAAATCTGTCAGATATTGTCCAAATCATTTTTTATTTCATTTCTAGACATGTGAAATGCATGAACTAGGGCAAAAAAAGTGAAAAAAAATTGGTCTGATTTTTTTTAGTACTTTTCAGTTTTTCTTAGTTTTCACATAAGGTCCGGGGTCAGGACAAAAGACAGATTTTTGACAAATTTCAAAATCTGTCAGATATTGTCCAAATTATTTTTTATTTCACTTCTAGACATGTGAAATGCATGAACTAGGGCAAAAAAAGTGAAAAAAAATTGGTCTGATTTTTTTTAGTACTTTTCAGTTTTTCTTAGATTTCACATAAGGTCCGGGGTCAGGACAAAAGACAGATTTTTGTCAAATTTCAAAATCTGTCAGATATTGTCCAAATCATTTTTTATTACATTTCTAGACATGTGAAATGCATGAACTAGGGCAAAAAAAGTGAAAAAAAATTGGTCTGATTTTTTTTAGTACTTTTCAGTTTTTCTTAGTTTTCACATAAGGTCCGGGGTCAGGACAAAAGATAGAATTTTGACAAATTTCAAAATCTGTCAGATATTGTCCAAATCATTTTTTATTTCATTTCTAGACATGTGAAATGCATGAACTAGGGCAAAAAAAGTGAAAAAAAATTGGTCTGATTTTTTTTAGTACTTTTCAGTTTTTCTTAGTTTTCACATAAGGTCCGGGGTCAGGACAAAAGACAGATTTTTGACAAATTTCAAAATCTGTCAGATATTGTCCAAATCATTTTTTATTTCATTTCTAGACATGTGAAATGCATGAACTAGGGCAAAAAAAGTGAAAAAAAATTGGTCTGATTTTTTTTAGTACCTTTCAGTTTTTCTTAGTTTTCACATAAGGTCCGGGGTCAGGACAAAAGACAGATTTTTGACAAATTTCAAAATCTGTCAGATATTGTCCAAATCATTTTTTATTTCATTTCTAGACATGTGAAATGCATGAACTAGGGCAAAAAAAGTGTAACAAAATTGGTTTGATTTTTTTTTAGTACTTTTCAGTTTTTCTTAGTTTTCACATAAGGTCCGGGGTCAGGACAAAAGACAGATTTTTGACAAATTTCAAAATCTGTCAGATATTGTCCAAATCATTTTTTATTTAATTTCTAGACATGTGAAATGCATGAACTAGTGCAAAAAAGTGTAACAAAATTGATTTGATTTTTTTTTAGTACTTTTCAGTTTTTCTTAGTTTTCACATAAGGTCCGGGGTCAGGACAAAAGACAGATTTTTGACAAATTTCAAAATATATCAGATATTGTCCAAATCATTTTTTATTTAATTTCTAGACATGTGAAATGCATGAACTAGGGCAAGAAAGTGAAAAAAAATTGGTCTGATTTTTTTTAGTACTTTTCAGTTTTTCTTAGTTTTCACATAAGGTCCGGGGTCAGGACAAAAGACAGATTTTTGACAAATTTCAAAATATGTCAGATATTGTCCAAATTATTTTTTATTTCACGTCTAGACATGTGAAATGCATGAACTAGTGCAAAAAAGTGTAACAAAATTGATTTGATTTTTTTTTAGTACTTTTCAGTTTTTCTTAGTTTTCACATAAGGTCCGGGGTCAGGACAAAAGACAGATTTTTGACAAATTTCAAAATATATCAGATATTGTCCAAATCATTTTTTATTTCACTTATAGACATGTGAAATGTATGAACTAGGGCAAAAAAGTGTAAAAAAATTGGTTTGATTTTTTTTTAGTACCTTGCAGTTTTTCTTAGTTTTCACATAAGGTCCGGGGTCAGGACAAAAGACAGATTTTTGACAAATTTCAAAATATGTCAGATATTGTCCAAATTATTTTTTATTTCACTTCTAGACATGTGAAATGCATGAACTAGGGCAAGAAAGTGAAAAAAAATTGGTCTGATTTTTTGTAGTACTTTTCAGTTTTTCTTAGTTTTCACATAAGGTCCGGGGTCAGGACAAAAGACAGATTTTTGACAAATTTCAAAATATGTCAGATATTGTCCAAATTATTTTTTATTTCACGTCTAGACATGTGAAATGCATGAACTAGTGCAAAAAAGTGTAACAAAATTGATTTGATTTTTTTTTTGTACTTTTCAGTTTTTCTTAGTTTTCACATAAGGTCCGGGGTCAGGACAAAAGACAGATTTTTGACAAATTTCAAAATATATCAGATATTGTCCAAATCATTTTTTATTTAATTTCTAGACATGTGAAATGCATGAACTAGTGCAAAAAAGTGTAACAAAATTGATTTGATTTTTTTTTAGTACTTTTCAGTTTTTCTTAGTTTTCACATAAGGTCCGGGGTCAGGACAAAAGACAGATTTTTGACAAATTTCAAAATCTGTCAGATATTGTCCAAATCATTTTTTATTTCATTTATAGACATGTGAAATACATGAACTAGGGCAAGAAAGTGAAAAAAAATTGGTCTGATTTTTTGTAGTACTTTTCAGTTTTTCTTAGTTTTCACATAAGGTCCGGGGTCAGGACAAAAGACAGATTTTTGACAAATTTCAAAATATGTCAGATATTGTCCAAATTATTTTTTATTTCACTTCTAGACATGTGAAATGCATGAACTAGTGCAAAAAAGTGTAACAAAATTGATTTGATTTTTTTTTAGTACTTTTCAGTTTTTCTTAGTTTTCACATAAGGTCCGGGGTCAGGACAAAAGACAGATTTTTGACAAATTTCAAAATCTGTCAGATATTGTCCAAATCATTTTTTATTTCATTTCTAGACATGTGAAATGCATGAACTAGTGCAAAAAAGTGTAACAAAATTGGTTTGATTTTTTTTTAGTACTTTTCAGTTTTTCTTAGTTTTCACATAAGGTCCGGGGTCAGGACAAAAGACAGATTTTTGACAAATTTCAAAATCTGTCAGATATTGTCCAAATAATTTTTTATTTCACTTCTAGACATGTGAAATGCATGAACTAGGGCAAAAAAAGTGAAAAAAAATTGGTCTGATTTTTTTTAGTACTTTTCATTTTTTCTTAGTTTTCACATAAGGTCCGGGGTCAGGACAAAATACAGATTTCTGACAAATTTCAAAATCTGTCAGATATTGTCCAAATCATTTTTTATTTAATTTCTAGACATGTGAAATGCATGAACTAGGGCAAGAAAGTGTGAAAAAATTGGTTTGATTTTTTTTTAGTACTTTTCAGTTTTTCTTAGTTTTCACATAAGGTCCGGGGTCAGGACAAAAGACAGATTTTTGACAAATTTCAAAATATGTCAGATATTGTCCAAGTCATTTTTTATTTCACTTCTAGACATGTGAAATGCATGAACTAGGGCAAAAAAGTGTAAAAAAATTGGTTTGATTTTTTTTAGTACCTTACAGTTTTTCTTAGTTTTCACATAAGGTCCGGGGGGTCAGGACAAAAGACAGATTTTTGACAAATTTCAAAATATGTCAGATATTGTCCAAATTATTTTTTATTTCACTTCTAGACATGTGAAATGCATGAACTAGTGCAAAAAAGTGTAACAAAATTGGTTTGATTTTTTTTAGTACCTTTCAGTTTTTCTTAGTTTTCACATAAGGTCCGGGGTCAGCACAAAAGACAGATTTTTGACAAATTTCAAAATCTGTCAGATATTGTCCAAGTCATTTTTTATTTCACTTCTAGACATGTGAAATGCATGAACTAGGGCAAAAAAAGTGAAAAAAAATTGGTCTGATTTTTTTTTAGTACCTTGCAGTTTTTCTTAGTTTTCACATAAGGTCCGGGGTCAGGACAAAAGACAGATTTTTGACAAATTTCAAAATATGTCAGATATTGTCCAAATTATTTTTTATTTCACTTCTAGACATGTGAAATGCATGAACTAGTGCAAAAAAGTGTAACAAAATTGATTTGATTTTTTTTTAGTACTTTTCAGTTTTTCTTAGTTTTCACATAAGGTCCGGGGTCAGGATAAAAGACAGATTTTTGACAAATTTCAAAATCTCTCAGATATTGTCCAAATTATTTTTTATTTCACTTCTAGACATGTGAAATGCATGAACTAGGGCAAAAAAGTGTAAAAAAATTGGTTTGATTTTTTTTAGTACCTTTCAGTTTTTCTTAGTTTTCACATAAGGTCCGGGGTCAGGACAAAAGACAGATTTTTGACAAATTTCAAAATCTGTCAGATATTGTCCAAATCATTTTTTATTTCATTTCTAGACATGTGAAATGCATGAACTAGGGCAAAAAAAGTGAAAAAAAATTGGTCTGATTTTTTTTAGTACTTTTCAGTTTTTCTTAGTTTTCACATAAGGTCCGGGGTCAGGACAAAAGACAGATTTTTGACAAATTTCAAAATCTGTCAGATATTGTCCAAATCATTTTTTATTTAATTTCTAGACATGTGAAATGCATGAACTAGTGCAAAAAAGTGTAACAAAATTGGTTTGATTTTTTTTAGTACTTTTCAGTTTTTCTTAGTTTTCACATAAGGTCCGGGGTCAGGATAAAAGACAGATTTTTGACAAATTTCAAAATCTCTCAGATATTGTCCAAATCATTTTTTATTTCACTTCTAGACATGTGAAATGCATGAACTAGTGCAAAAAAGTGTAAAAATATTGGTTTGATTTTTTTTAGTACCTTTCAGTTTTTCTTAGTTTTCACATAAGGTCCGGGGTCAGGACAAAAGACAGATTTTTGACAAATTTCAAAATCTGTCAGATATTGTCCAAATCATTTTTTATTTCATTTTTAGACATGTGAAATGCATGAACTAGGGCAAAAAAAGTGAAAAAAAATTGGTCTGATTTTTTTTAGTACTTTTCAGTTTTTCTTAGTTTTCACATAAGGTCCGGGGTCAGGATAAAAGACAGATTTTTGACAAATTTCAAAATCTCTCAGATATTGTCCAAATTATTTTTTATTTCACTTCTAGACATGTGAAATGCATGAACTAGGGCAAAAAAAGTGAAAAAAAATTGGTCTGATTTTTTTTAGTACTTTTCAGTTTTTCTTAGTTTTCACATAAGGTCCGGGGTCAGGACAAAAGACAGATTTTTGTCAAATTTCAAAATCTGTCAGATATTGTCCAAATCATTTTTTATTACATTTCTAGACATGTGAAATGCATGAACTAGGGCAAAAAAAGTGAAAAAAAATTGGTCTGATTTTTTTTAGTACTTTTCAGTTTTTCTTAGTTTTCACATAAGGTCCGGGGTCAGGACAAAAGATAGAATTTTGACAAATTTCAAAATCTGTCAGATATTGTCCAAATCATTTTTTATTTCATTTCTAGACATGTGAAATGCATGAACTAGGGCAAAAAAAGTGAAAAAAAATTGGTCTGATTTTTTTTAGTACTTTTCAGTTTTTCTTAGTTTTCACATAAGGTCCGGGGTCAGGACAAAAGACAGATTTTTGACAAATTTCAAAATCTGTCAGATATTGTCCAAATCATTTTTTATTTCATTTCTAGACATGTGAAATGCATGAACTAGGGCAAAAAAAGTGAAAAAAAATTGGTCTGATTTTTTTTAGTACCTTTCAGTTTTTCTTAGTTTTCACATAAGGTCCGGGGTCAGGACAAAAGACAGATTTTTGACAAATTTCAAAATCTGTCAGATATTGTCCAAATCATTTTTTATTTCATTTCTAGACATGTGAAATGCATGAACTAGGGCAAAAAAAGTGTAACAAAATTGGTTTGATTTTTTTTTAGTACTTTTCAGTTTTTCTTAGTTTTCACATAAGGTCCGGGGTCAGGACAAAAGACAGATTTTTGACAAATTTCAAAATCTGTCAGATATTGTCCAAATCATTTTTTATTTAATTTCTAGACATGTGAAATGCATGAACTAGTGCAAAAAAGTGTAACAAAATTCGTTTGATTTTTTTTAGTACTTTTCAGTTTTTCTTAGTTTTCACATAAGGTCCGGGGTCAGGATAAAAGACATATTTTTGACAAATTTCAAAATCTCTCAGATATTGTCCAAATCATTTTTTATTTCACTTCTAGACATGTGAAATGCATGAACTAGTGCAAAAAAGTGTAAAAATATTGGGTTGATTTTTTTTAGTACCTTTCAGTTTTTCTTAGTTTTCACATAAGGTCCGGGGTCAGGACAAAAGACAGATTTTTGTCAAATTTCAAAATCTGTCAGATATTGTCCAAATCATTTTTTATTTCATTTCTAGACATGTGAAATGCATGAACTAGGGCAAAAAAAGTGAAAAAAAATTGGTCTGATTTTTTTTAGTACTTTTCAGTTTTTTTTAGTTTTCACATAAGGTCCGGGGTCAGGACAAAAGACAGATTTTTGACAAATTTCAAAATCTGTCAGATATTGTCCAAATCATTTTTTATTTCACTTCTAGACATGTGAAATGCATGAACTAGGGCAAAAAAGTGTAAAAATATTGGTTTGATTTTTTTTAGTACCTTTCAGTTTTTCTTAGTTTTCACATAAGGTCCGGGGTCAGGACAAAAGACAGATTTTTGACAAATTTCAAAATATGTCAGATATTGTCCAAATCATTTTTTATTTCACGTCTAGACATGTGAAATGCATGAACTAGTGCAAAAAAGTGTAACAAAATTGGTTTGATTTTTTTTAGTACCTTTCAGTTTTTCTTAGTTTTCACATAAGGTCCGGGGTCAGCACAAAAGACAGATTTTTGACAAATTTCAAAATCTGTCAGATATTGTCCAAATCATTTTTTATTTCACTTCTAGACATGTGAAATGCATGAACTAGGGCAAAAAAGTGTAAAAAAATTGGTTTGATTTTTTTTTAGTACCTTGCAGTTTTTCTTAGTTTTCACATAAGGTCCGGGGTCAGGACAAAAGACAGAATTTTGACAAATTTCAAAATATGTCAGATATTGTCCAAATTATTTTTTATTTCACGTCTAGACATGTGAAATGCATGAACTAGTGCAAAAAAGTGTAACAAAATTGGTTTGATTTTTTTTTAGTACTTTTCAGTTTTTCTTAGTTTTCACATAAGGTCCGGGGTCAGGACAAAAGACAGATTTTTGACAAATTTCAAAATATGTCAGATATTGTCCAAATTATTTTTTATTTCACGTCTAGACATGTGAAATGCATGAACTAGTGCAAAAAAGTCTAACAAAATTGGTTTGATTTTTTTTTAGTACTTTTCAGTTTTTCTTCGTTTTCACATAAGGTCCGGGGTCAGGATAAAAGACAGATTTTTGACAAATTTCAAAATCTGTCAGATATTATCCAAATTATTTTTTATTTCACTTCTAGACATGTGAAATGCATGAACTAGGGCAAAAAAAGTGAAAAAAAATTGGTCTGATTTTTTTTAGTACTTTTCAGTTTTTCTTAGTTTTCACATAAGGTCCGGGGTCAGGACAAAAGACAGAATTTTTACAAATTTCAAAATATGTCAGATATTGTCCAAATCATTTTTTATTTCACTTCTAGACATGTGAAATGCATGAACTAGGGCAAAAAAGTGTAAAAAAATTGGTTTGATTTTTTTTTAGTACCTTGCAGTTTTTCTTAGTTTTCACATAAGGTCCGGGGTCAGGACAAAAGACAGAATTTTGACAAATTTCAAAATATGTCAGATATTGTCCAAATTATTTTTTATTTCACGTCTAGACATGTGAAATGCATGAACTAGTGCAAAAAAGTCTAACAAAATTGGTTTGATTTTTTTTTTGTACTTTTCAGTTTTTCTTAGTTTTCACATAAGGTCCGGGGTCAGGATAAAAGACAGATTTTTGACAAATTTCAAAATCTCTCAGATATTGTCCAAATTATTTTTTATTTCACTTCTAGACATGTGAAATGCATGAACTAGGGCAAAAAAAGTGAAAAAAAATTGGTCTGATTTTTTTTAGTACTTTTCAGTTTTTCTTAGTTTTCACATAAGGTCCGGGGTCAGGACAAAATACAGAATTCTGACAAATTTAAAAATCTGTCAGATATTGTCCAAATTATTTTTTATTTCACGTCTAGACATGTGAAATGCATGAACTAGTGCAAAAAAGTCTAACAAAATTGGTTTGATTTTTTTTTGTACTTTTCAGTTTTTCTTAGTTTTCACATAAGGTCCGGGGTCAGGACAAAAGACAGATTTTTGACAAATTTCAAAATATGTCAGATATTGTCCAAATCATTTTTTATTTCACTTATAGACATGTGAAATGCATGAACTAGGGCAAAAAAGTGTAAAAAAATTGGTTTGATTTTTTTTAGTACCTTTCAGTTTTTTTTAGTTTTCACATAAGGTCCGGGGTCAGGACAAAAGACAGATTTTTGACAAATTTCAAAATATGTCAGATATTGTCAAAATTATTTTTTATTTCACGTCTAGACATGTGAAATGCATGAACTAGTGCAAAAAATCTAACAAAATTGGTCTGATTTTTTTTAGTACTTTTCAGTTTTTCTTAGTTTTCACATAAGGTCCGGGGTCAGGACAAAAGACAGAATTTTGACAAATTTCAAAATATGTCAGATATTGTCCAAATCATTTTTTATTTCACTTATAGACATGTGAAATGCATGAACTAGGGCAAAAAAGTGTAAAAAAATTGGTTTGATTTTTTTTAGTACCTTTCAGTTTTTTTTAGTTTTCACATAAGGTCCGGGGTCAGGACAAAAGATAGATTTTTGACAAATTTCAAAATATGTCAGATATTGTCCAAATTATTTTTTATTTCACGTCTAGACATGTGAAATGCATGAACTAGTGCAAAAAAGTGTAACAAAATTGGTTTGATTTTTTTTTTGTACTTTTCAGTTTTTCTTAGTTTTCACATAATGTCCGGGGTCAGGATAAAAGACAGATTTTTGACAAATTTCAAAATCTCTCAGATATTGTCCAAATTATTTTTTATTTCACTTCTAGACATGTGAAATGCATGAACTAGGGCAAAAAAAGTGAAAAAAAATTGGTCTGATTTTTTTTAGTACTTTTCAGTTTTTCTTAGTTTTCACATAAGGTCCGGGGTCAGGACAAAAGACAGAATTTTTACAAATTTCAAAATATGTCAGATATTGTCCAAATCATTTTTTATTTCACTTCTAGACATGTGAAATGCATGAACTAGGGCAAAAAAGTGTAAAAAAATTGGTTTGATTTTTTTTAGTACCTTTCAGTTTTTTTTAGTTTTCACATAAGGTCCGGGGTCAGGACAAAAGACAGATTTTTGACAAATTTCAAAATCTGTCAGATATTGTCCAAATCATTTTTTATTTCATTTCTAGACATGTGAAATACATGAACTAGGGCAAGAAAGTGAAAAAAAATTGGTCTGATTTTTTGTAGTACTTTTCAGTTTTTCTTAGTTTTCACATAAGGTCCGGGGTCAGGACAAAAGACAGATTTTTGACAAATTTCAAAATATGTCAGATATTGTCCAAATCATTTTTTATTTCACTTATAGACATGTGAAATGCATGAACTAGGGCAAAAAAGTGTAAAAAAATTGGTTTGATTTTTTTTAGTACCTTGCAGTTTTTCTTAGTTTTCACATAAGGTCCGGGGTCAGGACAAAAGACAGATTTTTGACAAATTTCAAAATATGTCAGATATTGTCCAAATTATTTTTTATTTCACTTCTAGACATGTGAAATGCATGAACTAGTGCAAAAAAGTGTAACAAAATTGATTTGATTTTTTTTTAGTACTTTTCAGTTTTTCTTAGTTTTCACATAAGGTCCGGGGTCAGGACAAAAGACAGATTTTTGACAAATTTCAAAATATATCAGATATTGTCCAAATCATTTTTTATTTAATTTCTAGACATGTGAAATGCATGAACTAGGGCAAGAAAGTGAAAAAAAATTGGTCTGATTTTTTTTAGTACTTTTCAGTTTTTCTTAGTTTTCACATAAGGTCCGGGGTCAGGACAAAAGACAGATTTTTGACAAATTTCAAAATATGTCAGATATTGTCCAAATTATTTTTTATTTCACGTCTAGACATGTGAAATGCATGAACTAGTGCAAAAAAGTGTAACAAAATTGATTTGATTTTTTTTTAGTACTTTTCAGTTTTTCTTAGTTTTCACATAAGGTCCGGGGTCAGGACAAAAGACAGATTTTTGACAAATTTCAAAATATATCAGATATTGTCCAAATCATTTTTTATTTCACTTATAGACATGTGAAATGTATGAACTAGGGCAAAAAAGTGTAAAAAAATTGGTTTGATTTTTTTTTAGTACCTTGCAGTTTTTCTTAGTTTTCACATAAGGTCCGGGGTCAGGACAAAAGACAGATTTTTGACAAATTTCAAAATATGTCAGATATTGTCCAAATTATTTTTTATTTCACTTCTAGACATGTGAAATGCATGAACTAGGGCAAGAAAGTGAAAAAAAATTGGTCTGATTTTTTGTAGTACTTTTCAGTTTTTCTTAGTTTTCACATAAGGTCCGGGGTCAGGACAAAAGACAGATTTTTGACAAATTTCAAAATATGTCAGATATTGTCCAAATTATTTTTTATTTCACGTCTAGACATGTGAAATGCATGAACTAGTGCAAAAAAGTGTAACAAAATTGATTTGATTTTTTTTTTGTACTTTTCAGTTTTTCTTAGTTTTCACATAAGGTCCGGGGTCAGGACAAAAGACAGATTTTTGACAAATTTCAAAATATATCAGATATTGTCCAAATCATTTTTTATTTAATTTCTAGACATGTGAAATGCATGAACTAGTGCAAAAAAGTGTAACAAAATTGATTTGATTTTTTTTTAGTACTTTTCAGTTTTTCTTAGTTTTCACATAAGGTCCGGGGTCAGGACAAAAGACAGATTTTTGACAAATTTCAAAATCTGTCAGATATTGTCCAAATCATTTTTTATTTCATTTATAGACATGTGAAATACATGAACTAGGGCAAGAAAGTGAAAAAAAATTGGTCTGATTTTTTGTAGTACTTTTCAGTTTTTCTTAGTTTTCACATAAGGTCCGGGGTCAGGACAAAAGACAGATTTTTGACAAATTTCAAAATATGTCAGATATTGTCCAAATTATTTTTTATTTCACTTCTAGACATGTGAAATGCATGAACTAGTGCAAAAAAGTGTAACAAAATTGATTTGATTTTTTTTTAGTACTTTTCAGTTTTTCTTAGTTTTCACATAAGGTCCGGGGTCAGGACAAAAGACAGATTTTTGACAAATTTCAAAATCTGTCAGATATTGTCCAAATCATTTTTTATTTCATTTCTAGACATGTGAAATGCATGAACTAGTGCAAAAAAGTGTAACAAAATTGGTTTGATTTTTTTTTAGTACTGAAAGTAATTGTAGGTGAATAATTACTTAATATTAATCTTAGACTGGCGAACTTCAGGAAAAACTCAGGAATCAGGTTTATTCTGTTACAAGCAGAGAGAGTACAAAAAAGGTCTATGTAGGCCTAGCCCAGGCCAGGCCTAGGTTGGCCTGAAGCCAACTACTCTCTTCCGCTCTACATCCTTAGTCCAAGTCTAGAAAATCTGATCTCACAAACATTGCAGTTTAGTTACTTTTAAATGGTTTAAACAAAGAACAAAGTGGCGCCAAGAACAAGCCCACTTGATTGGTTCTACAGTTGGTATCAGACACACCTACTCACACCCACTTCACACCTATGCATTCTTGTCAGAATAGCATGAGGAGAGATATCTTATATATCAGAAATATCACTTATAGAATGTTCCAAACATTCTCACAATCACATCATTACAATCCTTGTAATGAGACTATCAAAATGATACCAGACATGAATACATTTACATTTCATGATACATGGATACATTATATCAAGGAAGCATCCTTTGTCTTGTGTAAGTGATAGGCCTTAAACCAGCACATTAGCATTCCATTGGGGGAGGGGATAGTGTCTTTGTTTAAAACCAAGATGGGTTACATGGCTAACTAAAAGTAGTCTTGAAGTTAAATTATTATCCATTTTAACCATACATTTTATTGCTATCAATTCCCCCTTTTCAAGTCTGAATGACTTGAAGTTCAAAATAAGATTCCATAACATGAGCCTTCTTGAACAATTTTACAATTTTTTTTTTTTTATAAAGTCCATAATCAGTCCATAATCAATGTAAGTGTGTGCGTGAGCAAGGAAAGCAGCGTTCAGCATACATCCTTTCTTGCGTTTCTCTTCCGTTGAAGAAGGGTCCTCTTATGAAACTTGAATGTGTCTGCATTGTTTCAGTGTAAGTGTATGCGAGTGCAAAGGGTGTGCATGCAGGCCGCGTTCGGCGTGCACCCTTGTGTCAGTCCAAACAGTCCATGAACAATGGGCCATGAGTGTCTTTGATGATGCGGAGTGCGAGGCTGCTTTCGGCACCCCCTTTCGTTGCTTTCAGTCAGTCCGGTTTTGTTGCTTCCAGAGTCATGGCAGTTGGTTCTGCCACAGGTTCCGTTGGACCTGTGGTTCCTGAGCCTCGTCCAGTTTCGTCTCATGACATGGCCTAGCCCCGACCGCTGCTGCTGGCTGTACCTGAGCCCAGGGCAGAGTTGTCTGGTCCATCAAGCTCGTCCAGTGGCATGGCCTGGTCTCCACGGCTGCTGCTCTGGCGTGGTAGCTGAGCCTGGTTGGTGGAGCCATTCGCCATCTTGAAAGGATCTTCTGATATGTTTGCTTAGTGGTAGTCGAAGACAAAGGCATGTCACACCTCCCTTTGTCCCTTCTGGCATGAAAGAGATTGTGGGTAGGGTACCCCTGCATGTCTTTTAAAGAGATTTTGCATTAGAAGTGAGGGTCAGTAAAACAAAACAGTAGGCATTTAAAAAAATGACCATTTGAGCAATAAAACCAGTAAACTTAGATGGTATTTCATGTCAACACCATCTATCTCCCCCTTTTTATAGTTTCTTAACTATAACAAAAAAATACAAACTAAAAACAAATAAAAGGTAATTTCAAACAGAAAGAAACTCAAGTTGTGGGTATGAATCCATTCAATTGAACATTTGCCCACATCAAACAAGGCGTAAACATGTAGCAAACATTTCCCATTGGCATACAAGCAAAAATAAAAAAAAATATGTCTTAACATGTTAAACCCAAAAGATGTCCCTCAAATGAAAGAAAGAAAATGGTTGAAATCAACAATGGTTTCCCATTATCACTCCTCTTAGGTTCATATCTCCCCAGTGAAGTTCCTTTTGTGTCCATGGGGGAGAAGCTGGGGGGTTGGTTATAGAATACAGTGCTGCTAGAACAAAGGCAGTGAGATAAGATAGCAAAAGGTGTGAAAACTTTTGACCCAAGAAAACAAAGAAGGACTTGAAACAAAAAATGGAAACAAACACATATAACGAAATAAACAAATTTCACACACACAGGGCCGGCCCACACGCGCATTCATTCATACTGGACACACAGACACACACAGCTCCATGGAGCTGGAGGACAACTTTAAACGGGCTGCAGGAAGAATTTCCTGCTTAAAAGAACAAAAGAAGTTTAGTCAAGCCTTTTCAGTTAGCTCATATTAGCTCACAGACATCTAGACGCCCCTAGCGGCAGCTAGTTAGCTCAGGCGTACTTAAAAGAGGCCTAACCATGCTCTCTTGAGCTTAGGCCTATGCTGTTTGAGCTTATGCTGTTTTCACACTTGAAAAAGATTACGACATGAATCCTGGATTCATCATCTGAGTGTAGATGTAGCCTAAAACAAAACACCACATCTACTCAAAAACAAAACAAGACTAGTGTTAGCTTGGATTCTAGCCGCTCATACGCTCTTGGTGATAAAAACAAAAAGGGCAGCACCAAGTTCTGTCTAATATTCTGTTTTGGTAGTGAAGGAATAAAAATGTTCTGTAAACACAAAGGGGCATAAGCTACGTAGCTTGTTAGGACATGATGTCCCTAAAACCCGCGAAAAATAGATTGCACACGAACCACCGTGTTTAATACTGAGCTGCCTAGCACACTCGCTAATCTATTTACTCCTTATATCCAATAAAGAGGCACCATTGGACTTCAATCCAACACATATATAGACGCTTTACAAAATATGGATTAATTCGTCTTGTGCGACGTTTTGCCAAAATCGGGGAAGCACAAATTTATGTCCACTATTAAATTACGGTTTTGCCAAAATATTGCCAAAATCGGGGAAGCACAATTTTGTGTCCACTATTAAGTTACGGTTTTGCCAAAATGTCTACTCACTCAGAATGCCTTTTCCGATATCTTACCGCCCATTCCAAACTGTGGTTAGTAGGAACCGCCCGGATTTACAGATCCACCTTCGTTCATCACCAAAGAAGAAATGCAGATAAAAAGCGTCCTTAACTTGGGAGCTGTCACCAGAGCGATGAGAAAAAGAAAAAAAAAAAAAAAAACTGCGGCGTCTTAGAATCAGCGACAAAAGTATATTATCTCTGCGGTTGGAACCTCCATGAAAGTAATTGTAGGTGAATAATTACTTAATATTAATCTTAGACTGGCGAACTTCAGGAAAAACTCAGGAATCAGGTTTATTCTGTTACAAGCAGAGAGAGTACAAAAAAGGTCTATGTAGGCCTAGCCCAGGCCAGGCCTAGGTTGGCCTGAAGCCAACTACTCTCTTCCGCTCTACATCCTTAGTCCAAGTCTAGAAAATCTGATCTCACAAACATTGCAGTTTAGTTACTTTTAAATGGTTTAAACAAAGAACAAAGTGGCGCCAAGAACAAGCCCACTTGATTGGTTCTACAGTTGGTATCAGACACACCTACTCACACCCACTTCACACCTATGCATTCTTGTCAGAATAGCATGAGGAGAGATATCTTATATATCAGAAATATCACTTATAGAATGTTCCAAACATTCTCACAATCACATCATTACAATCCTTGTAATGAGACTATCAAAATGATACCAGACATGAATACATTTACATTTCATGATACATGGATACATTATATCAAGGAAGCATCCTTTGTCTTGTGTAAGTGATAGGCCTTAAACCAGCACATTAGCATTCCATTGGGGGAGGGGATAGTGTCTTTGTTTAAAACCAAGATGGGTTACATGGCTAACTAAAAGTAGTCTTGAAGTTAAATTATTATCCATTTTAACCATACATTTTATTGCTATCAGTACTTTTCAGTTTTTCTTAGTTTTCACATAAGGTCCGGGGTCAGGACAAAAGACAGATTTTTGACAAATTTCAAAATCTGTCAGATATTGTCCAAATAATTTTTTATTTCACTTCTAGACATGTGAAATGCATGAACTAGGGCAAAAAAAGTGAAAAAAAATTGGTCTGATTTTTTTTAGTACTTTTCATTTTTTCTTAGTTTTCACATAAGGTCCGGGGTCAGGACAAAATACAGATTTCTGACAAATTTCAAAATCTGTCAGATATTGTCCAAATCATTTTTTATTTAATTTCTAGACATGTGAAATGCATGAACTAGGGCAAGAAAGTGTGAAAAAATTGGTTTGATTTTTTTTTAGTACTTTTCAGTTTTTCTTAGTTTTCACATAAGGTCCGGGGTCAGGACAAAAGACAGATTTTTGACAAATTTCAAAATATGTCAGATATTGTCCAAGTCATTTTTTATTTCACTTCTAGACATGTGAAATGCATGAACTAGGGCAAAAAAGTGTAAAAAAATTGGTTTGATTTTTTTTAGTACCTTACAGTTTTTCTTAGTTTTCACATAAGGTCCGGGGGGTCAGGACAAAAGACAGATTTTTGACAAATTTCAAAATATGTCAGATATTGTCCAAATTATTTTTTATTTCACTTCTAGACATGTGAAATGCATGAACTAGTGCAAAAAAGTGTAACAAAATTGGTTTGATTTTTTTTAGTACCTTTCAGTTTTTCTTAGTTTTCACATAAGGTCCGGGGTCAGCACAAAAGACAGATTTTTGACAAATTTCAAAATCTGTCAGATATTGTCCAAGTCATTTTTTATTTCACTTCTAGACATGTGAAATGCATGAACTAGGGCAAAAAAAGTGAAAAAAAATTGGTCTGATTTTTTTTTAGTACCTTGCAGTTTTTCTTAGTTTTCACATAAGGTCCGGGGTCAGGACAAAAGACAGATTTTTGACAAATTTCAAAATATGTCAGATATTGTCCAAATTATTTTTTATTTCACTTCTAGACATGTGAAATGCATGAACTAGTGCAAAAAAGTGTAACAAAATTGATTTGATTTTTTTTTAGTACTTTTCAGTTTTTCTTAGTTTTCACATAAGGTCCGGGGTCAGGATAAAAGACAGATTTTTGACAAATTTCAAAATCTCTCAGATATTGTCCAAATTATTTTTTATTTCACTTCTAGACATGTGAAATGCATGAACTAGGGCAAAAAAGTGTAAAAAAATTGGTTTGATTTTTTTTAGTACCTTTCAGTTTTTCTTAGTTTTCACATAAGGTCCGGGGTCAGGACAAAAGACAGATTTTTGACAAATTTCAAAATCTGTCAGATATTGTCCAAATCATTTTTTATTTCATTTCTAGACATGTGAAATGCATGAACTAGGGCAAAAAAAGTGAAAAAAAATTGGTCTGATTTTTTTTAGTACTTTTCAGTTTTTCTTAGTTTTCACATAAGGTCCGGGGTCAGGACAAAAGACAGATTTTTGACAAATTTCAAAATCTGTCAGATATTGTCCAAATCATTTTTTATTTAATTTCTAGACATGTGAAATGCATGAACTAGTGCAAAAAAGTGTAACAAAATTGGTTTGATTTTTTTTAGTACTTTTCAGTTTTTCTTAGTTTTCACATAAGGTCCGGGGTCAGGATAAAAGACAGATTTTTGACAAATTTCAAAATCTCTCAGATATTGTCCAAATCATTTTTTATTTCACTTCTAGACATGTGAAATGCATGAACTAGTGCAAAAAAGTGTAAAAATATTGGTTTGATTTTTTTTAGTACCTTTCAGTTTTTCTTAGTTTTCACATAAGGTCCGGGGTCAGGACAAAAGACAGATTTTTGACAAATTTCAAAATCTGTCAGATATTGTCCAAATCATTTTTTATTTCATTTCTAGACATGTGAAATGCATGAACTAGGGCAAAAAAAGTGAAAAAAAATTGGTCTGATTTTTTTTAGTACTTTTCAGTTTTTCTTAGTTTTCACATAAGGTCCGGGGTCAGGATAAAAGACAGATTTTTGACAAATTTCAAAATCTCTCAGATATTGTCCAAATTATTTTTTATTTCACTTCTAGACATGTGAAATGCATGAACTAGGGCAAAAAAAGTGAAAAAAAATTGGTCTGATTTTTTTTAGTACTTTTCAGTTTTTCTTAGTTTTCACATAAGGTCCGGGGTCAGGACAAAAGACAGATTTTTGTCAAATTTCAAAATCTGTCAGATATTGTCCAAATCATTTTTTATTACATTTCTAGACATGTGAAATGCATGAACTAGGGCAAAAAAAGTGAAAAAAAATTGGTCTGATTTTTTTTAGTACTTTTCAGTTTTTCTTAGTTTTCACATAAGGTCCGGGGTCAGGACAAAAGATAGAATTTTGACAAATTTCAAAATCTGTCAGATATTGTCCAAATCATTTTTTATTTCATTTCTAGACATGTGAAATGCATGAACTAGGGCAAAAAAAGTGAAAAAAAATTGGTCTGATTTTTTTTAGTACTTTTCAGTTTTTCTTAGTTTTCACATAAGGTCCGGGGTCAGGACAAAAGACAGATTTTTGACAAATTTCAAAATCTGTCAGATATTGTCCAAATCATTTTTTATTTCATTTCTAGACATGTGAAATGCATGAACTAGGGCAAAAAAAGTGAAAAAAAATTGGTCTGATTTTTTTTAGTACCTTTCAGTTTTTCTTAGTTTTCACATAAGGTCCGGGGTCAGGACAAAAGACAGATTTTTGACAAATTTCAAAATCTGTCAGATATTGTCCAAATCATTTTTTATTTCATTTCTAGACATGTGAAATGCATGAACTAGGGCAAAAAAAGTGTAACAAAATTGGTTTGATTTTTTTTTAGTACTTTTCAGTTTTTCTTAGTTTTCACATAAGGTCCGGGGTCAGGACAAAAGACAGATTTTTGACAAATTTCAAAATCTGTCAGATATTGTCCAAATCATTTTTTATTTAATTTCTAGACATGTGAAATGCATGAACTAGTGCAAAAAAGTGTAACAAAATTCGTTTGATTTTTTTTAGTACTTTTCAGTTTTTCTTAGTTTTCACATAAGGTCCGGGGTCAGGATAAAAGACATATTTTTGACAAATTTCAAAATCTCTCAGATATTGTCCAAATCATTTTTTATTTCACTTCTAGACATGTGAAATGCATGAACTAGTGCAAAAAAGTGTAAAAATATTGGGTTGATTTTTTTTAGTACCTTTCAGTTTTTCTTAGTTTTCACATAAGGTCCGGGGTCAGGACAAAAGACAGATTTTTGTCAAATTTCAAAATCTGTCAGATATTGTCCAAATCATTTTTTATTTCATTTCTAGACATGTGAAATGCATGAACTAGGGCAAAAAAAGTGAAAAAAAATTGGTCTGATTTTTTTTAGTACTTTTCAGTTTTTCTTAGTTTTCACATAAGGTCCGGGGTCAGGACAAAAGACAGATTTTTGACAAATTTCAAAATCTGTCAGATATTGTCCAAATCATTTTTTATTTCACTTCTAGACATGTGAAATGCATGAACTAGGGCAAAAAAGTGTAAAAATATTGGTTTGATTTTTTTTAGTACCTTTCAGTTTTTCTTAGTTTTCACATAAGGTCCGGGGTCAGGACAAAAGACAGATTTTTGACAAATTTCAAAATATGTCAGATATTGTCCAAATCATTTTTTATTTCACGTCTAGACATGTGAAATGCATGAACTAGTGCAAAAAAGTGTAACAAAATTGGTTTGATTTTTTTTAGTACCTTTCAGTTTTTCTTAGTTTTCACATAAGGTCCGGGGTCAGCACAAAAGACAGATTTTTGACAAATTTCAAAATCTGTCAGATATTGTCCAAGTCATTTTTTATTTCACTTCTAGACATGTGAAATGCATGAACTAGGGCAAAAAAAGTGAAAAAAAATTGGTCTGATTTTTTTTTAGTACCTTGCAGTTTTTCTTAGTTTTCACATAAGGTCCGGGGTCAGGACAAAAGACAGATTTTTGACAAATTTCAAAATATGTCAGATATTGTCCAAATTATTTTTTATTTCACTTCTAGACATGTGAAATGCATGAACTAGTGCAAAAAAGTGTAACAAAATTGATTTGATTTTTTTTTAGTACTTTTCAGTTTTTCTTAGTTTTCACATAAGGTCCGGGGTCAGGATAAAAGACAGATTTTTGACAAATTTCAAAATCTCTCAGATATTGTCCAAATTATTTTTTATTTCACTTCTAGACATGTGAAATGCATGAACTAGGGCAAAAAAGTGTAAAAAAATTGGTTTGATTTTTTTTAGTACCTTTCAGTTTTTCTTAGTTTTCACATAAGGTCCGGGGTCAGGACAAAAGACAGATTTTTGACAAATTTCAAAATCTGTCAGATATTGTCCAAATCATTTTTTATTTCATTTCTAGACATGTGAAATGCATGAACTAGGGCAAAAAAAGTGAAAAAAAAATTGGTCTGATTTTTTTTAGTACTTTTCAGTTTTTCTTAGTTTTCACATAAGGTCCGGGGTCAGGACAAAAGACAGATTTTTGACAAATTTCAAAATCTGTCAGATATTGTCCAAATCATTTTTTATTTAATTTCTAGACATGTGAAATGCATGAACTAGTGCAAAAAAGTGTAACAAAATTGGTTTGATTTTTTTTAGTACTTTTCAGTTTTTCTTAGTTTTCACATAAGGTCCGGGGTCAGGATAAAAGACAGATTTTTGACAAATTTCAAAATCTCTCAGATATTGTCCAAATCATTTTTTATTTCACTTCTAGACATGTGAAATGCATGAACTAGTGCAAAAAAGTGTAAAAATATTGGTTTGATTTTTTTTAGTACCTTTCAGTTTTTCTTAGTTTTCACATAAGGTCCGGGGTCAGGACAAAAGACAGATTTTTGACAAATTTCAAAATCTGTCAGATATTGTCCAAATCATTTTTTATTTCATTTCTAGACATGTGAAATGCATGAACTAGGGCAAAAAAAGTGAAAAAAAATTGGTCTGATTTTTTTTAGTACTTTTCAGTTTTTCTTAGTTTTCACATAAGGTCCGGGGTCAGGATAAAAGACAGATTTTTGACAAATTTCAAAATCTCTCAGATATTGTCCAAATTATTTTTTATTTCACTTCTAGACATGTGAAATGCATGAACTAGGGCAAAAAAAGTGAAAAAAAATTGGTCTGATTTTTTTTAGTACTTTTCAGTTTTTCTTAGTTTTCACATAAGGTCCGGGGTCAGGACAAAAGACAGATTTTTGTCAAATTTCAAAATCTGTCAGATATTGTCCAAATCATTTTTTATTAAATTTCTAGACATGTGAAATGCATGAACTAGGGCAAAAAAAGTGAAAAAAAATTGGTCTGATTTTTTTTAGTACTTTTCAGTTTTTCTTAGTTTTCACATAAGGTCCGGGGTCAGGACAAAAGATAGAATTTTGACAAATTTCAAAATATGTCAGATATTGTCCAAATCATTTTTTATTTCATTTCTAGACATGTGAAATGCATGAACTAGGGCAAAAAAAGTGAAAAAAAATTGGTCTGATTTTTTTTAGTACTTTTCAGTTTTTCTTAGTTTTCACATAAGGTCCGGGGTCAGGATAAAAGACAGATTTTTGACAAATTTCAAAATCTCTCAGATATTGTCCAAATTATTTTTTATTTCACTTCTAGACATGTGAAATGCATGAACTAGTGCAAAAAAGTGTAACAAAATTGGTTTGATTTTTTTTTAGTACTTTTCAGTTTTCCTTAGTTTTTTACATAAGGTCCGGGGTCAGGACAAAAGACAGATTTTTGACAAATTTCAAAATCTCTCAGATATTGTCCAAATCATTTTTTATTTCACTTCTAGACATGTGAAATGCATGAACTAGGGCAAAAAAGTGTAAAAATATTGGTTTGATTTTTTTTAGTACCTTTCAGTTTTTCTTAGTTTTCACATAAGGTCCGGGGTCAGGACAAAATACAGATTTCTGACAAATTTCAAAATCTGTCAGATATTGTCCAAATTATTTTTTATTTAATTTCTAGACATGTGAAATGCATGAACTAGGGCAAGAAAGTGTGAAAAAATTGGTTTGATTTTTTTTTAGTACCTTGCAGTTTTTCTTAGTTTTCACATAAGGTCCGGGGTCAGGACAAAAGACAGATTTTTGACAAATTTCAAAATATGTCAGATATTGTCCAAATTATTTTTTATTTAATTTCTAGACATGTGAAATGCATGAACTAGGGCAAGAAAGTGTGAAAAAATTGGTTTGATTTTTTTTTAGTACCTTGCAGTTTTTCTTAGTTTTCACATAAGGTCCGGGGTCAGGACAAAAGACAGATTTTTGACAAATTTCAAAATATGTCAGATATTGTCCAAATCATTTTTTATTTCACTTCTAGACATGTGAAATGCATGAACTAGGGCAAAAAAGTGTAAAAAAATTGGTTTGATTTTTTTTTAGTACCTTGCAGTTTTTCTTAGTTTTCACATAAGGTCCGGGGTCAGGACAAAAGACAGATTTTTGTCAAATTTCAAAATATGTCAGATATTGTCCAAATCATTTTTTATTTCACTTATAGACATGTGAAATGCATGAACTAGGGCAAAAAAGTGTAAAAAAATTGGTTTGATTTTTTTTAGTACCTTTCAGTTTTTCTTAGTTTTCACATAAGGTCCGGGGTCAGGACAAAAGACAGATTTTTGACAAATTTCAAAATCTGTCAGATATTGTCCAAATCATTTTTTATTTCACTTCTAGACATGTGAAATGCATGAACTAGGGCAAAAAAGTGTAAAAAAATTGGTTTGATTTTTTTTAGTACCTTTCAGTTTTTTTTAGTTTTCACATAAGGTCCGGGGTCAGGACAAAAGACAGATTTTTGACAAATTTCAAAATCTGTCAGATATTGTCCAAATCATTTTTTATTTCACTTCTAGACATGTGAAATGCATGAACTAGTGCAAAAAAGTGTAAAAATATTGGTTTGATATTTTTTAGTACTTTCAGTTTTTCTTAATTTTCACATAAGGTCCGGGGTCAGGACAAAAGACAGATTTTTGACAAATTTCAAAATCTGTCAGATATTGTCCAAATCATTTTTTATTTCATTTCTAGACATGTGAAATGCATGAACTAGGGCAAAAAAAGTGAAAAAAAATTGGTCTTTTTTTTTTTAGTACTTTTCAGTTTTTCTTAGTTTTCACATAAGGTCCGGGGTCAGGACAAAAGACAGATTTTTGTCAAATTTCAAAATCTGTCAGATATTGTCCAAATCATTTTTTATTTAATTTCTAGACATGTGAAATGCATGAACTAGTGCAAAAAAGTGTAACAAAATTGGTTTGATTTTTTTTTAGTACTTTTCAGTTTTTCTTAGTTTTTTACATAAGGTCCGGGGTCAGGACAAAAGACAGATTTTTGACAAATTTCAAAATCTCTCAGATATTGTCCAAATCATTTTTTATTTAATTTCTAGACATGTGAAATGCATGAACTAGTGCAAAAAAGTGTAACAAAATTCGTTTGATTTTTTTTAGTACTTTTCAGTTTTTCTTAGTTTTCACATAAGGTCCGGGGTCAGGATAAAAGACAGATTTTTGACAAATTTCAAAATCTCTCAGATATTGTCCAAATCATTTTTTATTTCACTTCTAGACATGTGAAATGCATGAACTAGGGCAAAAAAGTGTAAAAATATTGGTTTGATTTTTTTTAGTACCTTTCAGTTTTTCTTAGTTTTCACATAAGGTCCGGGGTCAGGACAAAATACAGAATTTTGACAAATTTCAAAATATGTCAGATATTGTCCAAATCATTTTTTATTTCACTTCTAGACATGTGAAATGCATGAACTAGGGCAAAAAAGTGTAAAAAAATTGGTTTGATTTTTTTTTAGTCCCTTGCAGTTTTTCTTAGTTTTCACATAAGGTCCGGGGTCAGGACAAAAGACACAATTTTGACAAATTTCAAAATATGTCAGATATTGTCCAAATCATTTTTTATTTAATTTCTAGACATGTGAAATGCATGAACTAGGGCAAGAAAGTGTGAAAAAATTGGTTTGATTTTTTTTTAGTACCTTTCAGTTTTTTTTAGTTTTCACATAAGGTCCGGGGTCAGGACAAAAGACAGATTTTTGACAAATTTCAAAATATGTCAGATATTGTCCAAATTATTTTTTATTTCACGTCTAGACATGTGAAATGCATGAACTAGTGCAAAAAAGTGTAACAAAATTGGTTTGATTTTTTTTTAGTACTTTTCAGTTTTTCTTAGTTTTCACATAAGGTCCGGGGTCAGGACAAAAGACAGATTTTTGACAAATTTCAAAATCTGTCAGATATTGTCCAAATCATTTTTTATTTAATTTCTAGACATGTGAAATGCATGAACTAGTGCAAAAAAGTGTAACAAAATTCGTTTGATTTTTTTTAGTACTTTTCAGTTTTTCTTAGTTTTCACATAAGGTCCGGGGTCAGGATAAAAGACATATTTTTGACAAATTTCAAAATCTCTCAGATATTGTCCAAATCATTTTTTATTTCACTTCTAGACATGTGAAATGCATGAACTAGTGCAAAAAAGTGTAAAAATATTGGGTTGATTTTTTTTAGTACCTTTCAGTTTTTCTTAGTTTTCACATAAGGTCCGGGGTCAGGACAAAAGACAGATTTTTGACAAATTTCAAAATCTGTCAGATATTGTCCAAATCATTTTTTATTTCATTTCTAGACATGTGAAATGCATGAACTAGGGCAAAAAAAGTGAAAAAAAATTGGTCTGATTTTTTTTAGTACCTTTCAGTTTTTCTTAGTTTTCACATAAGGTCCGGGGTCAGGACAAAAGACAGATTTTTGACAAATTTCAAAATCTGTCAGATATTGTCCAAATCATTTTTTATTTCATTTCTAGACATGTGAAATGCATGAACTAGGGCAAAAAAAGTGTAACAAAATTGGTTTGATTTTTTTTTAGTACTTTTCAGTTTTTCTTAGTTTTCACATAAGGTCCGGGGTCAGGACAAAAGACAGATTTTTGACAAATTTCAAAATCTGTCAGATATTGTCCAAATCATTTTTTATTTAATTTCTAGACATGTGAAATGCATGAACTAGTGCAAAAAAGTGTAACAAAATTCGTTTGATTTTTTTTAGTACTTTTCAGTTTTTCTTAGTTTTCACATAAGGTCCGGGGTCAGGATAAAAGACATATTTTTGACAAATTTCAAAATCTCTCAGATATTGTCCAAATCATTTTTTATTTCACTTCTAGACATGTGAAATGCATGAACTAGTGCAAAAAAGTGTAAAAATATTGGGTTGATTTTTTTTAGTACCTTTCAGTTTTTCTTAGTTTTCACATAAGGTCCGGGGTCAGGACAAAAGACAGATTTTTGACAAATTTCAAAATCTGTCAGATATTGTCCAAATCATTTTTTATTTCATTTCTAGACATGTGAAATGCATGAACTAGGGCAAAAAAAGTGAAAAAAAATTGGTCTGATTTTTTTTAGTACTTTTCAGTTTTTCTTAGTTTTCACATAAGGTCCGGGGTCAGGACAAAAGACAGATTTTTGTCAAATTTCAAAATCTGTCAGATATTGTCCAAATCATTTTTTATTTCATTTCTAGACATGTGAAATGCATGAACTAGGGCAAAAAAAGTGAAAAAAAATTGGTCTGATTTTTTTTAGTACTTTTCAGTTTTTCTTAGTTTTCACATAAGGTCCGGGGTCAGGACAAAAGACAGATTTTTGACAAATTTCAAAATCTGTCAGATATTGTCCAAATCATTTTTTATTTCACTTCTAGACATGTGAAATGCATGAACTAGGGCAAAAAAGTGTAAAAATATTGGTTTGATTTTTTTTAGTACCTTTCAGTTTTTCTTAGTTTTCACATAAGGTCCGGGGTCAGGACAAAATACAGATTTCTGACAAATTTCAAAATCTGTCAGATATTGTCCAAATCATTTTTTATTTCATTTCTAGACATGTGAAATGCATGAACTAGGGCAAAAAAAGTGAAAAAAAATTGGTCTGATTTTTTTTAGTACTTTTCAGTTTTTCTTAGTTTTCACATAAGGTCCGGGGTCAGGACAAAAGACAGATTTTTGACAAATTTCAAAATCTGTCAGATATTGTCCAAATCATTTTTTATTTCATTTCTAGACATGTGAAATGCATGAACTAGGGCAAAAAAAGTGAAAAAAAATTGGTCTGATTTTTTTTAGTACTTTTCAGTTTTTCTTAGTTTTCACATAAGGTCCGGGGTCAGGACAAAAGACAGATTTTTGGCAAATTTCAAAATCTGTCAGATATTGTCCAAATCATTTTTTATTTCATTTCTAGACATGTGAAATGCATGAACTAGGGCAAAAAAAGTGAAAAAAAATTGGTCTTTTTTTTTTTAGTACTTTTCAGTTTTTCTTAGTTTTCACATAAGGTCCGGGGTCAGGACAAAAGACAGATTTTTGACAAATTTCAAAATCTGTCAGATATTGTCCAAATCATTTTTTATTTCACTTCTAGACATGTGAAATGCATGAACTAGGGCAAAAAAGTGTAAAAAAATTGGTTTGATTTTTTTTAGTACCTTTCAGTTTTTTTTAGTTTTCACATAAGGTCCGGGGTCAGGACAAAAGATAGATTTTTGACAAATTTCAAAATATGTCAGATATTGTCAAAATTATTTTTTATTTCACGTCTAGACATGTGAAATGCATGAACTAGTGCAAAAAAGTCTAACAAAATTGGTCTGATTTTTTTTAGTACTTTTCAGTTTTTCTTAGTTTTCACATAAGGTCCGGGGTCAGGACAAAAGACAGATTTTTGACAAATTTCAAAATCTGTCAGATATTGTCCAAATCATTTTTTATTTAATTTCTAGACATGTGAAATGCATGAACTAGTGCAAAAAAGTGTAACAAAATTGGTTTGATTTTTTTTAGTACTTTTCAGTTTTTCTTAGTTTTCACATAAGGTCCGGGGTCAGGATAAAAGACAGATTTTTGACAAATTTCAAAATCTCTCAGATATTGTCCAAATCATTTTTTATTTCACTTCTAGACATGTGAAATGCATGAACTAGTGCAAAAAAGTGTAAAAATATTGGTTTGATATTTTTTAGTACCTTTCAGTTTTTCTTAGTTTTCACATAAGGTCCGGGGTCAGGACAAAAGACAGATTTTTGACAAATTTCAAAATATGTCAGATATTGTCCAAATCATTTTTTATTTCACTTCTAGACATGTGAAATGCATGAACTAGGGCAAAAAAGTGTAAAAAAATTGGTTTGATTTTTTTTTAGTACCTTGCAGTTTTTCTTAGTTTTCACATAAGGTCCGGGGTCAGGACAAAAGACAGAATTTTGACAAATTTCAAAATATGTCAGATATTGTCCAAATCATTTTTTATTTCACTTATAGACATGTGAAATGCACGAACAAGTGCAAAAAAGTGTAACAAAATTGGTTTGATTTTTTTTAGTACCTTTCAGTTTTTCTTAGTTTTCTCACAAGGTCCGGGGTCAGGACAAAAGACAGATTTTTGACAAATTTCAAAATATGTCAGGTATTGTCCAAATTATTTTTTATTTCACGTCTAGACATGTGAAATGCATGAACAAGTGCAAAAAAGTGTAACAAAATTGGTTTGATTTTTTTAGTACCTTTCAGTTTTTCTTAGTTTTCACATAAGGTCCGGGGTCAGGACAAAAGACAGATTTTTGACAAATTTCAAAATATGTCAGATATTGTCCAAATTATTTTCTATTTCACGTCTAGACATGTGAAATGCAAGATCAAGTGCAAAAAAGTGTAACAAAATTGGTTTGATTTTTTTTAGTACCTTTCAGTTTTTCTTAGTTATCACACAAGGTCCGGGGTCAGGACAAAAGACAGATTTTTGACAAATTTCAAAATATGTCAGATATTGTCCAAATTATTTTTTATTTCACGTCTAGACATGTGAAATGCATGAACTAGGGCAAAAAAGTGTAACAAAATTGGTTTGATTTTTTTTAGTACCTTTCAGTTTTTCTTAGTTTTCACATAAGGTCCGGGGTCAGGACAAAAGACAGATTTTTGACAAATTTCAAAATATGTCAGATATTGTCCAAATTATTTTTTATTTCACTTCTAGACATGTGAAATGCATGAACTAGGGCAAAAAAAGTGTAAAAAAATTGGTCTGATTTTTTTTAGTACTTTTCAGTTTTTCTTAGTTTTCACATAAGGTCCGGGGTCAGGACAAAAGAAAGATTTTTGACAAATTTCAAAATATGTCAGATATTGTCCAAATTATATTTTATTTCACTTCTAGACATGTGAAATGCATGAACTAGGGCAAAAAAGTGAAAAAAAAATTGGTCTGATTTTTTTTAGTACTTTTCAGTTTTTCTTAGTTTTCACATAAGGTCCGGGGTCAGGACAAAAGACAGATTTTTGACAAATTTCAAAATCTGTCAGATATTGTCCAAATCATTTTTTATTTCACTTCTAGACATGTGAAATGCATGAACTAGGGCAAAAAAGTGTAACAAAATTGGTTTGATTTTTTTTAGTACCTTTCAGTTTTTCTTAGTTTTCACACAAGGTCCGGGGTCAGGACAAAAGACAGATTTTTGACAAATTTCAAAATATGGCAGATATTGTCCAAATTATTTTTTATTTCACGTCTAGACATGTGAAATGCACGAACAAGTGCAAAAAAGTGTAACAAAATTGGTTTGATTTTTTTTAGTACCTTTCAGTTTTTCTTAGTTTTCTCACAAGGTCCGGGGTCAGGACAAAAGACAGATTTTTGACAAATTTCAAAATATGTCAGATATTGTCCAAATTATTTTTTATTTCACGTCTAGACATGTGAAATGCATGAACAAGTGCAAAAAAGTGTAACAAAATTGGTTTGATTTTTTTTAGTACCTTTCAGTTTTTCTTAGTTTTCTCACAAGGTCCGGGGTCAGGACAAAAGACAGATTTTTGACAAATTTCAAAATATGTCAGATATTGTCCAAATTATTTTTTATTTCACGTCTAGACATGTGAAATGCATGAACTAGGGCAAAAAAGTGTAAAAAAATTGGTTTGATTTTTTTAGTACCTTTCAGTTTTTCTTAGTTTTCACATAAGGTCCGGGGTCAGGACAAAAGACAGATTTTTGACAAATTTCAAAATCTGTCAGATATTGTCCAAATCATTTTTTATTTCATTTCTAGACATGTGAAATGCATGAACTAGTGCAAAAAAGTGTAACAAAATTGGTTTGATTTTTTTTAGTACTTTTCAGTTTTTCTTAGTTTTCACATAAGGTCCGGGGTCAGGATAAAAGACAGATTTTTGACAAATTTCAAAATCTCTCAGATATTGTCCAAATTATTTTTTATTTCACTTCTAGACATGTGAAATGCATGAACTAAGGCAAAAAAAGTGGAAAAAAATTGGTCTGATTTTTTTTAGTACTTTTCAGTTTTTCTTAGTTTTCACGTAAGGTCCGGGGTCAGGACAAAAGACAGATTTTTGACAAATTTCAAAATATGTCAGATATTGTCCAAATTATTTTTTATTTCACGTCTAGACATGTGAAATGCATGAACTAGTGCAAAAAAGTGTAACAAAATTGGTTTGATTTTTTTTTAGTACTTTTCAGTTTTTCTTAGTTTTCACATAAGGTCCGGGGTCAGGACAAAAGACAGATTTTTGACAAATTTCAAAATATGTCAGATATTGTCCAAATCATTTTTTATTTCAATTATAGACATGTGAAATGCATGAACTAAGGCAAAAAAAGTGGAAAAAAATTGGTCTGATTTTTTTTAGTACTTTTCAGTTTTTCTTAGTTTTCACGTAAGGTCCGGGGTCAGGACAAAAGACAGATTTTTGACAAATTTCAAAATATGTCAGATATTGTCCAAATTATTTTTTATTTCACGTCTAGACATGTGAAATGCATGAACTAGTGCAAAAAAGTGTAACAAAATTGGTTTGATTTTTTTTTAGTACTTTTCAGTTTTTCTTAGTTTTCACATAAGGTCCGGGGTCAGGACAAAAGACAGATTTTTGACAAATTTCAAAATATGTCAGATATTGTCCAAATCATTTTTTATTTCACTTATAGACATGTGAAATGCATGAACTAGGGCAAAAAAGTGTAAAAAAATTGGTTTGATTTTTTTAGTACCTTTCAGTTTTTTTTAGTTTTCACATAAGGTCCGGGGTCAGGACAAAAGACAGATTTTTGACAAATTTCAAAATATGTCAGATATTGTCAAAATTATTTTTTATTTCACGTCTAGACATGTGAAATGCATGAACTAGTGCAAAAAAGTCTAACAAAATTGGTCTGATTTTTTTTAGTACTTTTCAGTTTTTCTTAGTTTTCACATAAGGTCCGGGGTCAGGACAAAAGACAGATTTTTGACAAATTTCAAAATCTGTCAGATATTGTCCAAATCATTTTTTATTTAATTTCTAGACATGTGAAATGCATGAACTAGTGCAAAAAAGTGTAACAAAATTGGTTTGATTTTTTTTAGTACTTTTCAGTTTTTCTTAGTTTTCACATAAGGTCCGGGGTCAGGATAAAAGACAGATTTTTGACAAATTTCAAAATCTCTCAGATATTGTCCAAATCATTTTTTATTTCACTTCTAGACATGTGAAATGCATGAACTAGTGCAAAAAAGTGTAAAAATATTGGTTTGATATTTTTTAGTACCTTTCAGTTTTTCTTAGTTTTCACATAAGGTCCGGGGTCAGGACAAAAGACAGATTTTTGACAAATTTCAAAATATGTCAGATATTGTCCAAATTATTTTTTATTTCACTTCTAGACATGTGAAATGCATGAACTAGGGCAAAAAAAGTGTAAAAAAATTGGTCTGATTTTTTTTAGTACTTTTCAGTTTTTCTTAGTTTTCACATAAGGTCCGGGGTCAGGACAAAAGAAAGATTTTTGACAAATTTCAAAATATGTCAGATATTGTCCAAATTATATTTTATTTCACTTCTAGACATGTGAAATGCATGAACTAGGGCAAAAAAGTGAAAAAAAAATTGGTCTGATTTTTTTTAGTACTTTTCAGTTTTTCTTAGTTTTCACATAAGGTCCGGGGTCAGGACAAAAGACAGATTTTTGACAAATTTCAAAATCTGTCAGATATTGTCCAAATCATTTTTTATTTCACTTCTAGACATGTGAAATGCATGAACTAGGGCAAAAAAGTGTAACAAAATTGGTTTGATTTTTTTTAGTACCTTTCAGTTTTTCTTAGTTTTCACACAAGGTCCGGGGTCAGGACAAAAGACAGATTTTTGACAAATTTCAAAATATGTCAGATATTGTCCAAATTATTTTCTATTTCACGTCTAGACATGTGAAATGCACGAACAAGTGCAAAAAAGTGTAACAAAATTGGTTTGATTTTTTTTAGTACCTTTCAGTTTTTCTTAGTTTTCTCACAAGGTCCGGGGTCAGGACAAAAGACAGATTTTTGACAAATTTCAAAATATGTCAGATATTGTCCAAATTATTTTTTATTTCATGTCTAGACATGTGAAATGCATGAACTAGGGCAAAAAAGTGTAACAAAATTGGTTTGATTTTTTTTAGTACCTTTCAGTTTTTCTTAGTTTTCACACAAGGTCCGGGGTCAGGACAAAAGACAGATTTTTGACAAATTTCAAAATATGGCAGATATTGTCCAAATTATTTTTTATTTCACGTCTAGACATGTGAAATGCACGAACAAGTGCAAAAAAGTGTAACAAAATTGGTTTGATTTTTTTTAGTACCTTTCAGTTTTTCTTAGTTTTCTCACAAGGTCCGGGGTCAGGACAAAAGACAGATTTTTGACAAATTTCAAAATATGTCAGATATTGTCCAAATTATTTTTTATTTCACGTCTAGACATGTGAAATGCATGAACAAGTGCAAAAAAGTGTAACAAAATTGGTTTGATTTTTTTTAGTACCTTTCAGTTTTTCTTAGTTTTCACATAAGGTCCGGGGTCAGGACATAAGACAGATTTTTGACAAATTTCAAAATATGTCAGATATTGTCCAAATTATTTTCTATTTCACGTCTAGACATGTGAAATGCACGAACAAGTGCAAAAAAGTGTAACAAAATTGGTTTGATTTTTTTTAGTACCTTTCAGTTTTTCTTAGTTTTCTCACAAGGTCCGGGGTCAGGACAAAAGACAGATTTTTGACAAATTTCAAAATATGTCAGATATTGTCCAAATTATTTTTTATTTCACGTCTAGACATGTGAAATGCATGAACTAGGGCAAAAAAGTGTAACAAAATTGGTTTGATTTTTTTTAGTACCTTTCAGTTTTTCTTAGTTTTCACATAAGGTCCGGGGTCAGGACAAAAGACAGATTTTTGACAAATTTCAAAATATGTCAGATATTGTCCAAATTATTTTTTATTTCACTTCTAGACATGTGAAATGTATGAACTAGGGCAAAAAAGTGTAACAAAATTGGTTTGATTTTTTTTAGTACCTTTCAGTTTTTCTTAGTTTTCACACAAGGTCCGGGGTCAGGACAAAAGACAGATTTTTGACAAATTTCAAAATATGTCAGATATTGTCCAAATTATTTTTTATTTCACGTCTAGACATGTGAAATGCACGAACAAGTGCAAAAAAGTGTAACAAAATTGGTTTGATTTTTTTTAGTACCTTTCAGTTTTTCTTAGTTTTCTCACAAGGTCCGGGGTCAGGACAAAAGACAGATTTTTGACAAATTTAAAAATATGTCAGATATTGTCCAAATTATTTTTTATTTCACGTCTAGACATGTGAAATGCATGAACTAGGGCAAAATAGTGTAACAAAATTGGTTTTTGGTTTTTTTTAGCACCTTTCAGTTTTTCTTAGTTTTCACATAAGGTCCGGGGGTCAGGACAAAAGACAGATTTTTGACAAATTTCAAAATATGTCAGATATTGTCCAAATTATTTTTTATTTCACGTCTAGACATGTGAAATGCATAAACTAGGGCAAAATAGTGTAACAAAATTGGTTTGATTTTTTTTTAGTACCTTTCAGTTTTTCTTAGTTTTCACATAAGGTCCGGGGGTCAGGACAAAAGACAGATTTTTGACAAATTTCAAAATATGTCAGATATTGTCCAAATTATTTTTTATTTCACTTCTAGACATGTGAAATGCATGAACTAGGGCAAAAAAGTGTAACAAAATTGGTTTGATTTTTTTTAGTACCTTTCAGTTTTTCTTAGTTTTCACACAAGGTCCGGGGTCAGGACAAAAGACAGATTTTTGACAAATTTCAAAATATGTCAGATATTGTCGAAAAATTATTTTCTATTTCACGTCTAGACATGTGAAATGCACGAACAAGTGCAAAAAAGTGTAACAAAATTGGTTTGATTTTTTTTAGTACCTTTCAGTTTTTCTTAGTTTTCTCACAAGGTCCGGGGTCAGGACAAAAGACAGATTTTTGACAAATTTCAAAATATGGCAGATATTGTCCAAATTATTTTTTATTTCACGTCTAGACATGTGAAATGCACGAACAAGTGCAAAAAAGTGTAACAAAATTGGTTTGATTTTTTTTAGTACCTTTCAGTTTTTCTTAGTTTTCTCACAAGGTCCGGGGTCAGGACAAAAGACAGATTTTTGACAAATTTCAAAATATGTCAGATATTGTCCAAATTATTTTTTATTTCACGTCTAGACATGTGAAATGCATGAACAAGTGCAAAAAAGTGTAACAAAATTGGTTTGATTTTTTTTAGTACCTTTCAGTTTTTCTTAGTTTTCACATAAGGTCCGGGGTCAGGACAAAAGACAGATTTTTGACAAATTTCAAAATATGTCAGATATTGTCCAAATTATTTTCTATTTCACGTCTAGACATGTGAAATGCACGAACAAGTGCAAAAAAGTGTAACAAAATTGGTTTGATTTTTTTTAGTACCTTTCAGTTTTTCTTAGTTTTCTCACAAGGTCCGGGGTCAGGACAAAAGACAGATTTTTGACAAATTTCAAAATATGTCAGATATTGTCCAAATTATTTTTTATTTCACGTCTAGACATGTGAAATGCATGAACTAGGGCAAAAAAGTGTAACAAAATTGGTTTGATTTTTTTTAGTACCTTTCAGTTTTTCTTAGTTTTCACATAAGGTCCGGGGTCAGGACAAAAGACAGATTTTTGACAAATTTCAAAATATGTCAGATATTGTCCAAATTATTTTTTATTTCACTTCTAGACATGTGAAATGTATGAACTAGGGCAAAAAAGTGTAACAAAATTGGTTTGATTTTTTTTAGTACCTTTCAGTTTTTCTTAGTTTTCACACAAGGTCCGGGGTCAGGACAAAAGACAGATTTTTGACAAATTTCAAAATATGTCAGATATTGTCCAAATTATTTTTTATTTCACGTCTAGACATGTGAAATGCATGAACTAGGGCAAAAAAGTGTAACAAAATTGGTTTGATTTTTTTTAGTACCTTTCAGTTTTTCTTAGTTTTCACATAAGGTCCGGGGTCAGGACAAAAGACAGATTTTTGACAAATTTCAAAATATGTCAGATATTGTCCAAATTATTTTTTATTTCACTTCTAGACATGTGAAATGCATGAACTAGGGCAAAAAAAGTGTAAAAAAATTGGTCTGATTTTTTTTAGTACTTTTCAGTTTTTCTTAGTTTTCACATAAGGTCCGGGGTCAGGACAAAAGAAAGATTTTTGACAAATTTCAAAATATGTCAGATATTGTCCAAATTATTTTCTATTTCACTTCTAGACATGTGAAATGCATGAACTAGGGCAAAAAAGTGTAACAAAATTGGTTTGATTTTTTTTAGTACCTTTCAGTTTTTCTTAGTTTTCACACAAGGTCCGGGGTCAGGACAAAAGACAGATTTTTGACAAATTTCAAAATATGTCAGATATTGTCCAAATTATTTTCTATTTCACGTCTAGACATGTGAAATGCACGAACAAGTGCAAAAAAGTGTAACAAAATTGGTTTGATTTTTTTTAGTACCTTTCAGTTTTTCTTAGTTTTCTCACAAGGTCCGGGGTCAGGACAAAAGACAGATTTTTGACAAATTTCAAAATATGTCAGATATTGTCCAAATTATTTTTTATTTCATGTCTAGACATGTGAAATGCATGAACTAGGGCAAAAAAGTGTAACAAAATTGGTTTGATTTTTTTTAGTACCTTTCAGTTTTTCTTAGTTTTCACACAAGGTCCGGGGTCAGGACAAAAGACAGATTTTTGACAAATTTCAAAATATGTCAGATATTGTCCAAATTATTTTTTATTTCACGTCTAGACATGTGAAATGCACGAACAAGTGCAAAAAAGTGTAACAAAATTGGTTTGATTTTTTTTAGTACCTTTCAGTTTTTCTTAGTTTTCTCACAAGGTCCGGGGTCAGGACAAAAGACAGATTTTTGACAAATTTCAAAATATGTCAGATATTGTCCAAATTATTTTTTATTTCACGTCTAGACATGTGAAATGCATGAACAAGTGCAAAAAAGTGTAACAAAATTGGTTTGATTTTTTTTAGTACCTTTCAGTTTTTCTTAGTTTTCACATAAGGTCCGGGGTCAGGACAAAAGACAGATTTTTGACAAATTTCAAAATATGTCAGATATTGTCCAAATTATTTTCTATTTCACGTCTAGACATGTGAAATGCACGAACAAGTGCAAAAAAGTGTAACAAAATTGGTTTGATTTTTTTTAGTACCTTTCAGTTTTTCTTAGTTTTCTCACAAGGTCCGGGGTCAGGACAAAAGACAGATTTTTGACAAATTTCAAAATATGTCAGATATTGTCCAAATTATTTTTTATTTCACGTCTAGACATGTGAAATGCATGAACAAGTGCAAAAAAGTGTAACAAAATTGGTTTGATTTTTTTTAGTACCTTTCAGTTTTTCTTAGTTTTCACATAAGGTCCGGGGTCAGGACAAAAGACAGATTTTTGACAAATTTCAAAATATGTCAGATATTGTCCAAATTATTTTCTATTTCACGTCTAGACATGTGAAATGCACGAACAAGTGCAAAAAAGTGTAACAAAATTGGTTTGATTTTTTTTAGTACCTTTCAGTTTTTCTTAGTTTTCACATAAGGTCCGGGGTCAGGACAAAAGACAGATTTTTGACAAATTTCAAAATATGTCAGATATTGTCCAAATTATTTTTTATTTCACTTCTAGACATGTGAAATGCATGAACTAGGGCAAAAAAAGTGAAAACATATTGGTCTGATTTTTTTTTAGTACTTTTCAGTTTTTCTTAGTTTTCACATAAGGTCCGGGGTCAGGACAAAAGACAGATTTTTGACAAATTTCAAAATATGTCAGATATTGTCCAAATTATTTTCTATTTCACGTCTAGACATGTGAAATGCACGAACAAGTGCAAAAAAGTGTAACAAAATTGGTTTGATTTTTTTTAGTACCTTTCAGTTTTTCTTAGTTATCACACAAGGTCCGGGGTCAGGACAAAAGACAGATTTTTGACAAATTTCAAAATATGTCAGATATTGTCCAAATTATTTTTTATTTCACGTCTAGACATGTGAAATGCATGAACTAGGGCAAAAAAGTGTAACAAAATTGGTTTGATTTTTTTTAGTACCTTTCAGTTTTTCTTAGTTTTCACATAAGGTCCGGGGTCAGGACAAAAGACAGATTTTTGACAAATTTCAAAATATGTCAGATATTGTCCAAATTATTTTTTATTTCACTTCTAGACATGTGAAATGCATGAACTAGGGCAAAAAAAGTGTAAAAAAATTGGTCTGATTTTTTTTAGTACTTTTCAGTTTTTCTTAGTTTTCACATAAGGTCCGGGGTCAGGACAAAAGAAAGATTTTTGACAAATTTCAAAATATGTCAGATATTGTCCAAATTATTTTCTATTTCACTTCTAGACATGTGAAATGCATGAACTAGGGCAAAAAAGTGTAACAAAATTGGTTTGATTTTTTTTAGTACCTTTCAGTTTTTCTTAGTTTTCACACAAGGTCCGGGGTCAGGACAAAAGACAGATTTTTGACAAATTTCAAAATATGTCAGATATTGTCCAAATTATTTTCTATTTCACGTCTAGACATGTGAAATGCACGAACAAGTGCAAAAAAGTGTAACAAAATTGGTTTGATTTTTTTTAGTACCTTTCAGTTTTTCTTAGTTTTCTCACAAGGTCCGGGGTCAGGACAAAAGACAGATTTTTGACAAATTTCAAAATATGTCAGATATTGTCCAAATTATTTTTTATTTCATGTCTAGACATGTGAAATGCATGAACTAGGGCAAAAAAGTGTAACAAAATTGGTTTGATTTTTTTTAGTACCTTTCAGTTTTTCTTAGTTTTCACACAAGGTCCGGGGTCAGGACAAAAGACAGATTTTTGACAAATTTCAAAATATGTCAGATATTGTCCAAATTATTTTTTATTTCACGTCTAGACATGTGAAATGCACGAACAAGTGCAAAAAAGTGTAACAAAATTGGTTTGATTTTTTTTAGTACCTTTCAGTTTTTCTTAGTTTTCTCACAAGGTCCGGGGTCAGGACAAAAGACAGATTTTTGACAAATTTCAAAATATGTCAGATATTGTCCAAATTATTTTTTATTTCACGTCTAGACATGTGAAATGCATGAACAAGTGCAAAAAAGTGTAACAAAATTGGTTTGATTTTTTTTAGTACCTTTCAGTTTTTCTTAGTTTTCACATAAGGTCCGGGGTCAGGACAAAAGACAGATTTTTGACAAATTTCAAAATATGTCAGATATTGTCCAAATTATTTTCTATTTCACGTCTAGACATGTGAAATGCACGAACAAGTGCAAAAAAGTGTAACAAAATTGGTTTGATTTTTTTTAGTACCTTTCACTTTTTCTTAGTTTTCACATAAGGTCCGGGGTCAGGACAAAAGACAGATTTTTGACAAATTTCAAAATATGTCAGATATTGTCCAAATTATTTTTTATTTCACTTCTAGACATGTGAAATGCATGAACTAGGGCAAAAAAAGTGAAAACAAATTGGTCTGATTTTTTTTTAGTACTTTTCAGTTTTTCTTAGTTTTCACATAAGGTCCGGGGTCAGGACAAAAGGCAGATTTTTGACAAATTTCAAAATATGTCAGATATTGTCCAAATTATTTTTTATTTCACGTCTAGACATGTGAAATGCATGAACTAGTGCAAAAAAGTGTAACAAAATTGGTTTGATTTTTTTTTAGTACTTTTCAGTTTTTCTTAGTTTTCACATAAGGTCCGGGGTCAGGACAAAAGACAGATTTTTGACAAATTTCAAAATCTGTCAGATATTGTCCAAATGATTTTTATTTCACTTCTAGACATGTGAAATGCATGAACTAGGGCAAAAAAGTGTAAAAAATTTGGTTTGATTTTTTTTTAGTACCTTTCAGTTTTCCTTAGTTTTCACATAAGGTCCGGGGTCAGGACAAAAGACAGATTTTTGACAAATTTCAAAATCTGTCAGATATTGTCCAAATCATTTTTTATTTAATTTCTAGACATGTGAAATGCATGAACTAGGGCAAGAAAGTGTGAAAAAATTGGTTTGATTTTTTTTTAGTACCTTGCAGTTTTTCTTAGTTTTCACATAAGGTCTGGGGTCAGGACAAAAGACAGATTTTTGACAAATTTCAAAATATGTCAGATATTGTCCAAATTATTTTTTATTTCACGTCTAGACATGTGAAATGCATGAACTAGTGCAAAAAAGTGTAACAAAATTGATTTGATTTTTTTTTAGTACTTTTCAGTTTTTCTTAGTTTTCACATAAGGTCCGGGGTCAGGACAAAAGACAGATTTTTGACAAATTTCAAAATCTGTCAGATATTGTCCAAATCATTTTTTATTTCACGTCTAGACATGTGAAATGCATGAACTAGGGCAAAAAAGTGTAACAAAATTGGTTTGATTTTTTTTAGTACCTTTCAGTTTTTCTTAGTTTTCTCACAAGGTCCGGGGTCAGGACAAAAGACAGATTTTTGACAAATTTCAAAATATGTCAGATATTGTCCAAATTATTTTTTATTTCACGTCTAGACATGTGAAATGCATGAACTAGTGCAAAAAAGTGTAACAAAATTGGTTTGATTTTTTTTTAGTACTTTTCAGTTTTTCTTAGTTTTCACATAAGGTCCGGGGTCAGGACAAAAGACAGATTTTTTACAAATTTCAAAATATGTCAGATATTGTCCAAATCATTTTTTATTTCACTTCTAGACATGTGAAATGCATGAACTAGGGCAAAAAAGTGTAAAAAAATTGGTTTGATTTTTTTTTAGCACCTTGCAGTTTTTCTTAGTTTTCACATAAGGTCCGGGGTCAGGACAAAAGACAGAATTTTGACAAATTTCAAAATCTGTCAGATATTGTCCAAATCATTTTTTATTTCACTTATAGACATGTGAAATGCATGAACTAGGGCAAAAAAGTGTAAAAAAATTGGTTTGATTTTTTTTAGTACCTTTCAGTTTTTTTTAGTTTTCACATAAGGTCCGGGGTCAGGACAAAAGACAGATTTTTGACAAATTTCAAAATATGTCAGATATTGTCCAAATTATTTTTTATTTCACGTCTAGACATGTGAAATGCATCAACTAGTGCAAAAAAGTCTAACAAAATTGGTCTGATTTTTTTTAGTACTTTTCAGTTTTTCTTAGTTTTCACATAAGGTCCGGAGTCAGGACAAAAGACAGAATTTTGACAAATTTCAAAATATGTCAGATATTGTCCAAATCATTTTTTATTTCACTTATAGACATGTGAAATGCATCAACTAGTGCAAAAAAGTCTAACAAAATTGGTCTGATTTTTTTTAGTACTTTTCAGTTTTTCTTAGTTTTCACATAAGGTCCGGGGTCAGGATAAAAGACAGATTTTTGACAAATTTCAAAATCTCTCAGATATTGTCCAAATCATTTTTTATTTCACTTCTAGACATGTGAAATGCATGAACTAGTGCAAAAAAGTGTAAAAATATTGGTTTGATTTTTTTTAGTACCTTTCAGTTTTTCTTAGTTTTCACATAAGGTCCGGGGTCAGGACAAAAGACAGAATTTTGACAAATTTCAAAATATGTCAGATATTGTCCCAATCATTTTTTATTTCACTTATAGACATGTGAAATGCATGAACTAGGGCAAAAAAAGTGAAAAAAAATTGGTCTGATTTTTTTTAGTACTTTTCAGTTTTTTTTAGTTTTCACATAAGGTCCGGGGTCAGGACAAAAGACAGATTTTTGACAAATTTCAAAATATGTCAGATATTGTCCAAATTATTTTTTATTTCACGTCTAGACATGTGAAATGCATGAACTAGTGCAAAAAAGTCTAACAAAATTGGTCTGATTTTTTTTAGTACTTTTCAGTTTTTCTTAGTTTTCACATAAGGTCCGGGGTCAGGACAAAAGACAGATTTTTGACAAATTTCAAAATCTGTCAGATATTGTCCAAATCATTTTTTATTTAATTTCTAGACATGTGAAATGCATGAACTAGTGCAAAAAAGTGTAACAAAATTGGTTTGATTTTTTTTTAGTACTTTTCAGTTTTTCTTAGTTTTCACATAAGGTCCGGGGTCAGGACAAAAGACAGATTTTTGACAAATTTCAAAATATGTCAGATATTGTCCAAATCATTTTTTATTTCATTTCTAGACATGTGAAATGCATGAACTAGGGCAAAAAAAGTGAAAAAAAATTGGTCTGATTTTTTTTAGTACTTTTCAGTTTTTCTTAGTTTTCACATAAGGTCCGGGGTCAGGACAAAAGACAGATTTTTGACAAATTTCAAAATCTGTCAGATATTGTCCAAATCATTTTTTATTTAATTTCTAGACATGTGAAATGCATCAACTAGTGCAAAAAAGTCTAACAAAATTGGTCTGATTTTTTTTAGTACTTTTCAGTTTTTCTTAGTTTTCACATAAGGTCCGGGGTCAGGATAAAAGACAGATTTTTGACAAATTTCAAAATCTCTCAGATATTGTCCAAATCATTTTTTATTTCACTTCTAGACATGTGAAATGCATGAACTAGTGCAAAAAAGTGTAAAAATATTGGTTTGATTTTTTTTAGTACCTTTCAGTTTTTCTTAGTTTTCACATAAGGTCCGGGGTCAGGACAAAAGACAGAATTTTGACAAATTTCAAAATATGTCAGATATTGTCCAAATCATTTTTTATTTCACTTATAGACATGTGAAATGCATGAACTAGGGCAAAAAAAGTGAAAAAAAATTGGTCTGATTTTTTTTAGTACTTTTCAGTTTTTCTTAGTTTTCACATAAGGTCCGGGGTCAGGATAAAAGACAGATTTTTGACAAATTTCAAAATATGTCAGATATTGTCCAAATTATTTTTTATTTCACGTCTAGACATGTGAAATGCATGAACTAGTGCAAAAAAGTCTAACAAAATTGGTCTGATTTTTTTTAGTACTTTTCAGTTTTTCTTAGTTTTCACATAAGGTCCGGGGTCAGGACAAAAGACAGATTTTTGACAAATTTCAAAATCTGTCAGATATTGTCCAAATCATTTTTTATTTAATTTCTAGACATGTGAAATGCATGAACTAGTGCAAAAAAGTGTAACAAAATTGGTTTGATTTTTTTTTAGTACTTTTCAGTTTTTCTTAGTTTTCACATAAGGTCCGGGGTCAGGACAAAAGACAGATTTTTGACAAATTTCAAAATATGTCAGATATTGTCCAAATCATTTTTTATTTCATTTCTAGACATGTGAAATGCATGAACTAGGGCAAAAAAAGTGAAAAAAAATTGGTCTGATTTTTTTTAGTACTTTTCAGTTTTTCTTAGTTTTCACATAAGGTCCGGGGTCAGGACAAAAGACAGATTTTTGACAAATTTCAAAATATGTCAGATATTGTCCAAATCATTTTTTATTTCACTTATAGACATGTGAAATGCATGAACTAGTGCAAAAAAGTGTAACAAAATTGATTTGATTTTTTTTTAGTACTTTTCAGTTTTTCTTAGTTTTCACATAAGGTCCGGGGTCAGGATAAAAGACAGATTTTTGACAAATTTCAAAATCTCTCAGATATTGTCCAAATTATTTTTTATTTCACTTCTAGACATGTGAAATGCATGAACTACGGCAAAAAAAGTGAAAAAAAAGTTGGTCTGATTTTTTTTAGTACTTTTCAGTTTTTCTTAGTTTTCACATAAGGTCCGGGGTCAGGACAAAAGACAGATTTTTGACAAATTTCAAAATATGTCAGATATTGTCCAAATCATTTTTTATTTCACTTATAGACATGTGAAATGCATGAACTAGTGAAAAAAGTGTAACAAAATTGATTTGATTTTTTTTTAGTACTTTTCAGTTTTTCTTAGTTTTCACATAAGGTCCGGGGTCAGGACAAAAGACAGATTTTTGACAAATTTCAAAATATGTCAGATATTGTCCAAATTATTTTTTATTTCACGTCTAGACATGTGAAATGCATGAACTAGTGCAAAAAAGTGTAACAAAATTGGTTTGATTTTTTTTTAGTACTTTTCAGTTTTTCTTAGTTTTCACATAAGGTCCGGGGTCAGGACAAAAGACAGATTTTTGACAAATTTCAAAATATGTCAGATATTGTCCAAATTATTTTTTATTTCACGTCTAGACATGTGAAATGCATGAACTAGTGCAAAAAAGTGTAACAAAATTGGTTTGATTTTTTTTTAGTACTTTTCAGTTTTTCTTAGTTTTCACATAAGGTCCGGGGTCAGGACAAAAGACAGATTTTTGACAAATTTCAAAATCTGTCAGATATTGTCCAAATCATTTTTTATTTCACTTCTAGACATGTGAAATGCATGAACTAGGGCAAAGAAAGTGAAAAAAAATTGGACTGATTTTTTTTTGTACTTTTCAGTTTTTCTTAGTTTTCACATAAGGTCCGGGGTCAGGACAAAAGACAGATTTTTGACAAATTTCAAAATCTGTCAGATATTGTCCAAATCATTTTTTATTTAATTTCTAGACATGTGAAATGCATGAACTAGGGCAAGAAAGTGTGAAAAAATTGGTTTGATTTTTTTTTAGTACTTTTCAGTTTTTCTTAGTTTTCACATAAGGTCCGGGGTCAGGACAAAAGACAGATTTTTGACAAATTTCAAAATATGTCAGATATTGTCCAAATTATTTTTTATTTCACGTCTAGACATGTGAAATGCATGAACTAGTGCAAAAAAAGTGTAACAAAATTGGTTTGATTTTTTTTTAGTACTTTTCAGTTTTTCTTAGTTTTCACATAAGGTCCGGGGTCAGGACAAAAGACAGATTTTTTACAAATTTCAAAATATGTCAGATATTGTCCAAATTATTTTTTATTTCACGTCTAGACATGTGAAATGCATGAACTAGTGCAAAAAAAGTGTAACAAAATTGGTTTGATTTTTTTTTAGTACTTTTCAGTTTTTCTTAGTTTTCACATAAGGTCCGGGGTCAGGACAAAAGACAGATTTTTTACAAATTTCAAAATATGTCAGATATTGTCCAAGTCATTTTTTATTTCACTTCTAGACATGTGAAATGCATGAACTAGGGCAAAAAAGTGTAAAAAAATTGGTTTGATTTTTTTTAGTACCTTACAGTTTTTCTTAGTTTTCACATAAGGTCCGGGGGGTCAGGACAAAAGACAGATTTTTGACAAATTTCAAAATATGTCAGATATTGTCCAAATTATTTTTTATTTCACTTCTAGACATGTGAAATGCATGAACTAGGGCAAAAAAAGTGAAAAAAAATTGGTCTGATTTTTTTTTAGTACCTTGCAGTTTTTCTTAGTTTTCACATAAGGTCCGGGGTCAGGACAAAAGACAGATTTTTGACAAATTTCAAAATATGTCAGATATTGTCCAAATCATTTTTTATTTCACGTCTAGACATGTGAAATGCATGAACTAGTGCAAAAAAGTGTAAAAAAATTGGTTTGATTTTTTTTAGTACCTTTCAGTTTTTCTTAGTTTTCACATAAGGTCCGGGGTCAGCACAAAAGACAGATTTTTGACAAATTTCAAAATCTGTCAGATATTGTCCAAATTATTTTTTATTTCACTTCTAGACATGTGAAATGCATGAACTAGGGCAAAAAAAGTGAAAAAAAATTGGTCTGATTTTTTTTTAGTACCTTGCAGTTTTTCTTAGTTTTTCTTAGTTTCTTACATAAGGTCCGGGGTTAGGACAAAAGACAGATTTTTGACAAATTTCAAAATATGTCAGATATTGTCCAAATCATTTTTTATTTCACTTCTAGACATGTGAAATGCATGAACTAGGGCAAAAAAGTGTAAAAAAATTGGTTTGATTTTTTTTAGTACCTTTCAGTTTTTCTTAGTTTTCACACAAGGTCCGGGGTCAGGACAAAAGACAGATTTTTGACAAATTTCAAAATCTGTCAGATATTGTCCAAATCATTTTTTATTTAATTTCTAGACATGTGAAATGCATGAACTAGGGCAAAAAAAGTGAAAAAAAATTGGTCTGATTTTTTTTAGTACCTTTCAGTTTTTCTTAGTTTTCACACAAGGTCCGGGGTCAGGACAAAAGACAGATTTTTGACAAATTTCAAAATATGTCAGATATTGTCCAAATCATTTTTTATTTAATTTCTAGACATGTGAAATGCATGAACTAGGGCAAAAAAAGTGAAAAAAAATTGGTCTGATTTTTTTTAGTACGTTTCAGTTTTTCAAAAAAAAGTACTTTTCAGTTTTTCTTAGTTTTCAGGTCAGGACAAAAGACAGATTTTTGACAAATTTCAAAATATGTCAGATATTGTCCAAATTATTTTTTATTTCACGTCTAGACATGTGAAATGCATGAACTAGTGCAAAAAAGTGTAACAAAATTGGTTTGATTTTTTTTTAGTACTTTTCAGTTTTTCTTAGTTTTCACATAAGGTCCGGGGTCAGGACAAAAGACAGATTTTTGACAAATTTCAAAATCTGTCAGATATTGTCCAAATCATTTTTTATTTCACGTCTAGACATGTGAAATGCATGAACTAGGGCAAAAAAGTGTAAAAAAAATTGGTTTGATTTTTTTTAGTACTTTTCAGTTTTTCTTAGTTTTCACATAAGGTCCGGGGTCAGGACAAAAGACAGATTTTTGATAAATTTCAAAATCTGTCAGATATTGTCCAAATTATTTTTTATTTCACTTATAGACATGTGAAATGCATGAACTAGTGCAAAAAAGTGTAACAAAATTGGTTTGATTTTTTTTAGTACTTTTCAGTTTTTCTTAGTTTTCACATAAGGTCCGGGGTCAGGACAAAAGACAGATTTTTGACAAATTTCAAAATCTGTCAGATATTGTCCAAATCATTTTTTATTTCACTTATAGACATGTGAAATGCATGAACTAGGGCAAAAAAGTGTAAAAAAAAATGGTTTGATTTTTTTTAGTACTTTTCAGTTTTTCTTAGTTTTCACATAAGGTCCGGGGTCAGGACAAAAGACAGATTTTTGACAAATTTCAAAATATGTCAGATATTGTCCAAATTATTTTTTATTTCACGTCTAGACATGTGAAATGCATGAACTAGTGCAAAAAAGTGTAACAAAATTGGTTTGATTTTTTTTTAGTACTTTTCAGTTTTTCTTAGTTTTCACATAAGGTCCGGGGTCAGGACAAAAGACAGATTTTTGACAAATTTCAAAATCTGTCAGATATTGTCCAAATCATTTTTTATTTCACTTCTAGACATGTGAAATGCATGAACTAGGGCAAAAAAGTGTAAAAAAATTGGTTTGATTTTTTTTTAGTACTTTTCAGTTTTTCTTAGTTTTCACATAAGGTCCGGGGTCAGGATAAAAGACAGATTTTTGACAAATTTCAAAATCTGTCAGATATTGTCCAAATCATTTTTTATTTCACTTCTAGACATGTGAAATGCATGAACTAAGGCAAAAAAAGTGGAAAAAAATTGGTCTGATTTTTTTTAGTACTTTTCAGTTTTTCTTAGTTTTCACGTAAGGTCCGGGGTCAGGACAAAAGACAGATTTTTGACAAATTTCAAAATCTGTCAGATATTGTCCAAATGATTTTTATTTCACTTCTAGACATGTGAAATGCATGAACTAGGGCAAAAAAGTGTAAAAAATTTGGTTTGATTTTTTTTAGTACCTTTCAGTTTTCCTTAGTTTTCACATAAGGTCCGGGGTCAGGACAAAAGACAGATTTTTGACAAATTTCAAAATCTGTCAGATATTGTCCAAATCATTTTTTATTTAATTTCTAGACATGTGAAATGCATGAACTAGGGCAAGAAAGTGTGAAAAAATTGGTTTGATTTTTTTTTAGTACCTTGCAGTTTTTCTTAGTTTTCACATAAGGTCTGGGGTCAGGACAAAAGACAGATTTTTGACAAATTTCAAAATATGTCAGATATTGTCCAAATTATTTTTTATTTCACGTCTAGACATGTGAAATGCATGAACTAGTGCAAAAAAGTGTAACAAAAATGGTTTGATTTTTTTAGTAGCTTTCAGTTTTTCTTAGTTTTCACATAAGGTCCGGGGTCAGGACAAAAGGCAGATTTTTGACAAATTTCAAAATCTGTCAGATATTGTCCAAATCATTTTTTATTTCACTTCTAGACATGTGAAATGCATGAACTAGGGCAAAAAAGTGTAAAAAAAATTGGTTTGATTTTTTTTAGTACTTTTCAGTTTTTCTTAGTTTTCACATAAGGTCCGGGGTCAGGACAAAAGACAGATTTTTGATAAATTTCAAAATCTGTCAGATATTGTCCAAATTATTTTTTATTTCACTTATAGACATGTGAAATGCATGAACTAGTGCAAAAAAGTGTAACAAAATTGGTTTGATTTTTTTTAGTACTTTTCAGTTTTTCTTAGTTTTCACATAAGGTCCGGGGTCAGGACAAAAGACAGATTTTTGACAAATTTCAAAATCTGTCAGATATTGTCCAAATCATTTTTTATTTCACTTATAGACATGTGAAATGCATGAACTAGGGCAAAAAAGTGTAAAAAAAAATGGTTTGATTTTTTTTAGTACTTTTCAGTTTTTCTTAGTTTTCACATAAGGTCCGGGGTCAGGACAAAAGACAGATTTTTGATAAATTTCAAAATCTGTCAGATATTGTCCAAATCATTTTTTATTTAATTTCTAGACATGTGAAATGCATGAACTAGGGCAAGAAAGTGTGAAAAAATTGGTTTGATTTTTTTTTAGTACCTTGCAGTTTTTCTTAGTTTTCACATAAGGTCTGGGGTCAGGACAAAAGACAGATTTTTGACAAATTTCAAAATATGTCAGATATTGTCCAAATTATTTTTTATTTCACGTCTAGACATGTGAAATGCATGAACTAGTGCAAAAAAGTGTAACAAAATTGGTTTGATTTTTTTTAGTACTTTTCAGTTTTTCTTAGTTTTCACATAAGGTCCGGGGTCAGGACAAAAGGCAGATTTTTGACAAATTTCAAAATATGTCAGATATTGTCCAAATTATTTTTTATTTCACGTCTAGACATGTGAAATGCATGAACTAGGGCAAAAAAGTGTAACAAAATTGGTTTGATTTTTTTTTAGTACTTTTCAGTTTTTCTTAGTTTTCACATAAGGTCCGGGGTCAGGACAAAAGACAGATTTTTGACAAATTTCAAAATCTGTCAGATATTGTCCAAATGATTTTTATTTCACTTCTAGACATGTGAAATGCATGAACTAGGGCAAAAAAGTGTAAAAAATTTGGTTTGATTTTTTTTTAGTACCTTTCAGTTTTCCTTAGTTTTCACATAAGGTCCGGGGTCAGGACAAAAGACAGATTTTTGACAAATTTCAAAATCTGTCAGATATTGTCCAAATCATTTTTTATTTAATTTCTAGACATGTGAAATGCATGAACTAGGGCAAGAAAGTGTGAAAAAATTGGTTTGATTTTTTTTTAGTACCTTGCAGTTTTTCTTAGTTTTCACATAAGGTCTGGGGTCAGGACAAAAGACAGATTTTTGACAAATTTCAAAATATGTCAGATATTGTCCAAATTATTTTTTATTTCACGTCTAGACATGTGAAATGCATGAACTAGTGCAAAAAAGTGTAACAAAATTGATTTGATTTTTTTTTAGTACTTTTCAGTTTTTCTTAGTTTTCACATAAGGTCCGGGGTCAGGACAAAAGACAGATTTTTGACAAATTTCAAAATCTGTCAGATATTGTCCAAATCATTTTTTATTTCACGTCTAGACATGTGAAATGCATGAACTAGGGCAAAAAAGTGTAACAAAATTGGTTTGATTTTTTTTAGTACCTTTCAGTTTTTCTTAGTTTTCTCACAAGGTCCGGGGTCAGGACAAAAGACAGATTTTTGACAAATTTCAAAATATGTCAGATATTGTCCAAATTATTTTTTATTTCACGTCTAGACATGTGAAATGCATGAACTAGTGCAAAAAAGTGTAACAAAATTGGTTTGATTTTTTTTTAGTACTTTTCAGTTTTTCTTAGTTTTCACATAAGGTCCGGGGTCAGGACAAAAGACAGATTTTTTACAAATTTCAAAATATGTCAGATATTGTCCAAATCATTTTTTATTTCACTTCTAGACATGTGAAATGCATGAACTAGGGCAAAAAAGTGTAAAAAAATTGGTTTGATTTTTTTTTAGCACCTTGCAGTTTTTCTTAGTTTTCACATAAGGTCCGGGGTCAGGACAAAAGACAGAATTTTGACAAATTTCAAAATCTGTCAGATATTGTCCAAATCATTTTTTATTTCACTTATAGACATGTGAAATGCATGAACTAGGGCAAAAAAGTGTAAAAAAATTGGTTTGATTTTTTTTAGTACCTTTCAGTTTTTTTTAGTTTTCACATAAGGTCCGGGGTCAGGACAAAAGACAGATTTTTGACAAATTTCAAAATATGTCAGATATTGTCCAAATTATTTTTTATTTCACGTCTAGACATGTGAAATGCATCAACTAGTGCAAAAAAGTCTAACAAAATTGGTCTGATTTTTTTTAGTACTTTTCAGTTTTTCTTAGTTTTCACATAAGGTCCGGAGTCAGGACAAAAGACAGAATTTTGACAAATTTCAAAATATGTCAGATATTGTCCAAATCATTTTTTATTTCACTTATAGACATGTGAAATGCATCAACTAGTGCAAAAAAGTCTAACAAAATTGGTCTGATTTTTTTTAGTACTTTTCAGTTTTTCTTAGTTTTCACATAAGGTCCGGGGTCAGGATAAAAGACAGATTTTTGACAAATTTCAAAATCTCTCAGATATTGTCCAAATCATTTTTTATTTCACTTCTAGACATGTGAAATGCATGAACTAGTGCAAAAAAGTGTAAAAATATTGGTTTGATTTTTTTTAGTACCTTTCAGTTTTTCTTAGTTTTCACATAAGGTCCGGGGTCAGGACAAAAGACAGAATTTTGACAAATTTCAAAATATGTCAGATATTGTCCAAATCATTTTTTATTTCACTTATAGACATGTGAAATGCATGAACTAGGGCAAAAAAAGTGAAAAAAAATTGGTCTGATTTTTTTTAGTACTTTTCAGTTTTTCTTAGTTTTCACATAAGGTCCGGGGTCAGGACAAAAGACAGATTTTTGACAAATTTCAAAATATGTCAGATATTGTCCAAATTATTTTTTATTTCACGTCTAGACATGTGAAATGCATGAACTAGTGCAAAAAAGTCTAACAAAATTGGTCTGATTTTTTTTAGTACTTTTCAGTTTTTCTTAGTTTTCACATAAGGTCCGGGGTCAGGACAAAAGACAGATTTTTGACAAATTTCAAAATCTGTCAGATATTGTCCAAATCATTTTTTATTTAATTTCTAGACATGTGAAATGCATGAACTAGTGCAAAAAAGTGTAACAAAATTGGTTTGATTTTTTTTTAGTACTTTTCAGTTTTTCTTAGTTTTCACATAAGGTCCGGGGTCAGGACAAAAGACAGATTTTTGACAAATTTCAAAATATGTCAGATATTGTCCAAATCATTTTTTATTTCATTTCTAGACATGTGAAATGCATGAACTAGGGCAAAAAAAGTGAAAAAAAATTGGTCTGATTTTTTTTAGTACTTTTCAGTTTTTCTTAGTTTTCACATAAGGTCCGGGGTCAGGACAAAAGACAGATTTTTGACAAATTTCAAAATCTGTCAGATATTGTCCAAATCATTTTTTATTTAATTTCTAGACATGTGAAATGCATCAACTAGTGCAAAAAAGTCTAACAAAATTGGTCTGATTTTTTTTAGTACTTTTCAGTTTTTCTTAGTTTTCACATAAGGTCCGGGGTCAGGATAAAAGACAGATTTTTGACAAATTTCAAAATCTCTCAGATATTGTCCAAATCATTTTTTATTTCACTTCTAGACATGTGAAATGCATGAACTAGTGCAAAAAAGTGTAAAAATATTGGTTTGATTTTTTTTAGTACCTTTCAGTTTTTCTTAGTTTTCACATAAGGTCCGGGGTCAGGACAAAAGACAGAATTTTGACAAATTTCAAAATATGTCAGATATTGTCCAAATCATTTTTTATTTCACTTATAGACATGTGAAATGCATGAACTAGGGCAAAAAAAGTGAAAAAAAATTGGTCTGATTTTTTTTAGTACTTTTCAGTTTTTCTTAGTTTTCACATAAGGTCCGGGGTCAGGATAAAAGACAGATTTTTGACAAATTTCAAAATATGTCAGATATTGTCCAAATTATTTTTTATTTCACGTCTAGACATGTGAAATGCATGAACTAGTGCAAAAAAGTCTAACAAAATTGGTCTGATTTTTTTTAGTACTTTTCAGTTTTTCTTAGTTTTCACATAAGGTCCGGGGTCAGGACAAAAGACAGATTTTTGACAAATTTCAAAATCTGTCAGATATTGTCCAAATCATTTTTTATTTAATTTCTAGACATGTGAAATGCATGAACTAGTGCAAAAAAGTGTAACAAAATTGGTTTGATTTTTTTTTAGTACTTTTCAGTTTTTCTTAGTTTTCACATAAGGTCCGGGGTCAGGACAAAAGACAGATTTTTGACAAATTTCAAAATATGTCAGATATTGTCCAAATCATTTTTTATTTCATTTCTAGACATGTGAAATGCATGAACTAGGGCAAAAAAAGTGAAAAAAAATTGGTCTGATTTTTTTTAGTACTTTTCAGTTTTTCTTAGTTTTCACATAAGGTCCGGGGTCAGGACAAAAGACAGATTTTTGACAAATTTCAAAATCTGTCAGATATTGTCCAAATTATTTTTTATTTCACGTCTAGACATGTGAAATGCATGAACTAGTGCAAAAAAGTGTAACAAAATTGGTTTGATTTTTTTTTAGTACTTTTCAGTTTTTCTTAGTTTTCACATAAGGTCCGGGGTCAGGACAAAAGACAGATTTTTGACAAATTTCAAAATATGTCAGATATTGTCCAAATTATTTTTTATTTCACGTCTAGACATGTGAAATGCATGAACTAGTGCAAAAAAGTGTAACAAAATTGGTTTGATTTTTTTTAGTACTTTTCAGTTTTTCTTAGTTTTCACATAAGGTCCGGGGTCAGGACAAAAGACAGATTTTTGACAAATTTCAAAATATGTCAGATATTGTCCAAATCATTTTTTATTTCACTTATAGACATGTGAAATGCATGAACTAGGGCAAAAAAGTGTAAAAAAATTGGTTTGATTTTTTTTAGTACCTTTCAGTTTTTTTTAGTTTTCACATAAGGTCCGGGGTCAGGACAAAAGACAGATTTTTGACAAATTTCAAAATCTGTCAGATATTGTCCAAATCATTTTTTATTTAATTTCTAGACATGTGAAATGCATGAACTAGTGCAAAAAAGTCTAACAAAATTGGTTTGATTTTTTTTAGTACTTTTCAGTTTTTCTTAGTTTTCACATAAGGTCCGGGGTCAGGACAAAAGACAGAATTTTTACAAATTTCAAAATATGTCAGATATTGTCCAAATCATTTTTTATTTCACTTCTAGACATGTGAAATGCATGAACTAGGGCAAAAAAGTGTAAAAAAATTGGTTTGATTTTTTTTTAGTCCCTTGCAGTTTTTCTTAGTTTTCACATAAGGTCCGGGGTCAGGACAAAAGACAGAATTTTGACAAATTTCAAAATATGTCAGATATTGTCCAAATCATTTTTTATTTCACTTATAGACATGTGAAATGCATGAACTAGGGCAAAAAAGTGTAAAAAAATTGGTTTGATTTTTTTTAGTACCTTTCAGTTTTTTTTAGTTTTCACATAAGGTCCGGGGTCAGGACAAAAGACAGATTTTTGACAAATTTCAAAATATGTCAGATATTGTCCAAATCATTTTTTATTTCACTTCTAGACATGTGAAATGCATGACCTAGGGCAAGAAAGTGTGAAAAAATTGGTTTGATTTTTTTTTAGTACCTTGCAGTTTTTCTTAGTTTTCACATAAGGTCCGGGGTCAGGACAAAAGACAGATTTTTGACAAATTTCAAAATATGTCAGATATTGTCCAAATCATTTTTTATTTCACTTCTAGACATGTGAAATGCATGAACTAGGGCAAAAAAGTGTAAAAAAATTGGTTTGATTTTTTTTTAGTACCTTGCAGTTTTTCTTAGTTTTCACATAAGGTCCGGGGTCAGGACAAAAGACAGAATTTTGACAAATTTCAAAATATGTCAGATATTGTCCAAATCATTTTTTATTTCACTTATAGACATGTGAAATGCATGAACTAGGGCAAAAAAGTGTAAAAAAATTGGTTTGATTTTTTTTAGTACCTTTCAGTTTTTTTTAGTTTTCACATAAGGTCCGGGGTCAGGACAAAAGACAGATTTTTGACAAATTTCAAAATCTGTCAGATATTGTCCAAATCATTTTTTATTTAATTTCTAGACATGTGAAATGCATGAACTAGTGCAAAAAACTGTAACAAAATTGGTTTGATTTTTTTTAGTACTTTTCAGTTTTTCTTAGTTTTCACATAAGGTCCGGGGTCAGGATAAAAGACAGATTTTTGACAAATTTCAAAATCTCTCAGATATTGTCCAAATCATTTTTTATTTCACTTCTAGACATGTGAAATGCATGAACTAGTGCAAAAAAGTGTAAAAATATTGGTTTGATATTTTTTAGTACCTTTCAGTTTTTCTTAGTTTTCACATAAGGTCCGGGGTCAGGACAAAAGACAGATTTTTGACAAATTTCAAAATCTGTCAGATATTGTCCAAATCATTTTTTATTTCATTTCTAGACATGTGAAATGCATGAACTAGGGCAAAAAAAGTGAAAAAAAATTGGTCTGATTTTTTTTAGTACTTTTCAGTTTTTCTTAGTTTTCACATAAGGTCCGGGGTCAGGACAAAAGACAGATTTTTGACAAATTTCAAAATCTGTCAGATATTGTCCAAATCATTTTTTATTTAATTTCTAGACATGTGAAATGCATGAACTAGTGCAAAAAAGTGTAACAAAATTGGTTTGATTTTTTTTAGTACTTTTCAGTTTTTCTTAGTTTTCACATAAGGTCCGGGGTCAGGATAAAAGACAGATTTTTGACAAATTTCAAAATCTCTCAGATATTGTCCAAATCATTTTTTATTTCACTTCTAGACATGTGAAATGCATGAACTAGTGCAAAAAAGTGTAAAAATATTGGTTTGATATTTTTTAGTACCTTTCAGTTTTTCTTAGTTTTCACATAAGGTCCGGGGTCAGGACAAAAGACAGATTTTTGACAAATTTCAAAATCTGTCAGATATTGTCCAAATTATTTTTTATTTCATGTCTAGACATGTGAAATGCATGAACTAGTGCAAAAAAGTGTAACAAAATTGGTTTGATTTTTTTTTAGTACTTTTCAGTTTTTCTTAGTTTTCACATAAGGTCCGGGGTCAGGACAAAAGACAGATTTTTGACAAATTTCAAAATATGTCAGATATTGTCCAAATTATTTTTTATTTCACGTCTAGACATGTGAAATGCATGAACTAGTGCAAAAAAGTGTAACAAAATTGGTTTGATTTTTTTTAGTACTTTTCAGTTTTTCTTAGTTTTCACATAAGGTCCGGGGTCAGGACAAAAGACAGATTTTTGACAAATTTCAAAATATGTCAGATATTGTCCAAATCATTTTTTATTTCACTTATAGACATGTGAAATGCATGAACTAGGGCAAAAAAGTGTAAAAAAATTGGTTTGATTTTTTTTAGTACCTTTCAGTTTTTTTTAGTTTTCACATAAGGTCCGGGGTCAGGACAAAAGACAGATTTTTGACAAATTTCAAAATATGTCAGATATTGTCAAAATTATTTTTTATTTCACGTCTAGACATGTGAAATGCATGAACTAGTGCAAAAAAGTCTAACAAAATTGGTCTGATTTTTTTTAGTACTTTTCAGTTTTTCTTAGTTTTCACATAAGGTCCGGGGTCAGGACAAAAGACAGATTTTTGACAAATTTCAAAATCTGTCAGATATTGTCCAAATCATTTTTTATTTAATTTCTAGACATGTGAAATGCATGAACTAGTGCAAAAAAGTGTAACAAAATTGGTTTGATTTTTTTTAGTACTTTTCAGTTTTTCTTAGTTTTCACATAAGGTCCGGGGTCAGGATAAAAGACAGATTTTTGACAAATTTCAAAATCTCTCAGATATTGTCCAAATCATTTTTTATTTCACTTCTAGACATGTGAAATGCATGAACTAGTGCAAAAAAGTGTAAAAATATTGGTTTGATATTTTTTAGTACTTTTCAGTTTTTCTTAGTTTTCACATAAGGTCCGGGGTCAGGACAAAAGACAGAATTTTTACAAATTTCAAAATATGTCAGATATTGTCCAAATCATTTTTTATTTCACTTCTAGACATGTGAAATGCATGAACTAGGGCAAAAAAGTGTAAAAAAATTGGTTTGATTTTTTTTAGTCCCTTGCAGTTTTTCTTAGTTTTCATATAAGGTCCGGGGTCAGGACAAAAGACAGAATTTTGACAAATTTCAAAATATGTCAGATATTGTCCAAATCATTTTTTATTTCACTTATAGACATGTGAAATGCATGAACTAGGGCAAAAAAGTGTAAAAAAATTGGTTTGATTTTTTTTAGTACCTTTCAGTTTTTTTTAGTTTTCACATAAGGTCCGGGGTCAGGACAAAAGACAGATTTTTGACAAATTTCAAAATATGTCAGATATTGTCAAAATTATTTTTTATTTCACGTCTAGACATGTGAAATGCATGAACTAGTGCAAAAAATCTAACAAAATTGGTCTGATTTTTTTTAGTACTTTTCAGTTTTTCTTAGTTTTCACATAAGGTCCGGGGTCAGGACAAAAGACAGATTTTTGACAAATTTCAAAATCTGTCAGATATTGTCCAAATCATTTTTTATTTAATTTCTAGACATGTGAAATGCATGAACTAGTGCAAAAAAGTCTAACAAAATTGGTTTGATTTTTTTTAGTACTTTTCAGTTTTTCTTAGTTTTCACATAAGGTCCGGGGTCAGGACAAAAGACAGAATTTTTACAAATTTCAAAATATGTCAGATATTGTCCAAATCATTTTTTATTTCACTTCTAGACATGTGAAATGCATGAACTAGGGCAAAAAAGTGTAAAAAAATTGGTTTGATTTTTTTTTAGTCCCTTGCAGTTTTTCTTAGTTTTCACATAAGGTCCAGGGTCAGGACAAAAGACAGAATTTTGACAAATTTCAAAATATGTCAGATATTGTCCAAATCATTTTTTATTTCACTTATAGACATGTGAAATGCATGAACTAGGGCAAAAAAGTGTAAAAAAATTGGTTTGATTTTTTTTAGTACCTTTCAGTTTTTTTTAGTTTTCACATAAGGTCCGGGGTCAGGACAAAAGACAGATTTTTGACAAATTTCAAAATATGTCAGATATTGTCCAAATCATTTTTTATTTCACTTCTAGACATGTGAAATGCATGACCTAGGGCAAGAAAGTGTGAAAAAATTGGTTTGATTTTTTTTTAGTACCTTGCAGTTTTTCTTAGTTTTCACATAAGGTCCGGGGTCAGGACAAAAGACAGATTTTTGACAAATTTCAAAATATGTCAGATATTGTCCAAATCATTTTTTATTTCACTTCTAGACATGTGAAATGCATGAACTAGGGCAAAAAAGTGTAAAAAAATTGGTTTGATTTTTTTTTAGTACCTTGCAGTTTTTCTTAGTTTTCACATAAGGTCCGGGGTCAGGACAAAAGACAGAATTTTGACAAATTTCAAAATATGTCAGATATTGTCCAAATCATTTTTTATTTCACTTATAGACATGTGAAATGCATGAACTAGGGCAAAAAAGTGTAAAAAAATTGGTTTGATTTTTTTTAGTACCTTTCAGTTTTTTTTAGTTTTCACATAAGGTCCGGGGTCAGGACAAAAGATAGATTTTTGACAAATTTCAAAATATGTCTGATATTGTCCAAATTATTTTTTATTTCACGTCTAGACATGTGAAATGCATGAACTAGTGCAAAAAAGTGTAACAAAATTGGTTTGATTTTTTTTTAGTACTTTTCAGTTTTTCTTAGTTTTCACATAAGGTCCGGGGTCAGGACAAAAGACAGATTTTTGACAAATTTCAAAATATGTCAGATATTGTCCAAATTATTTTTTATTTCACGTCTAGACATGTGAAATGCATGAACTAGTGCAAAAAAGTGTAAAAAAATTGGTTTGATTTTTTTTAGTACCTTTCAGTTTTTTTTAGTTTTCACATAAGGTCCGGGGTCAGGACAAAAGACAGATTTTTGACAAATTTCAAAATATGTCAGATATTGTCCAAATTATTTTTTATTTCACGTCTAGACATGTGAAATGCATGAACTAGTGCAAAAAACTGTAACAAAATTGGTTTGATTTTTTTTTGTACTTTTCAGTTTTTCTTAGTTTTCACATAAGGTCCGGGGTCAGGATAAAAGACAGAATTTTGACAAATTTCAAAATCTCTCAGATATTGTCCAAATTATTTTTTATTTCACTTCTAGACATGTGAAATGCATGAACTAGGGCAAAAAAAGTGAAAAAAAATTGGTCTGATTTTTTTTAGTACTTTTCAGTTTTTCTTAGTTTTCACATAAGGTCCGGGGTCAGGACAAAAGACAGAATTTTGACAAATTTCAAAATATGTCAGATATTGTCCAAATCATTTTTTATTTCACGTCTAGACATGTGAAATGCATGAACTAGTGCAAAAAAGTCTAACAAAATTGGTTTGATTTTTTTTTTGTACTTTTCAGTTTTTCTTAGTTTTCACATAAGGTCCGGGGTCAGGATAAAAGACAGAATTTTGACAAATTTCAAAATCTCTCAGATATTGTCCAAATTATTTTTTATTTCACTTCTAGACATGTGAAATGCATGAACTAGGGCAAAAAAAGTGAAAAAAAATTGGTCTGATTTTTTTTAGTACTTTTCAGTTTTTCTTAGTTTTCACATAAGGTCCGGGGTCAGGACAAAAGACAGATTTTTGACAAATTTCAAAATATGTCAGATATTGTCAAAATTATTTTTTATTTCACGTCTAGACATGTGAAATGCATGAACTAGTGCAAAAAATCTAACAAAATTGGTCTGATTTTTTTTAGTACTTTTCAGTTTTTCTTAGTTTTCACATAAGGTCCGGGGTCAGGACAAAAGACAGATTTTTGACAAATTTCAAAATCTGTCAGATATTGTCCAAATCATTTTTTATTTAATTTCTAGACATGTGAAATGCATGAACTAGTGCAAAAAAGTCTAACAAAATTGGTTTGATTTTTTTTAGTACCTTTCAGTTTTTTTTAGTTTTCACATAAGGTCCGGGGTCAGGACAAAAGACAGATTTTTGACAAATTTCAAAATATGTCAGATATTGTCCAAATTATTTTTTATTTCACGTCTAGACATGTGAAATGCATGAACTAGTGCAAAAAACTGTAACAAAATTGGTTTGATTTTTTTTTGTACTTTTCAGTTTTTCTTAGTTTTCACATAAGGTCCGGGGTCAGGATAAAAGACAGAATTTTGACAAATTTCAAAATCTCTCAGATATTGTCCAAATCATTTTTTATTTCACGTCTAGACATGTGAAATGCATGAACTAGTGCAAAAAAGTCTAACAAAATTGGTTTGATTTTTTTTTTGTACTTTTCAGTTTTTCTTAGTTTTCACATAAGGTCCGGGGTCAGGACAAAAGACAGATTTTTGACAAATTTCAAAATCTGTCAGATATTGTCCAAATCATTTTTTATTTAATTTCTAGACATGTGAAATGCATGAACTAGGGCAAAAAAGTGTAAAAAAATTGGTTTGATTTTTTTTTAGTCCCTTGCAGTTTTTCTTAGTTTTCACATAAGGTCCGGGGTCAGGACAAAAGACAGAATTTTGACAAATTTCAAAATATGTCAGATATTGTCCAAATCATTTTTTATTTCACTTATAGACATGTGAAATGCATGAACTAGGGCAAAAAAGTGTAAAAAAATTGGTTTGATTTTTTTTAGTACCTTTCAGTTTTTTTTAGTTTTCACATAAGGTCCGGGGTCAGGACAAAAGACAGATTTTTGACAAATTTCAAAATATGTCAGATATTGTCCAAATCATTTTTTATTTCACTTCTAGACATGTGAAATGCATGACCTAGGGCAAGAAAGTGTGAAAAAATTGGTTTGATTTTTTTTTAGTACCTTGCAGATTTTCTTAGTTTTCACATAAGGTCCGGGGTCAGGACAAAAGACAGATTTTTGACAAATTTCAAAATATGTCAGATATTGTCCAAATCATTTTTTATTTCACTTCTAGACATGTGAAATGCATGAACTAGGGCAAAAAAGTGTAAAAAAATTGGTTTGATTTTTTTTAGTACCTTTCAGTTTTTTTTAGTTTTCACATAAGGTCCGGGGTCAGGACAAAAGATAGATTTTTGACAAATTTCAAAATATGTCAGATATTGTCCAAATTATTTTTTATTTCACGTCTAGACATGTGAAATGCATGAACTAGTGCAAAAAAGTGTAACAAAATTGGTTTGATTTTTTTTTAGTACTTTTCAGTTTTTCTTAGTTTTCACATAAGGTCCGGGGTCAGGACAAAAGACAGATTTTTGACAAATTTCAAAATATGTCAGATATTGTCCAAATTATTTTTTATTTCACGTCTAGACATGTGAAATGCATGAACTAGTGCAAAAAAGTGTAAAAAAATTGGTTTGATTTTTTTTAGTACCTTTCAGTTTTTTTTAGTTTTCACATAAGGTCCGGGGTCAGGACAAAAGACAGATTTTTGACAAATTTCAAAATATGTCAGATATTGTCCAAATTATTTTTTATTTCACGTCTAGACATGTGAAATGCATGAACTAGTGCAAAAAACTGTAACAAAATTGGTTTGATTTTTTTTTGTACTTTTCAGTTTTTCTTAGTTTTCACATAAGGTCCGGGGTCAGGATAAAAGACAGAATTTTGACAAATTTCAAAATCTCTCAGATATTGTCCAAATTATTTTTTATTTCACTTCTAGACATGTGAAATGCATGAACTAGGGCAAAAAAAGTGAAAAAAAATTGGTCTGATTTTTTTTAGTACTTTTCAGTTTTTCTTAGTTTTCACGTAAGGTCCGGGGTCAGGACAAAAGACAGATTTTTGACAAATTTCAAAATATGTCAGATATTGTCCAAATCATTTTTTATTTCATTTCTAGACATGTGAAATGCATGAACTAGGGCAAAAAAGTGTAACAAAATTGGTTTGATTTTTTTTAGTACTTTTCAGTTTTTCTTAGTTTTCACATAAGGTCCGGGGTCAGGACAAAAGACAGATTTTTGACAAATTTCAAAATCTGTCAGATATTGTCCAAATCATTTTTTTTTTCACTTCTAGACATGTGAAATGCATGAACTAGGGCAAAAAAGTGTAAAAAAATTGGTTTGATTTTTTTAGTACCTTTCAGTTTTTCTTAGTTTTCACATAAGGTCCGGGGTCAGGACAAAAGACAGATTTTTGATAAATTTCAAAATCTGTCAGATATTGTCCAAATTATTTTTTATTTCACTTCTAGACATGTGAAATGCATGAACTAGGGCAAAAAAAGTGAAAAAAAATTGGATTGATTTTTTGTAGTACCTTTCAGTTTTTCTTAGTTTTCACATAAGGTCCGGGGTCAGGACAAAAGACAGATTTTTGACAAATTTCAAAATCTGTCAGATATTGTCCAAATCATTTTTTATTTCATTTCTAGACATGTGAAATGCATGAACTAGTGCAAAAAAGTGTGAAAAAATTGGTTTGATTTTTTTTTAGTACTTTTCAGTTTTTCTTAGTTTTCACATAAGGTCCGGGGTCAGGACAAAAGACAGATTTTTGACAAATTTCAAAATCTGTCAGATATTATCCAAATCATTTTTTATTTCATTTCTAGACATGTGAAATGCATGAACTAGTGCAAAAAAGTGTAACAAATTGGTTTGATTTTTTTTAGTACTTTTCAGATTTTCTTAGTTTTCACATAAGGTCCGGGGTCAGGATAAAAGACAGATTTTTGACAAATTTCAAAATCTCTCAGATATTGTCCAAATCATTTTTTATTTCATTTCTAGACATGTGAAATGCATGAACTAGGGCAAAAAAAGTGAAAAAAAATTGGTCTGATTTTTTTTAGTACTTTTCAGTTTTTCTTAGTTTTCACGTAAGGTCCGGGGTCAGGACAAAAGACAGATTTTTGACAAATTTCAAAATATGTCAGATATTGTCCAAATCATTTTTTATTTCATTTCTAGACATGTGAAATGCATGAACTAGGGCAAAAAAGTGTAAAAAAATTGGTTTGATTTTTTTTAGTACTTTTCAGTTTTTCTTAGTTTTCACATAAGGTCCGGGGTCAGGACAAAAGACAGATTTTTGACAAATTTCAAAATCTGTCAGATATTGTCCAAATCATTTTTTATTTCACTTCTAGACATGTGAAATGCATGAACCAGGGCAAAAAAGTGTAAAAAAATTGGTTTGATTTTTTTTAGTACCTTTCAGTTTTTCTTAGTTTTCACATAAGGTCCGGGGTCAGGACAAAAGACAGATTTTTGACAAATTTCAAAATCTCTCAGATATTGTCCAAATTATTTTTTATTTCACTTATAGACATGTGAAATGCATGAACTAGGGCAAAAAAGTGTAAAAAAAATGGTTTGATTTTTTTTTAGTACCTTGCAGTTTTTTTTAGTTTTCACATAAGGTCCGGGGTCAGGACAAAAGACAGATTTTTGACAAATTTCAAAATATGTCAGATATTGTCCAAATTATTTTTTATTTCACGTCTAGACATGTGAAATGCATGAACTAGTGCAAAAAAGTGTAACAAAATTGGTTTGATTTTTTTTTGTACTTTTTAGTTTTTCTTAGTTTTCACATAAGGTCCGGGGTCAGGATAAAAGACAGATTTTTGACAAATTTCAAAATCTGTCAGATATTGTCCAAATCATTTTTTATTTCATTTCTAGACATGTGAAATGCATGAACTAGTGCAAAAAAGTGTGAAAAAATTGGTTTGATTTTTTTTTAGTACTTTTCAGTTTTTCTTAGTTTTCACATAAGGTCCGGGGTCAGGACAAAAGACAGATTTTTGACAAATTTCAAAATCTGTCAGATATTGTCCAAATCATTTTTTATTTCACTTCTAGACATGTGAAATGCATGAACCAGGGCAAAAAAGTGTAAAAAAATTGGTTTGATTTTTTTTAGTACCTTTCAGTTTTTCTTTGTTTTCACATAAGGTCCGGGGTCAGGACAAAAGACAGATTTTTGACAAATTTCAAAATCTCTCAGATATTGTCCAAATTATTTTTTATTTCACTTATAGACATGTGAAATGCATGAACAAGGGCAAAAAAGTGTAAAAAAAATGGTTTGATTTTTTTTTAGTACCTTGCAGTTTTTTTTAGTTTTCACATAAGGTCCGGGGTCAGGACAAAAGACAGATTTTTGACAAATTTCAAAATATGTCAGATATTGTCCAAATTATTTTTTATTTCACGTCTAGACATGTGAAATGCATGAACTAGTGCAAAAAAGTGTAACAAAATTGGTTTGATTTTTTTTAGTACTTTTCAGTTTTTCTTAGTTTTCACATAAGGTCCGGGGTCAGGATAAAAGACAGATTTTTGACAAATTTCAAAATCTGTCAGATATTGTCCAAATCATTTTTTATTTCATTTCTAGACATGTGAAATGCATGAACTAGTGCAAAAAAGTGTGAAAAAATTGGTTTGATTTTTTTTTAGTACTTTTCAGTTTTTCTTAGTTTTCACATAAGGTCCGGGGTCAGGACAAAAGACAGATTTTTGACAAATTTCAAAATCTGTCAGATATTGTCCAAATCATTTCTTATTTCATTTCTAGACATGTGAAATGCATGAACTAGGGCAAAAAAAGTTAAAAAAAATTGGTTTGATTTTTTTTAGTACTTTTCAGTTTTTCTTAGTTTTCACATAAGGTCCGGGGTCAGGACAAAAGACAGATTTTTGACAAATTTCAAAATCTGTCAGATATTATCCAAATCATTTTTTATTTCATTTCTAGACATGTGAAATGCATGAACTAGGGCAAAAAAAGTGAAAAAAAATTGGTCTGATTTTTTTTAGTACTTTTCAGTTTTTCTTAGTTTTCCGGGGTCAGGACAAAAGACAGATTTTTGACAAATTTCAAAATCTGTCAGATATTGTCCAAATCATTTTTTATTTCACTTCTAGACATGTGAAATGCATGAACTAGGGCAAAAAAAGTGAAAAGAAATTGGTCTGATTTTTTTTTAGTACTTTTCAGTTTTTCTTAGTTTTCACATAAGGTCCGGGGTCAGGACAAAAGACAGATTTTTTACAAATTTCAAAATCTGTCAGATATTGTCCAAATCATTTTTTATTTCATTTCTAGACATGTGAAATGCATGAACTAAGGCAAAAAAAGTGAAAAAAAATTGGTCTGATTTTTTTTAGTACTTTTCAGTTTTTCTTAGTTTTCACATAAGGTCCGGGGTCAGGACAAAAGACAGATTTTTGACAAATTTCAAAATCTGTCAGATATTGTCCAAATCATTTTTTATTTCACTTCTAGACATGTGAAATGCATGAACCAGGGCAAAAAAGTGTAAAAAAATTGGTTTGATTTTTTTTAGTACCTTTCAGTTTTTTTTAGTTTTCACATAAGGTCCGGGGTCAGGACAAAAGACAGATTTTTGACAAATTTCAAAATCTCTCAGATATTGTCCAAATTATTTTTTATTTCACTTATAGACATGTGAAATGCATGAACTAGGGCAAAAAAGTGTAAAAAAATTGGTTTGATTTTTTTTAGTACCTTTCAGTTTTTTTTAGTTTTCACATAAGGTCCGGGGTCAGGACAAAAGACAGATTTTTGACAAATTTCAAAATATGTCAGATATTGTCCAAATCATTTTTTATTTCACTTCTAGACATGTGAAATGCATGACCTAGGGCAAGAAAGTGTGAAAAAATTGGTTTGATTTTTTTTTAGTACCTTGCAGATTTTCTTAGTTTTCACATAAGGTCCGGGGTCAGGACAAAAGACAGATTTTTGACAAATTTCAAAATATGTCAGATATTGTCCAAATCATTTTTTATTTCACTTCTAGACATGTGAAATGCATGAACTAGGGCAAAAAAGTGTAAAAAAATTGGTTTGATTTTTTTTAGTACCTTTCAGTTTTTTTTAGTTTTCACATAAGGTCCGGGGTCAGGACAAAAGATAGATTTTTGACAAATTTCAAAATATGTCAGATATTGTCCAAATTATTTTTTATTTCACGTCTAGACATGTGAAATGCATGAACTAGTGCAAAAAAGTGTAACAAAATTGGTTTGATTTTTTTTTAGTACTTTTCAGTTTTTCTTAGTTTTCACATAAGGTCCGGGGTCAGGACAAAAGACAGATTTTTGACAAATTTCAAAATATGTCAGATATTGTCCAAATTATTTTTTATTTCACGTCTAGACATGTGAAATGCATGAACTAGTGCAAAAAAGTGTAAAAAAATTGGTTTGATTTTTTTTAGTACCTTTCAGTTTTTTTTAGTTTTCACATAAGGTCCGGGGTCAGGACAAAAGACAGATTTTTGACAAATTTCAAAATATGTCAGATATTGTCCAAATTATTTTTTATTTCACGTCTAGACATGTGAAATGCATGAACTAGTGCAAAAAACTGTAACAAAATTGGTTTGATTTTTTTTTGTACTTTTCAGTTTTTCTTAGTTTTCACATAAGGTCCGGGGTCAGGATAAAAGACAGAATTTTGACAAATTTCAAAATCTCTCAGATATTGTCCAAATTATTTTTTATTTCACTTCTAGACATGTGAAATGCATGAACTAGGGCAAAAAAAGTGAAAAAAAATTGGTCTGATTTTTTTTAGTACTTTTCAGTTTTTCTTAGTTTTCACATAAGGTCCGGGGTCAGGACAAAAGACAGAATTTTTACAAATTTCAAAATATGTCAGATATTGTCCAAATCATTTTTTATTTCACTTCTAGACATGTGAAATGCATGAACTAGGGCAAAAAAGTGTAAAAAAATTGGTTTGATTTTTTTTAGTCCCTTGCAGTTTTTCTTAGTTTTCACATAAGGTCCGGGGTCAGGACAAAAGACAGAATTTTGACAAATTTCAAAATATGTCAGATATTGTCCAAATCATTTTTTATTTCACGTCTAGACATGTGAAATGCATGAACTAGTGCAAAAAAGTCTAACAAAATTGGTTTGATTTTTTTTTTGTACTTTTCAGTTTTTCTTAGTTTTCACATAAGGTCCGGGGTCAGGACAAAAGACAGATTTTTGACAAATTTCAAAATCTGTCAGATATTGTCCAAATCATTTTTTATTTCACTTCTAGACATGTGAAATGCATGAACTAGGGCAAAAAAGTGTAAAAATATTGGTTTGATTTTTTTTAGTACCTTTCAGTTTTTCTTAGTTTTCACATAAGGTCCGGGGTCAGGACAAAATACAGATTTCTGACAAATATCAAAATCTGTCAGATATTGTCCAAATCATTTTTTATTTAATTTCTAGACATGTGAAATGCATGAACTAGGGCAAGAAAGTGTGAAAAAATTGGTTTGATTTTTTTTTAGTACTTTTCAGTTTTTCTTAGTTTTCACATAAGGTCCGGGGTCAGGACAAAAGACAGATTTTTGACAAATTTCAAAATATGTCAGATATTGTCCAAATTATTTTTTATTTCACGTCTAGACATGTGAAATGCATGAACTAGTGCAAAAAAGTGTAACAAAATTGGTTTGATTTTTTTTTAGTACTTTTCAGTTTTTCTTAGTTTTCACATAAGGTCCGGGGTCAGGATAAAAGACAGATTTTTGACAAATTTCAAAATCTCTCAGATATTGTCCAAATTATTTTTTATTTCACTTCTAGACATGTGAAATGCATGAACTAGGGCAAAAAAAGTGAAAAAAAATTGGTCTGAATTTTTTTAGTACTTTTCAGTTTTTCTTAGTTTTCACATAAGGTCCGGGGTCAGGACAAAAGACAGAATTTTTAAAAATTTCAAATTATGTCAGATATTGTCCAAATCATTTTTTATTTCACTTATAGACATGTGAAATGCATGAACTAGGGCAAAAAAGTGTAAAAAAAATGGTTTGATTTTTTTTAGTACCTTTCAGTTTTTTTTAGTTTTCACATAAGGTCCGGGGTCAGGACAAAAGACAGATTTTTGACAAATTTCAAAATATGTCAGATATTTCACGTCTAGACATGTGAAATGCATGAACTAGTGCAAAAAAGTGTAACAAAATTGGTTTGATTTTTTTTTAGTACTTTTCAGTTTTTCTTAGTTTTCACATAAGGTCCGGGGTCATGACAAAAGACAGATTTTTGAAAAATTTCAAAATATGTCAGATATTGTCCAAATTATTTTTTATTTCACGTCTAGACATGTGAAATGCATGAACTAGTGCAAAAAAGTGTAACAAAATTGGTTTGATTTTTTTTTAGTACTTTTCAGTTTTTCTTAGTTTTCACATAAGGTCCGGGGTCAGGACAAAATACAGATTTCTGACAAATTTCAAAATCTGTCAGATATTGTCCAAATCATTTTTTATTTAATTTCTAGACATTGTGAAATGCATGAACTAGGGCAAGAAAGTGTGAAAAAATTGGTTTGATTTTTTTTTAGTACCTTGCAGTTTTTCTTAGTTTTCACATAAGGTCCGGGGTCAGGACAAAAGACAGATTTTTGACAAATTTCAAAATATGTCAGATATTGTCCAAATTATTTTTTATTTCACGTCTAGACATGTGAAATGCATGAACTAGTGCAAAAAAGTGTAACAAAATTGGTTTGATTTTTTTTTAGTACTTTTCAGTTTTTCTTAGTTTTCACATAAGGTCCGGGGTCAGGATAAAAGACAGATTTTTGACAAATTTCAAAATATGTCAGATATTGTCCAAATCATTTTTTATTTCACTTATAGACATGTGAAATGCATGAACTAGGGCAAAAAAGTGTAAAAAAATTGGTTTGATTTTTTTTAGTACCTTTCAGTTTTTTTTAGTTTTCACATAAGGTCCGGGGTCAGGACAAAAGACAGATTTTTGACAAATTTCAAAATATGTCAGATATTGTCCAAATTATTTTTTATTTCACGTCTAGACATGTGAAATGCATGAACTAGTGCAAAAAAGTGTAACAAAATTGGTTTGATTTTTTTTTAGTACTTTTCAGTTTTTCTTAGTTTTCACATAAGGTCCGGGGTCAGGACAAAAGACAGATTTTTGACAAATTTCAAAATCTGTCAGATATTGTCCAAATCATTTTTTATTTCACTTCTAGACATGTGAAATGCATGAACTAGGGCAAAAAAAGTGAATAAAAATTGGTCTGATTTTTTTTAGTACTTTTCATTTTTTCTTAGTTTTCACATAAGGTCCGGAGTGATCGGGGTCAGGACAAAAGACAGAATTTTGACAAATTTCAAAATATGTCAGATATTGTCCAAATCATTTTTTATTTCACTTATAGACATGTGAAATGCATGAACTAGGGCAACAAAGTGTAAAAAAATTGGTTTGATTTTTTTTAGTACTTTTCAGTTTTTCTTAGTTTTCACATAAGGTCCGGGGTCAGGACAAAAGACAGAATTTTGACAAATTTCAAAATATGTCAGATATTGTCCAAATCATTTTTTATTTCACTTATAGACATGTGAAATGCATGAACTAGGGCAAAAAAGTGTAAAAAAATTGGTTTGATTTTTTTTAGTACCTTTCAGTTTTTTTTAGTTTTCACATAAGGTCCGGGGTCAGGACAAAAGACAGATTTTTGACAAATTTCAAAATATGTCAGATATTGTCCAAATTATTTTTTATTTCACGTCTAGACATGTGAAATGCATGAACTAGTGCAAAAAAGTGTAACAAAATTGGTTTGATTTTTTTTTAGTACTTTTCAGTTTTTCTTAGTTTTCACATAAGGTCCGGGGTCAGGACAAAAGACAGAATTTTGACAAATTTCAAAATATGTCAGATATTGTCCAAATCATTTTTTATTTCACGTCTAGACATGTGAAATGCATGAACTAGTGCAAAAAAGTGTAACAAAATTGGTTTGATTTTTTTTTAGTACTTTTCAGTTTTTCTTAGTTTTCACATAAGGTCCGGGGTCAGGACAAAAGACAGATTTTTGACAAATTTCAAAATCTGTCAGATATTGTCCAAATCATTTTTTATTTCACTTCTAGACATGTGAAATGCATGAACTAGGGCAAAAAAAGTAAAAAAAAATTGGTCTGATTTTTTTTAGTACTTTTCAGTTTTTCTTAGTTTTCACATAAGGTCCGGGGTCAGGACAAAAGACAGAATTTTGACAAATTTCAAAATATGTCAGATATTGTCCAAATCATTTTTTATTTCACTTCTAGACATGTGAAATGCATGAACTAGGGCAAAAAAGTGTAAAAATATTGGTTTGATTTTTTTTAGTACCTTTCAGTTTTTCTTAGTTTTCACATAAGGTCCGGGGTCAGGACAAAATACAGATTTCTGACAAATATCAAAATCTGTCAGATATTGTCCAAATCATTTTTTATTTAATTTCTAGACATGTGAAATGCATGAACTAGGGCAAGAAAGTTTGAAAAAATTGGTTTGATTTTTTTTTAGTACCTTGCAGTTTTTCTTAGTTTTCACATAAGGTCCGGGGTCAGGACATAAGACAGATTTTTGACAAATTTCAAAATATGTCAGATATTGTCCAAATCATTTTTTATTTCACTTCTAGACATGTGAAATGCATGAACTAGGGCAAAAAAGTGTAAAAAAATTGGTTTGATTTTTTTTTAGTACCTTGCAGTTTTTCTTAGTTTTCACATAAGGTCCGGGGTCAGGACAAAAGACAGAATTTTGACAAATTTCAAAATATGTCAGATATTGTCCAAATCATTTTTTATTTCACTTATAGACATGTGAAATGCATGAACTAGGGCAAAAAAGTGTAAAAAAATTGGTTTGATTTTTTTTAGTACCTTTCAGTTTTTTTTAGTTTTCACATAAGGTCCGGGGTCAGGACAAAAGACAGATTTTTGACAAATTTCAAAATATGTCAGATATTGTCCAAATCATTTTTTATTTCACGTCTAGACATGTGAAATGCATGAACTAGTGCAAAAAAGTGTAACAAAATTGGTTTGATTTTTTTTTAGTACTTTTCAGTTTTTCTTAGTTTTCACATAAGGTCCGGGGTCAGGACAAAAGACAGATTTTTGACAAATTTCAAAATCTGTCAGATATTGTCCAAATCATTTTTTATTTCACTTCTAGACATGTGAAATGCATGAACTAGGGCAAAAAAGTGTAAAAATATTGGTTTGATTTTTTTTAGTACCTTTCAGTTTTTCTTAGTTTTCACATAAGGTCCGGGGTCAGGACAAAATACAGATTTCTGACAAATTTCAAAATCTGTCAGATATTGTCCAAATCATTTTTTATTTAATTTCTAGACATTGTGAAATGCATGAACTAGGGCAAGAAAGTGTGAAAAAATTGGTTTGATTTTTTTTTAGTACCTTGCAGTTTTTCTTAGTTTTCACATAAGGTCCGGGGTCAGGACAAAAGACAGATTTTTGACAAATTTCTAAATATGTCAGATATTGTCCAAATCATTTTTTATTTCACTTCTAGACATGTGAAATGCATGAACTAGGGCAAAAAAGTGTAAAAAAATTGGTTTGATTTTTTTTTAGTACCTTGCAGTTTTTCTTAGTTTTCACATAAGGTCCGGGGTCAGGACAAAAGACAGATTTTTGACAAATTTCAAAATATGTCAGATATTGTCCAAATCATTTTTTATTTCACTTCTAGACATGTGAAATGCATGAACTAGGGCAAAAAAGTGTAAAAAAATTGGTTTGATTTTTTTTTAGTACCTTGCAGTTTTTCTTAGTTTTCACATAAGGTCCGGGGTCAGGACAAAAGACAGAATTTTGACAAATTTCAAAATATGTCAGATATTGTCCAAATCATTTTTTATTTCACTTATAGACATGTGAAATGCATGAACTAGGTCAAAAAAGTGTAAAAAAATTGGTTTGATTTTTTTTTAGTACCTTGCAGTTTTTCTTAGTTTTCACATAAGGTCCGGGGTCAGGACAAAAGACAGATTTTTGACAAATTTCAAAATATGCCAGATATTGTCCAAATTATTTTTTATTTCACTTCTAGACATGTGAAATGCATGAACTAGTGCAAAAAAGTGTAACAAAATTGATTTGATTTTTTTTAGTACTTTTCAGTTTTTCTTAGTTTTCACATAAGGTCCGGGGTCAGGATAAAAGACAGATTTTTGACAAATTTCAAAATTCTCTGAGATATTGTCCAAATTATTTTTTATTTCACTTCTAGACATGTGAAATGCATGAACTAGTGCAAAAAAGTGTAACAAAATTGATTTGAATTTTTTTTAGTACTTTTCAGTTTTTCTTAGTTTTCACATAAGGTCCGGGGTCAGGACAAAAGACAGATTTTTGACAAATTTCAAAATATGTCAGATATTGTCCAAATTATTTTTTATTTCACGTCTAGACATGTGAAATGCATGAACTAGTGCAAAAAATTGTAACAAAATTGGTTTGATTTTTTTTTAGTACTTTTCAGTTTTTCTTAGTTTTCACATAAGGTCCGGGGTCAGGACAAAAGACAGATTTTTGACAAATTTCAAAATATATCAGATATTGTCCAAATCATTTTTTATTTCACTTATAGACATGTGAAATGTATGAACTAGGGCAAAAAAGTGTGAAAAAATTGGTTTGATTTTTTTTTAGTACCTTGCAGTTTTTCTTAGTTTTCACATAAGGTCCGGGGTCAGGACAAAAGACAGATTTTTGACAAATTTCAAAATTTGTCAGATATTGTCCAAATTATTTTTTATTTCACTTCTAGACATGTGAAATGCATGAACTAGTGCAAAAAAGTGTAACAAAATTGATTTGATTTTTTTTTAGTACTTTTCAGTTTTTCTTAGTTTTCACATAAGGTCCGGGGTCAGGATAAAAGACAGATTTTTGACAAATTTCAAAATCTCTCAGATATTGTCCAAATTATTTTTTATTTCACTTCTAGACATGTGAAATGCATGAACTACGGCAAAAAAAGTGAAAAAAAAATTGGTCTGATTTTTTTTAGTACTTTTCAGTTTTTCTTAGTTTTCACATAAGGTCCGGGGTCAGGACAAAAGACAGATTTTTGACAAATTTCAAAATATGTCAGATATTGTCCAAATCATTTTTTATTTCACTTATAGACATGTGAAATGCATGAACTAGTGCAAAAAAGTGTAACAAAATTGATTTGATTTTTTTTAGTACTTTTCAGTTTTTCTTAGTTTTCACATAAGGTCCAGGGTCAGGACAAAAGACAGATTTTTGACAAATTTCAAAATCTGTCAGATATTGTCCAAATCATTTTTTATTTCATTTCTAGACATGTGAAATACATGAACTAGGGCAAAAAAAGTGAAAAAAAATTGGTCTGATTTTTTTTAGTACTTTTCAGTTTTTCTTAGTTTTCACATAAGGTCCGGGGTCAGGACAAAAGACAGATTTTTGACAAATTTCAAAATATGTCAGATATTGTCCAAATTATTTTTTATTTCACGTCTAGACATGTGAAATGTATGAACTAGGGCAAAAAAGTGTAAAAAAATTGGTTTGATTTTTTTTTAGTACCTTGCAGTTTTTCTTAGTTTTCACATAAGGTCCGGGGTCAGGACAAAAGACAGATTTTTGACAAATTTCAAAATATGTCAGATATTGTCCAAATTATTTTTTATTTCACTTCTAGACATGTGAAATGCATGAACTAGTGCAAAAAAGTGTAACAAAATTGATTTGATTTTTTTTTAGTACTTTTCAGTTTTTCTTAGTTTTCACATAAGGTCCGGGGTCAGGATAAAAGACAGATTTTTGACAAATTTCAAAATCTCTCAGATATTGTCCAAATTATTTTTTATTTCACTTCTAGACATGTGAAATGCATGAACTACGGCAAAAAAAGTGAAAAAAAAATTGGTCTGATTTTTTTTAGTACTTTTCAGTTTTTCTTAGTTTTCACATAAGGTCCGGGGTCAGGACAAAAGACAGATTTTTGACAAATTTCAAAATATGTCAGATATTGTCCAAATCATTTTTTATTTCACTTATAGACATGTGAAATGCATGAACTAGTGCAAAAAAGTGTAACAAAATTGATTTGATTTTTTTTAGTACTTTTCAGTTTTTCTTAGTTTTCACATAAGGTCCAGGGTCAGGACAAAAGACAGATTTTTGACAAATTTCAAAATCTGTCAGATATTGTCCAAATCATTTTTTATTTCATTTCTAGACATGTGAAATACATGAACTAGGGCAAAAAAAGTGAAAAAAAATTGGTCTGATTTTTTTTAGTACTTTTCAGTTTTTCTTAGTTTTCACATAAGGTCCGGGGTCAGGACAAAAGACAGATTTTTGACAAATTTCAAAATATGTCAGATATTGTCCAAATTATTTTTTATTTCACGTCTAGACATGTGAAATGCATGAACTAGTGCAAAAAAGTGTAACAAAATTGGTTTGATTTTTTTTTAGTACTTTTCAGTTTTTCTTAGTTTTCACATAAGGTCCGGGGTCAGGACAAAAGACAGATTTTTGACAAATTTCAAAATATGTCAGATATTGTCCAAATTATTTTTTATTTCACGTCTAGACATGTGAAATGCATGAACTAGTGCAAAAAAGTGTAACAAAATTGGTTTGATTTTTTTTTAGTACTTTTCAGTTTTTCTTAGTTTTCACATAAGGTCCGGGGTCAGGACAAAAGACAGATTTTTGACAAATTTCAAAATCTGTCAGATATTGTCCAAATCATTTTTTATTTCACTTCTAGACATGTGAAATGCATGAAATAGGGCAAAAAAAGTGAAAAAAAATTGGACTGATTTTTTTTAGTACTTTTCAGTTTTTCTTAGTTTTCACATAAGGTCCGGGGTCAGGACAAAAGACAGATTTTTGACAAATTTCAAAATATGTCAGATATTGTCCAAATTATTTTTTATTTCACGTCTAGACATGTGAAATGCATGAACTAGGGCAAAAAAGTTTAAAAAAATTGGTTTGATTTTTTTTTAGTACCTTGCAGTTTTTCTTAGTTTTCACATAAGGTCCGGGGTCAGGACAAAAGACAGATTTTTGACAAATTTCAAAATATGTCAGATATTGTCCAAATTATTTTTTATTTCACTTCTAGACATGTGAAATGCATGAACTAGTGCAAAAAAGTGTAACAAAATTGATTTGATTTTTTTTTAGTACTTTTCAGTTTTTCTTAGTTTTCACATAAGGTCCGGGGTCAGGATAAAAGACAGATTTTTGACAAATTTCAAAATCTCTCAGATATTGTCCAAATTATTTTTTATTTCACTTCTAGACATGTGAAATGCATGAACTAAGGCAAAAAAAGTGGAAAAAAATTGGTCTGATTTTTTTTAGTACTTTTCAGTTTTTCTTAGTTTTCACGTAAGGTCCGGGGTCAGGACAAAAGACAGATTTTTGACAAATTTCAAAATCTGTCAGATATTGTCCAAATGATTTTTATTTCACTTCTAGACATGTGAAATGCATGAACTAGGGCAAAAAAGTGTAAAAAATTTGGTTTGATTTTTTTTTAGTACCTTTCAGTTTTCCTTAGTTTTCACATAAGGTCCGGGGTCAGGACAAAAGACAGATTTTTGACAAATTTCAAAATCTGTCAGATATTGTCCAAATCATTTTTTATTTAATTTCTAGACATGTGAAATGCATGAACTAGGGCAAGAAAGTGTGAAAAAATTGGTTTGATTTTTTTTTAGTACCTTGCAGTTTTTCTTAGTTTTCACATAAGGTCTGGGGTCAGGACAAAAGACAGATTTTTGACAAATTTCAAAATATGTCAGATATTGTCCAAATTATTTTTTATTTCACGTCTAGACATGTGAAATGCATGAACTAGTGCAAAAAAGTGTAACAAAATTGATTTGATTTTTTTTTAGTACTTTTCAGTTTTTCTTAGTTTTCACATAAGGTCCGGGGTCAGGACAAAAGACAGATTTTTGACAAATTTCAAAATCTGTCAGATATTGTCCAAATTATTTTTTATTTCACGTCTAGACATGTGAAATGCATGAACTAGTGCAAAAAAGTGTAACAAAATTGATTTGATTTTTTTTTAGTACTTTTCAGTTTTTCTTAGTTTTCACATAAGGTCCGGGGTCAGGACAAAAGACAGATTTTTGACAAATTTCAAAATCTGTCAGATATTGTCCAAATCATTTTTTATTTCACGTCTAGACATGTGAAATGCATGAACTAGGGCAAAAAAGTGTAAAAAAATTGGTTTGATTTTTTTAGTAGCTTTCAGTTTTTCTTAGTTTTCACATAAGGTCCGGGGTCAGGACAAAAGACAGATTTTTGACAAATTTCAAAATATGTCAGATAATGTCCAAATTATTTTTTATTTCACGTCTAGACATGTGAAATGCATGAACTAGTGCAAAAAAGTGTAACAAAATTGGTTTGATTTTTTTTTAGTACTTTTCAGTTTTTCTTAGTTTTCACATAAGGTCCGGGGTCAGGACAAAAGACAGATTTTTGACAAATTTCAAAATATGTCAGATATTGTCCAAATTATTTTTTATTTCACGTCTAGACATGTGAAATGCACGAACAAGTGCAAAAAAGTGTAACAAAATTGGTTTGATTTTTTTTAGTACCTTTCAGTTTTTCTTAGTTTTCTCACAAGGTCCGGGGTCAGGACAAAAGACAGATTTTTGACAAATTTCAAAATATGTCAGATATTGTCCAAATTATTTTTTATTTCACGTCTAGACATGTGAAATGCATGAACAAGTGCAAAAAAGTGTAACAAAATTGGTTTGATTTTTTTTAGTACCTTTCAGTTTTTCTTAGTTTTCACATAAGGTCCGGGGTCAGGACAAAAGACAGATTTTTGACAAATTTCAAAATATGTCAGATATTGTCCAAATTATTTTCTATTTCACGTCTAGACATGTGAAATGCACGAACAAGTGCAAAAAAGTGTAACAAAATTGGTTTGATTTTTTTTAGTACCTTTCAGTTTTTCTTAGTTTTCTCACAAGGTCCGGGGTCAGGACAAAAGACAGATTTTTGACAAATTTCAAAATATGTCAGATATTGTCCAAATTATTTTTTATTTCACGTCTAGACATGTGAAATGCATGAACAAGTGCAAAAAAGTGTAACAAAATTGGTTTGATTTTTTTTAGTACCTTTCAGTTTTTCTTAGTTTTCACATAAGGTCCGGGGTCAGGACAAAAGACAGATTTTTGACAAATTTCAAAATATGTCAGATATTGTCCAAATTATTTTCTATTTCACGTCTAGACATGTGAAATGCACGAACAAGTGCAAAAAAGTGTAACAAAATTGGTTTGATTTTTTTTAGTACCTTTCAGTTTTTCTTAGTTTTCACACAAGGTCCGGGGTCAGGACAAAAGACAGATTTTTGACAAATTTCAAAATATGTCAGATATTGTCCAAATTATTTTTTATTTCACTTCTAGACATGTGAAATGCATGAACTAGGGCAAAAAAAGTGAAAACAAATTGGTCTGATTTTTTTTTAGTACTTTTCAGTTTTTCTTAGTTTTCACATAAGGTCCGGGGTCAGGATAAAAGACAGATTTTTGACAAATTTCAAAATCTCTCAGATATTGTCCAAATTATTTTTTATTTCACTTCTAGACATGTGAAATGCATGAACTAAGGCAAAAAAAGTGAAAAAAAATTGGTCTGATTTTTTTTAGTACTTTTCAGTTTTTCTTAGTTTTCACGTAAGGTCCGGGGTCAGGACAAAAGACAGATTTTTGACAAATTTCAAAATCTGTCAGATATTGTCCAAATCATTTTTTATTTCACTTCTAGACATGTGAAATGCATGAACTAGGGCAAAAAAGTGTAAAAAAATTGGTTTGATTTTTTTAGTACCTTTCAGTTTTTCTTAGTTTTCACATAAGGTCCGGGGTCAGGACAAAAGACAGATTTTTGACAAATTTCAAAATCTGTCAGATATTGTCCAAATCATTTTTTATTTCATTTCTAGACATGTGAAATGCATGAACTATTGCAAAAAAGTGTAACAAAATTGGTTTGATTTTTTTTAGTACTTTTCAGTTTTTCTTAGTTTTCACATAAGGTCCGGGGTCAGGATAAAAGACAGATTTTTGACAAATTTCAAAATCTCTCAGATATTGTCCAAATTATTTTTTATTTCACTTCTAGACATGTGAAATGCATGAACTAAGGCAAAAAAAGTGGAAAAAAATTGGTCTGATTTTTTTTAGTACTTTTCAGTTTTTCTTAGTTTTCACGTAAGGTCCGGGGTCAGGACAAAAGACAGATTTTTGACAAATTTCAAAATCTGTCAGATATTGTCCAAATGATTTTTATTTCACTTCTAGACATGTGAAATGCATGAACTAGGGCAAAAAAGTGTAAAAAATTTGGTTTGATTTTTTTTTAGTACCTTTCAGTTTTCCTTAGTTTTCACATAAGGTCCGGGGTCAGGACAAAAGACAGATTTTTGACAAATTTCAAAATCTGTCAGATATTGTCCAAATCATTTTTTATTTAATTTCTAGACATGTGAAATGCATGAACTAGGGCAAGAAAGTGTGAAAAAATTGGTTTGATTTTTTTTTAGTACCTTGCAGTTTTTCTTAGTTTTCACATAAGGTCTGGGGTCAGGACAAAAGACAGATTTTTGACAAATTTCAAAATATGTCAGATATTGTCCAAATTATTTTTTATTTCACGTCTAGACATGTGAAATGCATGAACTAGTGCAAAAAAGTGTAACAAAATTGATTTGATTTTTTTTTAGTACCTTGCAGTTTTTCTTAGTTTTCACATAAGGTCCGGGGTCAGGACAAAAGACAGAATTTTGACAAATTTCAAAATATGTCAGATATTGTCCAAATTATTTTTTATTTCACGTCTAGACATGTGAAATGCATGAACAAGTGCAAAAAAGTGTAACAAAATTGGTTTGATTTTTTTTAGTACCTTTCAGTTTTTCTTAGTTTTCACATAAGGTCCGGGGTCAGGACAAAAGACAGATTTTTGACAAATTTCAAAATATGTCAGATATTGTCCAAATTATTTTCTATTTCACGTCTAGACATGTGAAATGCACGAACAAGTGCAAAAAAGTGTAACAAAATTGGTTTGATTTTTTTTAGTACCTTTCAGTTTTTCTTAGTTTTCACACAAGGTCCGGGGTCAGGACAAAAGACAGATTTTTGACAAATTTCAAAATATGTCAGATATTGTCCAAATTATTTTTTATTTCACTTCTAGACATGTGAAATGCATGAACTAGGGCAAAAAAAGTGAAAACAAATTGGTCTGATTTTTTTTTAGTACTTTTCAGTTTTTCTTAGTTTTCACATAAGGTCCGGGGTCAGGATAAAAGACAGATTTTTGACAAATTTCAAAATCTCTCAGATATTGTCCAAATTATTTTTTATTTCACTTCTAGACATGTGAAATGCATGAACTAAGGCAAAAAAAGTGAAAAAAAATTGGTCTGATTTTTTTTAGTACTTTTCAGTTTTTCTTAGTTTTCACGTAAGGTCCGGGGTCAGGACAAAAGACAGATTTTTGACAAATTTCAAAATCTGTCAGATATTGTCCAAATCATTTTTTATTTCACTTCTAGACATGTGAAATGCATGAACTAGGGCAAAAAAGTGTAAAAAAATTGGTTTGATTTTTTTAGTACCTTTCAGTTTTTCTTAGTTTTCACATAAGGTCCGGGGTCAGGACAAAAGACAGATTTTTGACAAATTTCAAAATCTGTCAGATATTGTCCAAATCATTTTTTATTTCATTTCTAGACATGTGAAATGCATGAACTATTGCAAAAAAGTGTAACAAAATTGGTTTGATTTTTTTTAGTACTTTTCAGTTTTTCTTAGTTTTCACATAAGGTCCGGGGTCAGGATAAAAGACAGATTTTTGACAAATTTCAAAATCTCTCAGATATTGTCCAAATTATTTTTTATTTCACTTCTAGACATGTGAAATGCATGAACTAAGGCAAAAAAAGTGGAAAAAAATTGGTCTGATTTTTTTTAGTACTTTTCAGTTTTTCTTAGTTTTCACGTAAGGTCCGGGGTCAGGACAAAAGACAGATTTTTGACAAATTTCAAAATCTGTCAGATATTGTCCAAATGATTTTTATTTCACTTCTAGACATGTGAAATGCATGAACTAGGGCAAAAAAGTGTAAAAAATTTGGTTTGATTTTTTTTTAGTACCTTTCAGTTTTCCTTAGTTTTCACATAAGGTCCGGGGTCAGGACAAAAGACAGATTTTTGACAAATTTCAAAATCTGTCAGATATTGTCCAAATCATTTTTTATTTAATTTCTAGACATGTGAAATGCATGAACTAGGGCAAGAAAGTGTGAAAAAATTGGTTTGATTTTTTTTTAGTACCTTGCAGTTTTTCTTAGTTTTCACATAAGGTCTGGGGTCAGGACAAAAGACAGATTTTTGACAAATTTCAAAATATGTCAGATATTGTCCAAATTATTTTTTATTTCACGTCTAGACATGTGAAATGCATGAACTAGTGCAAAAAAGTGTAACAAAATTGATTTGATTTTTTTTTAGTACTTTTCAGTTTTTCTTAGTTTTCACATAAGGTCCGGGGTCAGGACAAAAGACAGATTTTTGACAAATTTCAAAATCTGTCAGATATTGTCCAAATCATTTTTTATTTCACGTCTAGACATGTGAAATGCATGAACTAGGGCAAAAAAGTGTAAAAAAATTGGTTTGATTTTTTTAGTAGCTTTCAGTTTTTCTTAGTTTTCACATAAGGTCCGGGGTCAGGACAAAAGACAGATTTTTGACAAATTTCAAAATATGTCAGATATTGTCCAAATTATTTTTTATTTCACGTCTAGACATGTGAAATGCATGAACTAGTGCAAAAAAGTGTAACAAAATTGGTTTGATTTTTTTTTAGTACTTTTCAGTTTTTCTTAGTTTTCACATAAGGTCCGGGGTCAGGACAAAAGACAGATTTTTGACAAATTTCTAAATCTGTCAGATATTGTCCAAATTATTTTTTATTTCACTTCTAGACATGTGAAATGCATGAACTAAGGCAAAAAAAGTGAAAAAAAATTGGTCTGATTTTTTTTAGTACTTTTCAGTTTTTCTTAGTTTTCACGTAAGGTCCGGGGTCAGGACAAAAGACAGATTTTTGACAAATTTCAAAATCTGTCAGATATTGTCCAAATCATTTTTTATTTCACTTCTAGACATGTGAAATGCATGAACTAGGGCAAAAAAGTGTAAAAAAATTGGTTTGATTTTTTTAGTACCTTTCAGTTTTTCTTAGTTTTCACATAAGGTCCGGGGTCAGGACAAAAGACAGATTTTTGACAAATTTCAAAATCTGTCAGATATTGTCCAAATCATTTTTTATTTCATTTCTAGACATGTGAAATGCATGAACTATTGCAAAAAAGTGTAACAAAATTGGTTTGATTTTTTTTAGTACTTTTCAGTTTTTCTTAGTTTTCACATAAGGTCCGGGGTCAGGATAAAAGACAGATTTTTGACAAATTTCAAAATCTCTCAGATATTGTCCAAATTATTTTTTATTTCACTTCTAGACATGTGAAATGCATGAACTAAGGCAAAAAAAGTGGAAAAAAATTGGTCTGATTTTTTTTAGTACTTTTCAGTTTTTCTTAGTTTTCACGTAAGGTCCGGGGTCAGGACAAAAGACAGATTTTTGACAAATTTCAAAATCTGTCAGATATTGTCCAAATGATTTTTATTTCACTTCTAGACATGTGAAATGCATGAACTAGGGCAAAAAAGTGTAAAAAATTTGGTTTGATTTTTTTTTAGTACCTTTCAGTTTTCCTTAGTTTTCACATAAGGTCCGGGGTCAGGACAAAAGACAGATTTTTGACAAATTTCAAAATCTGTCAGATATTGTCCAAATCATTTTTTATTTAATTTCTAGACATGTGAAATGCATGAACTAGGGCAAGAAAGTGTGAAAAAATTGGTTTGATTTTTTTTTAGTACCTTGCAGTTTTTCTTAGTTTTCACATAAGGTCTGGGGTCAGGACAAAAGACAGATTTTTGACAAATTTCAAAATATGTCAGATATTGTCCAAATTATTTTTTATTTCACGTCTAGACATGTGAAATGCATGAACTAGTGCAAAAAAGTGTAACAAAATTGATTTGATTTTTTTTTAGTACTTTTCAGTTTTTCTTAGTTTTCACATAAGGTCCGGGGTCAGGACAAAAGACAGATTTTTGACAAATTTCAAAATCTGTCAGATATTGTCCAAATTATTTTTTATTTCACGTCTAGACATGTGAAATGCATGAACTGGTGCAAAAAAGTGTAACAAAATTGATTTGATTTTTTTTTAGTACTTTTCAGTTTTTCTTAGTTTTCACATAAGGTCCGGGGTCAGGACAAAAGACAGATTTTTGACAAATTTCAAAATCTGTCAGATATTGTCCAAATCATTTTTTATTTCACGTCTAGACATGTGAAATGCATGAACTAGGGCAAAAAAGTGTAAAAAAATTGGTTTGATTTTTTTAGTAGCTTTCAGTTTTTCTTAGTTTTCACATAAGGTCCGGGGTCAGGACAAAAGACAGATTTTTGACAAATTTCAAAATATGTCAGATATTGTCCAAATGATTTTTATTTCACTTCTAGACATGTGAAATGCATGAACTAGGGCAAAAAAGTGTAAAAAATTTGGTTTGATTTTTTTTTAGTACCTTTCAGTTTTCCTTAGTTTTCACATAAGGTCCGGGGTCAGGACAAAAGACAGATTTTTGACAAATTTCAAAATCTGTCAGATATTGTCCAAATCATTTTTTATTTCACTTCTAGACATGTGAAATGCATGAACTAGGGCAAAAAAAGTGAAAAAAAATTGGTCTGATTTTTTTTAGTACTTTTCAGTTTTTCTTAGTTTTCACATAAGGTCCGGGGTCAGGACAAAAGACAGAATTTTGACAAATTTCAAAATATGTCAGATATTGTCCAAATCATTTTTTATTTCACTTCTAGACATGTGAAATGCATGAACTAGGGCAAAAAAGTGTAAAAATATTGGTTTGATTTTTTTTAGTACCTTTCAGTTTTTCTTAGTTTTCACATAAGGTCCGGGGTCAGGACAAAATACAGATTTCTGACAAATATCAAAATCTGTCAGATATTGTCCAAATCATTTTTTATTTAATTTCTAGACATGTGAAATGCATGAACTAGGGCAAGAAAGTTTGAAAAAATTGGTTTGATTTTTTTTTAGTACCTTGCAGTTTTTCTTAGTTTTCACATAAGGTCCGGGGTCAGGACATAAGACAGATTTTTGACAAATTTCAAAATATGTCAGATATTGTCCAAATCATTTTTTATTTCACTTCTAGACATGTGAAATGCATGAACTAGGGCAAAAAAGTGTAAAAAAATTGGTTTGATTTTTTTTTAGTACCTTGCAGTTTTTCTTAGTTTTCACATAAGGTCCGGGGTCAGGACAAAAGACAGAATTTTGACAAATTTCAAAATATGTCAGATATTGTCCAAATCATTTTTTATTTCACTTATAGACATGTGAAATGCATGAACTAGGGCAAAAAAGTGTAAAAAAATTGGTTTGATTTTTTTTAGTACCTTTCAGTTTTTTTTAGTTTTCACATAAGGTCAAGGGTCAGGACAAAAGACAGATTTTTGACAAATTTCAAAATATGTCAGATATTGTCCAAATCATTTTTTATTTCACGTCTAGACATGTGAAATGCATGAACTAGTGCAAAAAAGTGTAACAAAATTGGTTTGATTTTTTTTTAGTACTTTTCAGTTTTTCTTAGTTTTCACATAAGGTCCGGGGTCAGGACAAAAGACAGATTTTTGACAAATTTCAAAATCTGTCAGATATTGTCCAAATCATTTTTTATTTCACTTCTAGACATGTGAAATGCATGAACTAGGGCAAAAAAGTGTAAAAATATTGGTTTGATTTTTTTTAGTACCTTTCAGTTTTTCTTAGTTTTCACATAAGGTCCGGGGTCAGGACAAAATACAGATTTCTGACAAATTTCAAAATCTGTCAGATATTGTCCAAATCATTTTTTATTTAATTTCTAGACATTGTGAAATGCATGAACTAGGGCAAGAAAGTGTGAAAAAATTGGTTTGATTTTTTTTTAGTACCTTGCAGTTTTTCTTAGTTTTCACATAAGGTCCGGGGTCAGGACAAAAGACAGATTTTTGACAAATTTCTAAATATGTCAGATATTGTCCAAATCATTTTTTATTTCACTTCTAGACATGTGAAATGCATGAACTAGGGCAAAAAAGTGTAAAAAAATTGGTTTGATTTTTTTTTAGTACCTTGCAGTTTTTCTTAGTTTTCACATAAGGTCCGGGGTCAGGACAAAAGACAGATTTTTGACAAATTTCAAAATATGTCAGATATTGTCCAAATCATTTTTTATTTCACTTCTAGACATGTGAAATGCATGAACTAGGGCAAAAAAGTGTAAAAAAATTGGTTTGATTTTTTTTTAGTACCTTGCAGTTTTTCTTAGTTTTCACATAAGGTCCGGGGTCAGGACAAAAGACAGAATTTTGACAAATTTCAAAATATGTCAGATATTGTCCAAATCATTTTTTATTTCACTTATAGACATGTGAAATGCATGAACTAGGTCAAAAAAGTGTAAAAAAATTGGTTTGATTTTTTTTTAGTACCTTGCAGTTTTTCTTAGTTTTCACATAAGGTCCGGGGTCAGGACAAAAGACAGATTTTTGACAAATTTCAAAATATGCCAGATATTGTCCAAATTATTTTTTATTTCACTTCTAGACATGTGAAATGCATGAACTAGTGCAAAAAAGTGTAACAAAATTGATTTGATTTTTTTTAGTACTTTTCAGTTTTTCTTAGTTTTCACATAAGGTCCGGGGTCAGGATAAAAGACAGATTTTTGACAAATTTCAAAATTCTCTGAGATATTGTCCAAATTATTTTTTATTTCACTTCTAGACATGTGAAATGCATGAACTAGTGCAAAAAAGTGTAACAAAATTGATTTGAATTTTTTTTAGTACTTTTCAGTTTTTCTTAGTTTTCACATAAGGTCCGGGGTCAGGACAAAAGACAGATTTTTGACAAATTTCAAAATATGTCAGATATTGTCCAAATTATTTTTTATTTCACGTCTAGACATGTGAAATGCATGAACTAGTGCAAAAAATTGTAACAAAATTGGTTTGATTTTTTTTTAGTACTTTTCAGTTTTTCTTAGTTTTCACATAAGGTCCGGGGTCAGGACAAAAGACAGATTTTTGACAAATTTCAAAATATATCAGATATTGTCCAAATCATTTTTTATTTCACTTATAGACATGTGAAATGTATGAACTAGGGCAAAAAAGTGTAAAAAAATTGGTTTGATTTTTTTTTAGTACCTTGCAGTTTTTCTTAGTTTTCACATAAGGTCCGGGGTCAGGACAAAAGACAGATTTTTGACAAATTTCAAAATATGTCAGATATTGTCCAAATTATTTTTTATTTCACTTCTAGACATGTGAAATGCATGAACTAGTGCAAAAAAGTGTAACAAAATTGATTTGATTTTTTTTTAGTACTTTTCAGTTTTTCTTAGTTTTCACATAAGGTCCGGGGTCAGGATAAAAGACAGATTTTTGACAAATTTCAAAATCTCTCAGATATTGTCCAAATTATTTTTTATTTCACTTCTAGACATGTGAAATGCATGAACTACGGCAAAAAAAGTGAAAAAAAAATTGGTCTGATTTTTTTTAGTACTTTTCAGTTTTTCTTAGTTTTCACATAAGGTCCGGGGTCAGGACAAAAGACAGATTTTTGACAAATTTCAAAATATGTCAGATATTGTCCAAATCATTTTTTATTTCACTTATAGACATGTGAAATGCATGAACTAGTGCAAAAAAGTGTAACAAAATTGATTTGATTTTTTTTAGTACTTTTCAGTTTTTCTTAGTTTTCACATAAGGTCCAGGGTCAGGACAAAAGACAGATTTTTGACAAATTTCAAAATCTGTCAGATATTGTCCAAATCATTTTTTATTTCATTTCTAGACATGTGAAATACATGAACTAGGGCAAAAAAAGTGAAAAAAAATTGGTCTGATTTTTTTTAGTACTTTTCAGTTTTTCTTAGTTTTCACATAAGGTCCGGGGTCAGGACAAAAGACAGATTTTTGACAAATTTCAAAATATGTCAGATATTGTCCAAATTATTTTTTATTTCACGTCTAGACATGTGAAATGCATGAACTAGTGCAAAAAAGTGTAACAAAATTGGTTTGATTTTTTTTTAGTACTTTTCAGTTTTTCTTAGTTTTCACATAAGGTCCGGGGTCAGGACAAAAGACAGATTTTTGACAAATTTCAAAATATGTCAGATATTGTCCAAATTATTTTTTATTTCACGTCTAGACATGTGAAATGCATGAACTAGTGCAAAAAAGTGTAACAAAATTGGTTTGATTTTTTTTTAGTACTTTTCAGTTTTTCTTAGTTTTCACATAAGGTCCGGGGTCAGGACAAAAGACAGATTTTTGACAAATTTCAAAATCTGTCAGATATTGTCCAAATCATTTTTTATTTCACTTCTAGACATGTGAAATGCATGAACTAGGGCAAAAAAAGTGAAAAAAAATTGGACTGATTTTTTTTAGTACTTTTCAGTTTTTCTTAGTTTTCACATAAGGTCCGGGGTCAGGACAAAAGACAGATTTTTGACAAATTTCAAAATATGTCAGATATTGTCCAAATTATTTTTTATTTCACGTCTAGACATGTGAAATGCATGAACTAGGGCAAAAAAGTTTAAAAAAATTGGTTTGATTTTTTTTTAGTACCTTGCAGTTTTTCTTAGTTTTCACATAAGGTCCGGGGTCAGGACAAAAGACAGATTTTTGACAAATTTCAAAATATGTCAGATATTGTCCAAATTATTTTTTATTTCACTTCTAGACATGTGAAATGCATGAACTAGTGCAAAAAAGTGTAACAAAATTGATTTGATTTTTTTTTAGTACTTTTCAGTTTTTCTTAGTTTTCACATAAGGTCCGGGGTCAGGATAAAAGACAGATTTTTGACAAATTTCAAAATCTGTCAGATATTGTCCAAATTATTTTTTATTTCACTTCTAGACATGTGAAATGCATGAACTACGGCAAAAAAAGTGAAAAAAAAATTGGTCTGATTTTTTTTAGTACTTTTCAGTTTTTCTTAGTTTTCACATAAGGTCCGGGGTCAGGACAAAAGACAGATTTTTGACAAATTTCAAAATATGTCAGATATTGTCCAAATCATTTTTTATTTCACTTATAGACATGTGAAATGCATGAACTAGTGCAAAAAAGTGTAACAAAATTGATTTGATTTTTTTTTAGTACTTTTCAGTTTTTCTTAGTTTTCACATAAGGTCCGGGGTCAGGATAAAAGACAGATTTTTGACAAATTTCAAAATCTCTCAGATATTGTCCAAATTATTTTTTATTTCACTTCTAGACATGTGAAATGCATGAACTACGGCAAAAAAAGTGAAAAAAAAGTTGGTCTGATTTTTTTTAGTACTTTTCAGTTTTTCTTAGTTTTCACATAAGGTCCGGGGTCAGGACAAAAGACAGATTTTTGACAAATTTCAAAATATGTCAGATATTGTCCAAATCATTTTTTATTTCACTTATAGACATGTGAAATGCATGAACTAGTGAAAAAAGTGTAACAAAATTGATTTGATTTTTTTTTAGTACTTTTCAGTTTTTCTTAGTTTTCACATAAGGTCCGGGGTCAGGACAAAAGACAGATTTTTGACAAATTTCAAAATATGTCAGATATTGTCCAAATTATTTTTTATTTCACGTCTAGACATGTGAAATGCATGAACTAGTGCAAAAAAGTGTAACAAAATTGGTTTGATTTTTTTTTAGTACTTTTCAGTTTTTCTTAGTTTTCACATAAGGTCCGGGGTCAGGACAAAAGACAGATTTTTGACAAATTTCAAAATATGTCAGATATTGTCCAAATTATTTTTTATTTCACGTCTAGACATGTGAAATGCATGAACTAGTGCAAAAAAGTGTAACAAAATTGGTTTGATTTTTTTTTAGTACTTTTCAGTTTTTCTTAGTTTTCACATAAGGTCCGGGGTCAGGACAAAAGACAGATTTTTGACAAATTTCAAAATCTGTCAGATATTGTCCAAATCATTTTTTATTTCACTTCTAGACATGTGAAATGCATGAACTAGGGCAAAGAAAGTGAAAAAAAATTGGACTGATTTTTTTTTGTACTTTTCAGTTTTTCTTAGTTTTCACATAAGGTCCGGGGTCAGGACAAAAGACAGATTTTTGACAAATTTCAAAATCTGTCAGATATTGTCCAAATCATTTTTTATTTAATTTCTAGACATGTGAAATGCATGAACTAGGGCAAGAAAGTGTGAAAAAATTGGTTTGATTTTTTTTTAGTACTTTTCAGTTTTTCTTAGTTTTCACATAAGGTCCGGGGTCAGGACAAAAGACAGATTTTTGACAAATTTCAAAATATGTCAGATATTGTCCAAATTATTTTTTATTTCACGTCTAGACATGTGAAATGCATGAACTAGTGCAAAAAAAGTGTAACAAAATTGGTTTGATTTTTTTTTAGTACTTTTCAGTTTTTCTTAGTTTTCACATAAGGTCCGGGGTCAGGACAAAAGACAGATTTTTTACAAATTTCAAAATATGTCAGATATTGTCCAAATTATTTTTTATTTCACGTCTAGACATGTGAAATGCATGAACTAGTGCAAAAAAAGTGTAACAAAATTGGTTTGATTTTTTTTTAGTACTTTTCAGTTTTTCTTAGTTTTCACATAAGGTCCGGGGTCAGGACAAAAGACAGATTTTTTACAAATTTCAAAATATGTCAGATATTGTCCAAGTCATTTTTTATTTCACTTCTAGACATGTGAAATGCATGAACTAGGGCAAAAAAGTGTAAAAAAATTGGTTTGATTTTTTTTAGTACCTTACAGTTTTTCTTAGTTTTCACATAAGGTCCGGGGGGTCAGGACAAAAGACAGATTTTTGACAAATTTCAAAATATGTCAGATATTGTCCAAATTATTTTTTATTTCACTTCTAGACATGTGAAATGCATGAACTAGGGCAAAAAAAGTGAAAAAAAATTGGTCTGATTTTTTTTTAGTACCTTGCAGTTTTTCTTAGTTTTCACATAAGGTCCGGGGTCAGGACAAAAGACAGATTTTTGACAAATTTCAAAATATGTCAGATATTGTCCAAATCATTTTTTATTTCACGTCTAGACATGTGAAATGCATGAACTAGTGCAAAAAAGTGTAAAAAAATTGGTTTGATTTTTTTTAGTACCTTTCAGTTTTTCTTAGTTTTCACATAAGGTCCGGGGTCAGCACAAAAGACAGATTTTTGACAAATTTCAAAATCTGTCAGATATTGTCCAAATTATTTTTTATTTCACTTCTAGACATGTGAAATGCATGAACTAGGGCAAAAAAAGTGAAAAAAAATTGGTCTGATTTTTTTTTAGTACCTTGCAGTTTTTCTTAGTTTTTCTTAGTTTCTTACATAAGGTCCGGGGTTAGGACAAAAGACAGATTTTTGACAAATTTCAAAATATGTCAGATATTGTCCAAATCATTTTTTATTTCACTTCTAGACATGTGAAATGCATGAACTAGGGCAAAAAAGTGTAAAAAAATTGGTTTGATTTTTTTTAGTACCTTTCAGTTTTTCTTAGTTTTCACACAAGGTCCGGGGTCAGGACAAAAGACAGATTTTTGACAAATTTCAAAATCTGTCAGATATTGTCCAAATCATTTTTTATTTAATTTCTAGACATGTGAAATGCATGAACTAGGGCAAAAAAAGTGAAAAAAAATTGGTCTGATTTTTTTTAGTACCTTTCAGTTTTTCTTAGTTTTCACACAAGGTCCGGGGTCAGGACAAAAGACAGATTTTTGACAAATTTCAAAATATGTCAGATATTGTCCAAATCATTTTTTATTTAATTTCTAGACATGTGAAATGCATGAACTAGGGCAAAAAAAGTGAAAAAAAATTGGTCTGATTTTTTTTAGTACGTTTCAGTTTTTCAAAAAAAAGTACTTTTCAGTTTTTCTTAGTTTTCAGGTCAGGACAAAAGACAGATTTTTGACAAATTTCAAAATATGTCAGATATTGTCCAAATTATTTTTTATTTCACGTCTAGACATGTGAAATGCATGAACTAGTGCAAAAAAGTGTAACAAAATTGGTTTGATTTTTTTTTAGTACTTTTCAGTTTTTCTTAGTTTTCACATAAGGTCCGGGGTCAGGACAAAAGACAGATTTTTGACAAATTTCAAAATCTGTCAGATATTGTCCAAATCATTTTTTATTTCACGTCTAGACATGTGAAATGCATGAACTAGGGCAAAAAAGTGTAAAAAAAATTGGTTTGATTTTTTTTAGTACTTTTCAGTTTTTCTTAGTTTTCACATAAGGTCCGGGGTCAGGACAAAAGACAGATTTTTGATAAATTTCAAAATCTGTCAGATATTGTCCAAATTATTTTTTATTTCACTTATAGACATGTGAAATGCATGAACTAGTGCAAAAAAGTGTAACAAAATTGGTTTGATTTTTTTTAGTACTTTTCAGTTTTTCTTAGTTTTCACATAAGGTCCGGGGTCAGGACAAAAGACAGATTTTTGACAAATTTCAAAATCTGTCAGATATTGTCCAAATCATTTTTTATTTCACTTATAGACATGTGAAATGCATGAACTAGGGCAAAAAAGTGTAAAAAAAAATGGTTTGATTTTTTTTAGTACTTTTCAGTTTTTCTTAGTTTTCACATAAGGTCCGGGGTCAGGACAAAAGACAGATTTTTGACAAATTTCAAAATATGTCAGATATTGTCCAAATTATTTTTTATTTCACGTCTAGACATGTGAAATGCATGAACTAGTGCAAAAAAGTGTAACAAAATTGGTTTGATTTTTTTTTAGTACTTTTCAGTTTTTCTTAGTTTTCACATAAGGTCCGGGGTCAGGACAAAAGACAGATTTTTGACAAATTTCAAAATCTGTCAGATATTGTCCAAATCATTTTTTATTTCACTTCTAGACATGTGAAATGCATGAACTAGGGCAAAAAAGTGTAAAAAAATTGGTTTGATTTTTTTTTAGTACTTTTCAGTTTTTCTTAGTTTTCACATAAGGTCCGGGGTCAGGATAAAAGACAGATTTTTGACAAATTTCAAAATCTGTCAGATATTGTCCAAATCATTTTTTATTTCACTTCTAGACATGTGAAATGCATGAACTAAGGCAAAAAAAGTGGAAAAAAATTGGTCTGATTTTTTTTAGTACTTTTCAGTTTTTCTTAGTTTTCACGTAAGGTCCGGGGTCAGGACAAAAGACAGATTTTTGACAAATTTCAAAATCTGTCAGATATTGTCCAAATGATTTTTATTTCACTTCTAGACATGTGAAATGCATGAACTAGGGCAAAAAAGTGTAAAAAATTTGGTTTGATTTTTTTTAGTACCTTTCAGTTTTCCTTAGTTTTCACATAAGGTCCGGGGTCAGGACAAAAGACAGATTTTTGACAAATTTCAAAATCTGTCAGATATTGTCCAAATCATTTTTTATTTAATTTCTAGACATGTGAAATGCATGAACTAGGGCAAGAAAGTGTGAAAAAATTGGTTTGATTTTTTTTTAGTACCTTGCAGTTTTTCTTAGTTTTCACATAAGGTCTGGGGTCAGGACAAAAGACAGATTTTTGACAAATTTCAAAATATGTCAGATATTGTCCAAATTATTTTTTATTTCACGTCTAGACATGTGAAATGCATGAACTAGTGCAAAAAAGTGTAACAAAAATGGTTTGATTTTTTTAGTAGCTTTCAGTTTTTCTTAGTTTTCACATAAGGTCCGGGGTCAGGACAAAAGGCAGATTTTTGACAAATTTCAAAATCTGTCAGATATTGTCCAAATCATTTTTTATTTCACTTCTAGACATGTGAAATGCATGAACTAGGGCAAAAAAGTGTAAAAAAAATTGGTTTGATTTTTTTTAGTACTTTTCAGTTTTTCTTAGTTTTCACATAAGGTCCGGGGTCAGGACAAAAGACAGATTTTTGATAAATTTCAAAATCTGTCAGATATTGTCCAAATTATTTTTTATTTCACTTATAGACATGTGAAATGCATGAACTAGTGCAAAAAAGTGTAACAAAATTGGTTTGATTTTTTTTAGTACTTTTCAGTTTTTCTTAGTTTTCACATAAGGTCCGGGGTCAGGACAAAAGACAGATTTTTGACAAATTTCAAAATCTGTCAGATATTGTCCAAATCATTTTTTATTTCACTTATAGACATGTGAAATGCATGAACTAGGGCAAAAAAGTGTAAAAAAAAATGGTTTGATTTTTTTTAGTACTTTTCAGTTTTTCTTAGTTTTCACATAAGGTCCGGGGTCAGGACAAAAGACAGATTTTTGATAAATTTCAAAATCTGTCAGATATTGTCCAAATCATTTTTTATTTAATTTCTAGACATGTGAAATGCATGAACTAGGGCAAGAAAGTGTGAAAAAATTGGTTTGATTTTTTTTTAGTACCTTGCAGTTTTTCTTAGTTTTCACATAAGGTCTGGGGTCAGGACAAAAGACAGATTTTTGACAAATTTCAAAATATGTCAGATATTGTCCAAATTATTTTTTATTTCACGTCTAGACATGTGAAATGCATGAACTAGTGCAAAAAAGTGTAACAAAATTGGTTTGATTTTTTTTAGTACTTTTCAGTTTTTCTTAGTTTTCACATAAGGTCCGGGGTCAGGACAAAAGGCAGATTTTTGACAAATTTCAAAATATGTCAGATATTGTCCAAATTATTTTTTATTTCACGTCTAGACATGTGAAATGCATGAACTAGTGCAAAAAAGTGTAACAAAATTGGTTTGATTTTTTTTTAGTACTTTTCAGTTTTTCTTAGTTTTCACATAAGGTCCGGGGTCAGGACAAAAGACAGATTTTTGACAAATTTCAAAATCTGTCAGATATTGTCCAAATGATTTTTATTTCACTTCTAGACATGTGAAATGCATGAACTAGGGCAAAAAAGTGTAAAAAATTTGGTTTGATTTTTTTTTAGTACCTTTCAGTTTTCCTTAGTTTTCACATAAGGTCCGGGGTCAGGACAAAAGACAGATTTTTGACAAATTTCAAAATCTGTCAGATATTGTCCAAATCATTTTTTATTTAATTTCTAGACATGTGAAATGCATGAACTAGGGCAAGAAAGTGTGAAAAAATTGGTTTGATTTTTTTTTAGTACCTTGCAGTTTTTCTTAGTTTTCACATAAGGTCCGGGGTCAGGACAAAAGACAGATTTTTGACAAATTTCAAAATCTGTCAGATATTGTCCAAATTATTTTTTATTTCACGTCTAGACATGTGAAATGCATGAACTAGTGCAAAAAAGTGTAACAAAATTGATTTGATTTTTTTTTAGTACTTTTCAGTTTTTCTTAGTTTTCACATAAGGTCCGGGGTCAGGACAAAAGACAGATTTTTGACAAATTTCAAAATCTGTCAGATATTGTCCAAATCATTTTTTATTTCACGTCTAGACATGTGAAATGCATGAACTAGGGCAAAAAAGTGTAAAAAAAATTGGTTTGATTTTTTTTAGTACTTTTCAGTTTTTCTTAGTTTTCACATAAGGTCCGGGGTCAGGACAAAAGACAGATTTTTGACAAATTTCAAAATCTGTCAGATATTGTCCAAATGATTTTTTATTTCACTTCTAAACATGTGAAATGCATGAACTAGGGCAAAAAAGTGTAAAAAAATCGGTTTGATTTTTTTTAGTACCTTGCAGTTTTTCTTAGTTTTCACATAAGGTCCGGGGTCAGGACAAAAGACAGATTTTTGACAAATTTCAAAATATGTCAGATATTGTCCAAATTATTTTTTATTTCACTTCTAGACATGTGAAATGCATGAACTAGGGCAAAAAAGTGTAAAAAAAATTGGTTTGATTTTTTTTAGTACTTTTCAGTTTTTCTTAGTTTTCACATAAGGTCCGGGGTCAGGACAAAAGACAGATTTTTGACAAATTTCAAAATCTGTCAGATATTGTCCAAATGATTTTTTATTTCACTTCTAAACATGTGAAATGCATGAACTAGGGCAAAAAAGTGTAAAAAAATCGGTTTGATTTTTTTTAGTACCTTGCAGTTTTTCTTAGTTTTCACATAAGGTCCGGGGTCAGGACAAAAGACAGATTTTTGACAAATTTCAAAATATGTCAGATATTGTCCAAATTATTTTTTATTTCACTTATAGACATGTGAAATGCATGAACTAGTGCAAAAAAGTGTAACAAAATTGGTTTGATTTTTTTTAGTACTTTTCAGTTTTTCTTAGTTTTCACATAAGGTCCGGGGTCAGGACAAAAGGCAGATTTTTGACAAATTTCAAAATCTGTCAGATATTGTCCAAATCATTTTTTATTTCACTTCTAGACATGTGAAATGCATGAACTAGGGCAAAAAAGTGTAAAAAAAATTGGTTTGATTTTTTTTAGTACTTTTCAGTTTTTCTTAGTTTTCACATAAGGTCCGGGGTCAGGACAAAAGACAGATTTTTGATAAATTTCAAAATCTGTCAGATATTGTCCAAATTATTTTTTATTTCACTTATAGACATGTGAAATGCATGAACTAGTGCAAAAAAGTGTAACAAAATTGGTTTGATTTTTTTTAGTACTTTTCAGTTTTTCTTAGTTTTCACATAAGGTCCGGGGTCAGGACAAAAGACAGATTTTTGACAAATTTCAAAATCTGTCAGATATTGTCCAAATCATTTTTTATTTCACTTATAGACATGTGAAATGCATGAACTAGGGCAAAAAAGTGTAAAAAAAAATGGTTTGATTTTTTTTAGTACTTTTCAGTTTTTCTTAGTTTTCACATAAGGTCCGGGGTCAGGACAAAAGACAGATTTTTGATAAATTTCAAAATCTGTCAGATATTGTCCAAATCATTTTTTATTTAATTTCTAGACATGTGAAATGCATGAACTAGGGCAAGAAAGTGTGAAAAAATTGGTTTGATTTTTTTTTAGTACCTTGCAGTTTTTCTTAGTTTTCACATAAGGTCTGGGGTCAGGACAAAAGACAGATTTTTGACAAATTTCAAAATATGTCAGATATTGTCCAAATTATTTTTTATTTCACGTCTAGACATGTGAAATGCATGAACTAGTGCAAAAAAGTGTAACAAAATTGGTTTGATTTTTTTTAGTACTTTTCAGTTTTTCTTAGTTTTCACATAAGGTCCGGGGTCAGGACAAAAGGCAGATTTTTGACAAATTTCAAAATATGTCAGATATTGTCCAAATTATTTTTTATTTCACGTCTAGACATGTGAAATGCATGAACTAGTGCAAAAAAGTGTAACAAAATTGGTTTGATTTTTTTTTAGTACTTTTCAGTTTTTTTTAGTTTTCACATAAGGTCCGGGGTCAGGACAAAAGACAGATTTTTGACAAATTTCAAAATCTGTCAGATATTGTCCAAATGATTTTTATTTCACTTCTAGACATGTGAAATGCATGAACTAGGGCAAAAAAGTGTAAAAAATTTGGTTTGATTTTTTTTTAGTACCTTTCAGTTTTCCTTAGTTTTCACATAAGGTCCGGGGTCAGGACAAAAGACAGATTTTTGACAAATTTCAAAATCTGTCAGATATTGTCCAAATCATTTTTTATTTAATTTCTAGACATGTGAAATGCATGAACTAGGGCAAGAAAGTGTGAAAAAATTGGTTTGATTTTTTTTTAGTACCTTGCAGTTTTTCTTAGTTTTCACATAAGGTCTGGGGTCAGGACAAAAGACAGATTTTTGACAAATTTCAAAATATGTCAGATATTGTCCAAATTATTTTTTATTTCACGTCTAGACATGTGAAATGCATGAACTAGTGCAAAAAAGTGTAACAAAATTGATTTGATTTTTTTTTAGTACTTTTCAGTTTTTCTTAGTTTTCACATAAGGTCCGGGGTCAGGACAAAAGACAGATTTTTGACAAATTTCAAAATCTGTCAGATATTGTCCAAATCATTTTTTATTTCACGTCTAGACATGTGAAATGCATGAACTAGGGCAAAAAAGTGTAAAAAAATTGGTTTGATTTTTTTAGTAGCTTTCAGTTTTTCTTAGTTTTCACATAAGGTCCGGGGTCAGGACAAAAGACAGATTTTTGACAAATTTCAAAATATGTCAGATATTGTCCAAATTATTTTTTATTTCACGTCTAGACATGTGAAATGCATGAACTAGTGCAAAAAAGTGTAACAAAATTGGTTTGATTTTTTTTTAGTACTTTTCAGTTTTTCTTAGTTTTCACATAAGGTCCGGGGTCAGGACAAAAGACAGATTTTTGACAAATTTCAAAATCTGTCAGATATTGTCCAAATCATTTTTTATTTCACTTCTAGACATGTGAAATGCATGAACTAGGGCAAAAAAGTGTAAAAAAAATTGGTTTGATTTTTTTTAGTACTTTTCAGTTTTTCTTAGTTTTCACATAAGGTCCGGGGTCAGGACAAAAGACAGATTTTTGATAAATTTCAAAATCTGTCAGATATTGTCCAAATTATTTTTTATTTCACTTATAGACATGTGAAATGCATGAACTAGTGCAAAAAAGTGTAACAAAATTGGTTTGATTTTTTTTAGTACTTTTCAGTTTTTCTTAGTTTTCACATAAGGTCCGGGGTCAGGACAAAAGACAGATTTTTGACAAATTTCAAAATCTGTCAGATATTGTCCAAATCATTTTTTATTTCACTTATAGACATGTGAAATGCATGAACTAGGGCAAAAAAGTGTAAAAAAAAATGGTTTGATTTTTTTTAGTACTTTTCAGTTTTTCTTAGTTTTCACATAAGGTCCGGGGTCAGGACAAAAGACAGATTTTTGATAAATTTCAAAATCTGTCAGATATTGTCCAAATCATTTTTTATTTAATTTCTAGACATGTGAAATGCATGAACTAGGGCAAGAAAGTGTGAAAAAATTGGTTTGATTTTTTTTAGTACCTTGCAGTTTTTCTTAGTTTTCACATAAGGTCTGGGGTCAGGACAAAAGACAGATTTTTGACAAATTTCAAAATATGTCAGATATTGTCCAAATTATTTTTTATTTCACGTCTAGACATGTGAAATGCATGAACTAGTGCAAAAAAGTGTAACAAAATTGGTTTGATTTTTTTTAGTACTTTTCAGTTTTTCTTAGTTTTCACATAAGGTCCAGGGTCAGGACAAAAGGCAGATTTTTGACAAATTTCAAAATATGTCAGATATTGTCCAAATTATTTTTTATTTCATTTCTAGACATGTGAAATGCATGAACTAGTGCAAAAAAGTGTAACAAAATTGGTTTGATTTTTTTTAGTACTTTTCAGTTTTTCTTAGTTTTCACATAAGGTCCGGGGTCAGGATAAAAGACAGATTTTTGACAAATTTCAAAATCTGTCAGATATTGTCCAAATTATTTTTTATTTCACGTCTAGACATGTGAAATGCATGAACTAGTGCAAAAAAGTGTAACAAAATTGGTTTGATTTTTTTTTAGTACTTTTCAGTTTTTCTTAGTTTTCACATAAGGTCCGGGGTCAGGACAAAAGACAGATTTTTGACAAATTTCAAAATCTGTCAGATATTGTCCAAATCATTTTTTATTTCACTTCTAGACATGTGAAATGCATGAACTAGGGCAAAAAAGTGTAAAAAAATTGGTTTGATTTTTTTAGTACCTTTCAGTTTTTCTTAGTTTTCACATAAGGTCCGGGGTCAGGACAAAAGACAGATTTTTGACAAATTTCAAAATCTGTCAGATATCGTCCAAATTATTTTTTATTTCACGTCTAGACATGTGAAATGCATGAACTAGTGCAAAAAAGTGTAACAAAATTGGTTTGATTTTTTTTTAGTACTTTTCAGTTTTTCTTAGTTTTCACATAAGGTCCGGGGTCATGACAAAAGACAGATTTTTGACAAATTTCAAAATCTGTCAGATATTGTCCAAATCATTTTTTATTTCACTTCTAGACATGTGAAATGCATGAACTAGGGCAAAAAAGTGTAAAAAAATTGGTTTGATTTTTTTAGTACCTTTCAGTTTTTCTTAGTTTTCACATAAGGTCCGGGGTCAGGACAAAAGACAGATTTTTGACAAATTTCAAAATCTGTCAGATATTGTCCAAATCATTTTTTATTTCATTTCTAGACATGTGAAATGCATGAACTATTGCAAAAAAGTGTAACAAAATTGGTTTGATTTTTTTTAGTACTTTTCAGTTTTTCTTAGTTTTCACATAAGGTCCGGGGTCAGGATAAAAGACAGATTTTTGACAAATTTCAAAATCTCTCAGATATTGTCCAAATTATTTTTTATTTCACGTCTAGACATGTGAAATGCATGAACAAGTGCAAAAAAGTGTAACAAAATTGGTTTGATTTTTTTTAGTACCTTTCAGTTTTTCTTAGTTTTCACACAAGGTCCGGGGTCAGGACAAAAGACAGATTTTTGACAAATTTCAAAATATGTCAGATATTGTCCAAATTATTTTTTATTTCACTTCTAGACATGTGAAATGCATGAACTAGGGCAAAAAAAAGTGAAAACAAATTGGTCTGATTTTTTTTTAGTACTTTTCAGTTTTTCTTAGTTTTCACATAAGGTCCGGGGTCAGGATAAAAGACAGATTTTTGACAAATTTCAAAATCTCTCAGATATTGTCCAAATTATTTTTTATTTCACTTCTAGACATGTGAAATGCATGAACTAAGGCAAAAAAAGTGAAAAAAAATTGGTCTGATTTTTTTTAGTACTTTTCATTTTTTCTTAGTTTTCACGTAAGGTCCGGGGTCAGGACAAAAGACAGATTTTTGACAAATTTCAAAATCTGTCAGATATTGTCCAAATCATTTTTTATTTCACTTCTAGACATGTGAAATGCATGAACTAGGGCAAAAAAGTGTAAAAAAATTGGTTTGATTTTTTTAGTACCTTTCAGTTTTTCTTAGTTTTCACATAAGGTCCGGGGTCAGGACAAAAGACAGATTTTTGACAAATTTCAAAATCTGTCAGATATTGTCCAAATCATTTTTTATTTCATTTCTAGACATGTGAAATGCATGAACTATTGCAAAAAAGTGTAACAAAATTGGTTTGATTTTTTTTAGTACTTTTCAGTTTTTCTTAGTTTTCACATAAGGTCCGGGGTCAGGATAAAAGACAGATTTTTGACAAATTTCAAAATCTCTCAGATATTGTCCAAATTATTTTTTATTTCACGTCTAGACATGTGAAATGCATGAACAAGTGCAAAAAAGTGTAACAAAATTGGTTTGATTTTTTTTAGTACCTTTCAGTTTTTCTTAGTTTTCACATAAGGTCCGGGGTCAGGACAAAAGACAGATTTTTGACAAATTTCAAAATATGTCAGATATTGTCCAAATTATTTTCTATTTCACGTCTAGACATGTGAAATGCACGAACAAGTGCAAAAAAGTGTAACAAAATTGGTTTGATTTTTTTTAGTACCTTTCAGTTTTTCTTAGTTTTCTCACAAGGTCCGGGGTCAGGACAAAAGACAGATTTTTGACAAATTTCAAAATATGTCAGATATTGTCCAAATTATTTTTTATTTCACTTCTAGACATGTGAAATGCATGAACTAGGGCAAAAAAAGTGAAAACAAATTGGTCTGATTTTTTTTTAGTACTTTTCAGTTTTTCTTAGTTTTCACATAAGGTCCGGGGTCAGGATAAAAGACAGATTTTTGACAAATTTCAAAATCTCTCAGATATTGTCCAAATTATTTTTTATTTCACTTCTAGACATGTGAAATGCATGAACTAAGGCAAAAAAAGTGAAAAAAAATTGGTCTGATTTTTTTTAGTACTTTTCAGTTTTTCTTAGTTTTCACGTAAGGTCCGGGGTCAGGACAAAAGACAGATTTTTGACAAATTTCAAAATCTGTCAGATATTGTCCAAATGATTTTTATTTCACTTCTAGACATGTGAAATGCATGAACTAGGGCAAAAAAGTGTAAAAAATTTGGTTTGATTTTTTTTTAGTACCTTTCAGTTTTCCTTAGTTTTCACATAAGGTCCGGGGTCAGGACAAAAGACAGATTTTTGACAAATTTCAAAATCTGTCAGATATTGTCCAAATCATTTTTTATTTAATTTCTAGACATGTGAAATGCATGAACTAGGGCAAGAAAGTGTGAAAAAATTGGTTTGATTTTTTTTTAGTACCTTGCAGTTTTTCTTAGTTTTCACATAAGGTCTGGGGTCAGGACAAAAGACAGATTTTTGACAAATTTCAAAATATGTCAGATATTGTCCAAATTATTTTTTATTTCACGTCTAGACATGTGAAATGCATGAACTAGTGCAAAAAAGTGTAACAAAATTGATTTGATTTTTTTTTAGTACTTTTCAGTTTTTCTTAGTTTTCACATAAGGTCCGGGGTCAGGACAAAAGACAGATTTTTGACAAATTTCAAAATCTGTCAGATATTGTCCAAATTATTTTTTATTTCACGTCTAGACATGTGAAATGCATGAACTAGTGCAAAAAAGTGTAACAAAATTGATTTGATTTTTTTTTAGTACTTTTCAGTTTTTCTTAGTTTTCACATAAGGTCCGGGGTCAGGACAAAAGACAGATTTTTGACAAATTTCAAAATCTGTCAGATATTGTCCAAATCATTTTTTATTTCACGTCTAGACATGTGAAATGCATGAACTAGGGCAAAAAAGTGTAAAAAAATTGGTTTGATTTTTTTAGTAGCTTTCAGTTTTTCTTAGTTTTCACATAAGGTCCGGGGTCAGGACAAAAGACAGATTTTTGACAAATTTCAAAATATGTCAGATATTGTCCAAATTATTTTTTATTTCACGTCTAGACATGTGAAATGCATGAACTAGTGCAAAAAAGTGTAACAAAATTGGTTTGATTTTTTTTTAGTACTTTTCAGTTTTTCTTAGTTTTCACATAAGGTCCGGGGTCAGGACAAAAGACAGATTTTTGACAAATTTCTAAATCTGTCAGATATTGTCCAAATTATTTTTTATTTCACTTCTAGACATGTGAAATGCATGAACTAAGGCAAAAAAAGTGAAAAAAAATTGGTCTGATTTTTTTTAGTACTTTTCAGTTTTTCTTAGTTTTCACGTAAGGTCCGGGGTCAGGACAAAAGACAGATTTTTGACAAATTTCAAAATCTGTCAGATATTGTCCAAATCATTTTTTATTTCACTTCTAGACATGTGAAATGCATGAACTAGGGCAAAAAAGTGTAAAAAAATTGGTTTGATTTTTTTAGTACCTTTCAGTTTTTCTTAGTTTTCACATAAGGTCCGGGGTCAGGACAAAAGACAGATTTTTGACAAATTTCAAAATCTGTCAGATATTGTCCAAATCATTTTTTATTTCATTTCTAGACATGTGAAATGCATGAACTATTGCAAAAAAGTGTAACAAAATTGGTTTGATTTTTTTTAGTACTTTTCAGTTTTTCTTAGTTTTCACATAAGGTCCGGGGTCAGGATAAAAGACAGATTTTTGACAAATTTCAAAATCTCTCAGATATTGTCCAAATTATTTTTTATTTCACTTCTAGACATGTGAAATGCATGAACTAAGGCAAAAAAAGTGGAAAAAAATTGGTCTGATTTTTTTTAGTACTTTTCAGTTTTTCTTAGTTTTCACGTAAGGTCCGGGGTCAGGACAAAAGACAGATTTTTGACAAATTTCAAAATCTGTCAGATATTGTCCAAATGATTTTTATTTCACTTCTAGACATGTGAAATGCATGAACTAGGGCAAAAAAGTGTAAAAAATTTGGTTTGATTTTTTTTTAGTACCTTTCAGTTTTCCTTAGTTTTCACATAAGGTCCGGGGTCAGGACAAAAGACAGATTTTTGACAAATTTCAAAATCTGTCAGATATTGTCCAAATCATTTTTTATTTAATTTCTAGACATGTGAAATGCATGAACTAGGGCAAGAAAGTGTGAAAAAATTGGTTTGATTTTTTTTTAGTACCTTGCAGTTTTTCTTAGTTTTCACATAAGGTCTGGGGTCAGGACAAAAGACAGATTTTTGACAAATTTCAAAATATGTCAGATATTGTCCAAATTATTTTTTATTTCACGTCTAGACATGTGAAATGCATGAACTAGTGCAAAAAAGTGTAACAAAATTGATTTGATTTTTTTTTAGTACTTTTCAGTTTTTCTTAGTTTTCACATAAGGTCCGGGGTCAGGACAAAAGACAGATTTTTGACAAATTTCAAAATCTGTCAGATATTGTCCAAATTATTTTTTATTTCACGTCTAGACATGTGAAATGCATGAACTAGTGCAAAAAAGTGTAACAAAATTGATTTGATTTTTTTTTAGTACTTTTCAGTTTTTCTTAGTTTTCACATAAGGTCCGGGGTCAGGACAAAAGACAGATTTTTGACAAATTTCAAAATCTGTCAGATATTGTCCAAATCATTTTTTATTTCACGTCTAGACATGTGAAATGCATGAACTAGGGCAAAAAAGTGTAAAAAAATTGGTTTGATTTTTTTAGTAGCTTTCAGTTTTTCTTAGTTTTCACATAAGGTCCGGGGTCAGGACAAAAGACAGATTTTTGACAAATTTCAAAATATGTCAGATATTGTCCAAATGATTTTTATTTCACTTCTAGACATGTGAAATGCATGAACTAGGGCAAAAAAGTGTAAAAAATTTGGTTTGATTTTTTTTTAGTACCTTTCAGTTTTCCTTAGTTTTCACATAAGGTCAGGGGTCAGGACAAAAGACAGATTTTTGACAAATTTCAAAATCTGTCAGATATTGTCCAAATCATTTTTTATTTAATTTCTAGACATGTGAAATGCATGAACTAGGGCAAGAAAGTGTGAAAAAATTGGTTTGATTTTTTTTTAGTACCTTGCAGTTTTTCTTAGTTTTCACATAAGGTCTGGGGTCAGGACAAAAGACAGATTTTTGACAAATTTCAAAATATGTCAGATATTGTCCAAATTATTTTTTATTTCACGTCTAGACATGTGAAATGCATGAACTAGTGCAAAAAAGTGTAACAAAATTGATTTGATTTTTTTTTAGTACTTTTCAGTTTTTCTTAGTTTTCACATAAGGTCCGGGGTCAGGACAAAAGACAGATTTTTGACAAATTTCAAAATCTGTCAGATATTGTCCAAATTATTTTTTATTTCACGTCTAGACATGTGAAATGCATGAACTAGTGCAAAAAAGTGTAACAAAATTGATTTGATTTTTTTTTAGTACTTTTCAGTTTTTCTTAGTTTTCACATAAGGTCCGGGGTCAGGACAAAAGACAGATTTTTGACAAATTTCAAAATCTGTCAGATATTGTCCAAATCATTTTTTATTTCACGTCTAGACATGTGAAATGCATGAACTAGGGCAAAAAAGTGTAAAAAAATTGGTTTGATTTTTTTAGTAGCTTTCAGTTTTTCTTAGTTTTCACATAAGGTCCGGGGTCAGGACAAAAGACAGATTTTTGACAAATTTCAAAATATGTCAGATATTGTCCAAATTATTTTTTATTTCACGTCTAGACATGTGAAATGCATGAACTAGTGCAAAAAAGTGTAACAAAATTGGTTTGATTTTTTTTTAGTACTTTTCAGTTTTTCTTAGTTTTCACATAAGGTCCGGGGTCAGGACAAAAGACAGATTTTTGACAAATTTCTAAATCTGTCAGATATTGTCCAAATTATTTTTTATTTCACTTCTAGACATGTGAAATGCATGAACTAGGGCAAAAAAGTGTAAAAAAATTGGTTTGATTTTTTTAGTACCTTTCAGTTTTTCTTAGTTTTCACATAAGGTCCGGGGTCAGGACAAAAGACAGATTTTTGACAAATTTCAAAATATGTCAGATATTGTCCAAATTATTTTTTATTTCACGTCTAGACATGTGAAATGCATGAACTAGTGCAAAAAAGTGTAACAAAATTGGTTTGATTTTTTTTTAGTACTTTTCAGTTTTTCTTAGTTTTCACATAAGGTCCGGGGTCATGACAAAAGACAGATTTTTGACAAATTTCAAAATATGTCAGATATTGTCCAAATTATTTTTTACTTCACGTCTAGACATGTGAAATGCATGAACTAGTGCAAAAAAGTGTAACAAAATTGGTTTGATTTTTTTTTAGTACCTTTCAGTTTTTCTTAGTTTTCACATAAGGTCCGGGGTCAGGACAAAAGACAGATTTTTGACAAATTTCAAAATATGTCAGATATTGTCCAAATTATTTTTTATTTCACGTCTAGACATGTGAAATGCATGAACTAGTGCAAAAAAGTGTAACAAAATTGGTTTGATTTTTTTTTAGTACTTTTCAGTTTTTCTTAGTTTTCACATAAGGTCCGGGGTCAGGACAAAAGACAGATTTTTGACAAATTTCAAAATATGTCAGATATTGTCCAAATCATTTTTTATTTCACTTATAGACATGTGAAATGCATGAACTAGGGCAAAAAAGTGTAAAAAAATTGGTTTGATTTTTTTAGTACCTTTCAGTTTTTCTTAGTTTTCACATAAGGTCCGGGGTCAGGACAAAAGACAGATTTTTGACAAATTTCAAAATCTGTCAGATATTGTCCAAATGATTTTTATTTCACTTCTAGACATGTGAAATGCATGAACTAGGGCAAAAAAGTGTAAAAAATTTGGTTTGATTTTTTTTTAGTACCTTTCAGTTTTCCTTAGTTTTCACATAAGGTCCGGGGTCAGGACAAAAGACAGATTTTTGACAAATTTCAAAATCTGTCAGATATTGTCCAAATCATTTTTTATTTAATTTCTAGACATGTGAAATGCATGAACTAGGGCAAGAAAGTGTGAAAAAATTGGTTTGATTTTTTTTTAGTACCTTGCAGTTTTTCTTAGTTTTCACATAAGGTCTGGGGTCAGGACAAAAGACAGATTTTTGACAAATTTCAAAATATGTCAGATATTGTCCAAATTATTTTTTATTTCACGTCTAGACATGTGAAATGCATGAACTAGTGCAAAAAAGTGTAACAAAATTGATTTGATTTTTTTTTAGTACTTTTCAGTTTTTCTTAGTTTTCACATAAGGTCCGGGGTCAGGACAAAAGACAGATTTTTGACAAATTTCAAAATCTGTCAGATATTGTCCAAATTATTTTTTATTTCACGTCTAGACATGTGAAATGCATGAACTAGTGCAAAAAAGTGTAACAAAATTGATTTGATTTTTTTTTAGTACTTTTCAGTTTTTCTTAGTTTTCACATAAGGTCCGGGGTCAGGACAAAAGACAGATTTTTGACAAATTTCAAAATCTGTCAGATATTGTCCAAATCATTTTTTATTTCACGTCTAGACATGTGAAATGCATGAACTAGGGCAAAAAAGTGTAAAAAAATTGGTTTGATTTTTTTAGTAGCTTTCAGTTTTTCTTAGTTTTCACATAAGGTCCGGGGTCAGGACAAAAGACAGATTTTTGACAAATTTCAAAATCTGTCAGATATTGTCCAAATCATTTTTTATTTCATTTCTAGACATGTGAAATGCATGAACTAGGGCAAAAAAGTGTAAAAAAATTGGTTTGATTTTTTTTAGTACCTTTCAGTTTTTCTTAGTTTTCACATAAGGTCCGGGGTCAGGACAAAAGACAGATTTTTGACAAATTTCAAAATATGTCAAGTATTGTCCAAGTCATTTTTTATTTCACTTCTAGACATGTAAAATGCATGAACTAGGGCAAAAAAGTGTAAATAAATTGGTTTGATTTTTTTTAGTACCTTTCAGTTTTTCTTAGTTTTCACATAAGGTCCGGGGTCAGGACAAAAGACAGATTTTTGACAAATTTCAAAATCTGTCAGATATTGTCCAAATTATTTTTTATTTCACTTCTAGACATGTGAAATGCATGAACTAGGGCAAAAAAGTGTTAAAAAATTGGTTTGATTTTTTTTAGTACCTTTCAGTTTTTCTTAGTTTTCACACAAGGTCCGGGGTCAGGACAAAAGACAGATTTTTGACAAATTTCAAAATCTGTCAGATATTGTCCAAATCATTTTTTATTTAATTTCTAGACATGTGAAATGCATGAACTAGGGCAAAAAAAGTGAAAAAAAATTGGTTTGATTTTTTTTTAGTACCTTGCAGTTTTTCTTAGTTTTCACATAAGGTCTGGGGTCAGGACAAAAGACAGATTTTTGACAAATTTCAAAATATGTCAGATATTGTCCAAATTATTTTTTATTTCACGTCTAGACATGTGAAATGCATGAACTAGTGCAAAAAAGTGTAACAAAATTGATTTGATTTTTTTTTAGTACTTTTCAGTTTTTCTTAGTTTTCACATAAGGTCCGGGGTCAGGACAAAAGACAGATTTTTGACAAATTTCAAAATCTGTCAGATATTGTCCAAATTATTTTTTATTTCACGTCTAGACATGTGAAATGCATGAACTAGTGCAAAAAAGTGTAACAAAATTGATTTGATTTTTTTTTAGTACTTTTCAGTTTTTCTTAGTTTTCACATAAGGTCCGGGGTCAGGACAAAAGACAGATTTTTGACAAATTTCAAAATCTGTCAGATATTGTCCAAATCATTTTTTATTTCACGTCTAGACATGTGAAATGCATGAACTAGGGCAAAAAAGTGTAAAAAAATTGGTTTGATTTTTTTAGTAGCTTTCAGTTTTTCTTAGTTTTCACATAAGGTCCGGGGTCAGGACAAAAGACAGATTTTTGACAAATTTCAAAATCTGTCAGATATTGTCCAAATCATTTTTTATTTCATTTCTAGACATGTGAAATGCATGAACTAGGGCAAAAAAGTGTAAAAAAATTGGTTTGATTTTTTTTAGTACCTTTCAGTTTTTCTTAGTTTTCACATAAGGTCCGGGGTCAGGACAAAAGACAGATTTTTGACAAATTTCAAAATATGTCAAGTATTGTCCAAGTCATTTTTTATTTCACTTCTAGACATGTAAAATGCATGAACTAGGGCAAAAAAGTGTAAATAAATTGGTTTGATTTTTTTTAGTACCTTTCAGTTTTTCTTAGTTTTCACATAAGGTCCGGGGTCAGGACAAAAGACAGATTTTTGACAAATTTCAAAATCTGTCAGATATTGTCCAAATTATTTTTTATTTCACTTCTAGACATGTGAAATGCATGAACTAGGGCAAAAAAGTGTTAAAAAATTGGTTTGATTTTTTTTAGTACCTTTCAGTTTTTCTTAGTTTTCACACAAGGTCCGGGGTCAGGACAAAAGACAGATTTTTGACAAATTTCAAAATCTGTCAGATATTGTCCAAATCATTTTTTATTTAATTTCTAGACATGTGAAATGCATGAACTAGGGCAAAAAAAGTGAAAAAAAATTGGTTTGATTTTTTTTTAGTACCTTGCAGTTTTTCTTAGTTTTCACATAAGGTCCGGGGTCAGGACAAAAGACAGATTTTTGACAAATTTCAAAATCTGTCAGATATTGTCCAAATTATTTTTTATTTCACTTCTAGACATGTGAAATGCATGAACTAGGGCAAAAAAGTGTAAAAAAATTGGTTTGATTTTTTTTAGTACTTTTCAGTTTTTCTTAGTTTTCACATAAGGTCCGGGGTCAGGACAAAATACAGATTTCTGACAAATTTCAAAATCTGTCAGATATTGTCCAAATCATTTTTTATTTAATTTCTAGACATGTGAAATGCATGAACTAGGGCAAGAAAGTGTGAAAAAATTGGTTTGATTTTTTTTTAGTACCTTGCAGTTTTTCTTAGTTTTCACATAAGGTCCGGGGTCAGGACAAAAGACAGATTTTTGACAAATTTCAAAATATGTCAGATATTGTCCAAATAATTTTTTATTTCACTTCTAGACATGTGAAATGCATGAACTAGGGCAAAAAAGGGAAAAAAAATCGGTCTGATTTTTTTTTAGTACCTTGCAGTTTTTCTTAGTTTTCACATAAGGTCCGGGGTCAGGACAAAAGACAGATTTTTGACAAATTTCAAAATATGTCAAATATTGTCCAAATCATTTTTTATTTCACGTCTAGACATGTGAAATGCATGAACTAGGGCAAAAAAAGTGAAAAAAAATTGGTCTGATTTTTTTTAGTACTTTTCAGTTTTTCTTAGTTTTCACATAAGGTCCGGGGTCAGGACAAAAGACAGATATTTGACAAATTTCAAAATCTGTCAGATATTGTTCAAATCATTTTTTATTTCATTTCTAGACATGTGAAATGCATGAACTAGGGCAAAAAAAGTGAAAAAAAATTGGTCTGATTTTTTTTAGTACTTTTCAGTTTTTCTTAGTTTTCACGTAAGGTCCGGGGTCAGGACAAAAGACAGATTTTTGACAAATTTCAAAATCTGTCAGATATTGTCCAAATGATTTTTTATTTCACTTCTAGACATGTGAAATGCATGAACTAGGGCAAAAAAGTGTAAAAAAATCGGTTTGATTTTTTTTAGTACCTTGCAGTTTTTCTTAGTTTTCACATAAGGTCCGGGGTCAGGACAAAAGACAGATTTTTGACAAATTTCAAAATATGTCAGATATTGTCCAAATTATTTTTTATTTCACTTCTAGACATGTGAAATGCATGAACTAGGGCAAAAAAGTGTTAAAAAATTGGTTTGATTTTTTTTAGTACCTTTCAGTTTTTCTTAGTTTTCACACAAGGTCCGGGGTCAGGACAAAAGACAGATTTTTGACAAATTTCAAAATCTGTCAGATATTGTCCAAATCATTTTTTATTTAATTTCTAGACATGTGAAATGCATGAACTAGGGCAAGAAAGTGTGAAAAAATTGGTTTGATTTTTTTTTAGTACCTTGCAGTTTTTCTTAGTTTTCACATAAGGTCCGGGGTCAGGACAAAAGACAGATTTTTGACAAATTTCAAAATATGTCAGATATTGTCCAAATAATTTTTTATTTCACTTCTAGACATGTGAAATGCATGAACTAGGGCAAAAAAGGGAAAAAAAATCGGTCTGATTTTTTTTTAGTACCTTGCAGTTTTTCTTAGTTTTCACATAAGGTCCGGGGTCAGGACAAAAGACAGATTTTTGACAAATTTCAAAATATGTCAAATATTGTCCAAATCATTTTTTATTTCACGTCTAGACATGTGAAATGCATGAACTAGGGCAAAAAAAGTGAAAAAAAATTGGTCTGATTTTTTTTAGTACTTTTCAGTTTTTCTTAGTTTTCACATAAGGTCCGGGGTCAGGACAAAAGACAGATATTTGACAAATTTCAAAATCTGTCAGATATTGTTCAAATCATTTTTTATTTCATTTCTAGACATGTGAAATGCATGAACTAGGGCAAAAAAAGTGAAAAAAAATTGGTCTGATTTTTTTTAGTACTTTTCAGTTTTTCTTAGTTTTCACGTAAGGTCCGGGGTCAGGACAAAAGACAGATTTTTGACAAATTTCAAAATCTGTCAGATATTGTCCAAATGATTTTTTATTTCACTTCTAGACATGTGAAATGCATGAACTAGGGCAAAAAAGTGTAAAAAAATCGGTTTGATTTTTTTTAGTACCTTGCAGTTTTTCTTAGTTTTCACATAAGGTCCGGGGTCAGGACAAAAGACAGATTTTTGACAAATTTCAAAATATGTCAGATATTGTCCAAATTATTTTTTATTTCACTTATAGACATGTGAAATGCATGAACTAGTGCAAAAAAGTGTAACAAAATTGGTTTGATTTTTTTTAGTACTTTTCAGTTTTTCTTAGTTTTCACATAAGGTCCGGGGTCAGGACAAAAGACAGATTTTTGACAAATTTCAAAATCTGTCAGATATTGTCCAAATCATTTTTTATTTCACTTCTAGACATGTGAAATGCATGAACTAGGGCAAAAAAGTGTAAAAAAAATTGGTTTGATTTTTTTTAGTACTTTTCAGTTTTTCTTAGTTTTCACATAAGGTCCGGGGTCAGGACAAAAGACAGATTTTTGATAAATTTCAAAATCTGTCAGATATTGTCCAAATAATTTTTTATTTCACTTCTAGACATGTGAAATGCATGAACTAGGGCAAAAAAAGTGAAAAAAAATTGGTCTGATTTTTTTTAGTACTTTTCAGTTTTTCTTAGTTTTCACATAAGGTCCGGGGTCAGGACAAAAGACAGATTTTTGACAAATTTCAAAATCTGTCAGATATTGTCCAAATCATTTTTTATTTCATTTCTAGACATGTGAAATGCATGAACTAGGGCAAAAAAGTGTAAAAAAATTGGTTTGATTTTTTTTAGTACCTTTCAGTTTTTCTTAGTTTTCACATAAGGTCCGGGGTCAGGACAAAAGACAGATTTTTGACAAATTTCAAAATATGTCAAGTATTGTCCAAGTCATTTTTTATTTCACTTCTAGACATGTAAAATGCATGAACTAGGGCAAAAAAGTGTAAATAAATTGGTTTGATTTTTTTTAGTACCTTTCAGTTTTTCTTAGTTTTCACATAAGGTCCGGGGTCAGGACAAAAGACAGATTTTTGACAAATTTCAAAATCTGTCAGATATTGTCCAAATTATTTTTTATTTCACTTCTAGACATGTGAAATGCATGAACTAGGGCAAAAAAGTGTTAAAAAATTGGTTTGATTTTTTTTAGTACCTTTCAGTTTTTCTTAGTTTTCACACAAGGTCCGGGGTCAGGACAAAAGACAGATTTTTGACAAATTTTCAAAATCTGTCAGATATTGTCCAAATCATTTTTTATTTAATTTCTAGACATGTGAAATGCATGAACTAGGGCAAAAAAAGTGAAAAAAAATTGGTTTGATTTTTTTTTAGTACCTTGCAGTTTTTCTTAGTTTTCACATAAGGTCCGGGGTCAGGACAAAAGACAGATTTTTGACAAATTTCAAAATCTGTCAGATATTGTCCAAATTATTTTTTATTTCACTTCTAGACATGTGAAATGCATGAACTAGGGCAAAAAAGTGTAAAAAAATTGGTTTGATTTTTTTTAGTACTTTTCAGTTTTTCTTAGTTTTCACATAAGGTCCGGGGTCAGGACAAAATACAGATTTCTGACAAATTTCAAAATCTGTCAGATATTGTCCAAATCATTTTTTATTTAATTTCTAGACATGTGAAATGCATGAACTAGGGCAAGAAAGTGTGAAAAAATTGGTTTGATTTTTTTTTAGTACCTTGCAGTTTTTCTTAGTTTTCACATAAGGTCCGGGGTCAGGACAAAAGACAGATTTTTGACAAATTTCAAAATATGTCAGATATTGTCCAAATAATTTTTTATTTCACTTCTAGACATGTGAAATGCATGAACTAGGGCAAAAAAGGGAAAAAAAATCGGTCTGATTTTTTTTTAGTACCTTGCAGTTTTTCTTAGTTTTCACATAAGGTCCGGGGTCAGGACAAAAGACAGATTTTTGACAAATTTCAAAATATGTCAAATATTGTCCAAATCATTTTTTATTTCACGTCTAGACATGTGAAATGCATGAACTAGGGCAAAAAAAGTGAAAAAAAATTGGTCTGATTTTTTTTAGTACTTTTCAGTTTTTCTTAGTTTTCACATAAGGTCCGGGGTCAGGACAAAAGACAGATATTTGACAAATTTCAAAATCTGTCAGATATTGTTCAAATCATTTTTTATTTCATTTCTAGACATGTGAAATGCATGAACTAGGGCAAAAAAAGTGAAAAAAAATTGGTCTGATTTTTTTTAGTACTTTTCAGTTTTTCTTAGTTTTCACGTAAGGTCCGGGGTCAGGACAAAAGACAGATTTTTGACAAATTTCAAAATCTGTCAGATATTGTCCAAATGATTTTTTATTTCACTTCTAGACATGTGAAATGCATGAACTAGGGCAAAAAAGTGTAAAAAAATCGGTTTGATTTTTTTCGTACCTTGCAGTTTTTCTTAGTTTTCACATAAGGTCCGGGGTCAGGACAAAAGACAGATTTTTGACAAATTTCAAAATATGTCAGATATTGTCCAAATGATTTTTTATTTCACTTATAGACATGTGAAATGCATGAACTAGTGCAAAAAAGTGTAACAAAATTGGTTTGATTTTTTTTAGTACTTTTCAGTTTTTCTTAGTTTTCACATAAGGTCCGGGGTCAGGACAAAAGACAGATTTTTGACAAATTTCAAAATCTGTCAGATATTGTCCAAATCATTTTTTATTTCACTTCTAGATATGTGAAATGCATGAACTAGGGCAAAAAAGTGTAAAAAAAATTGGTTTGATTTTTTTTAGTACTTTTCAGTTTTTCTTAGTTTTCACATAAGGTCCGGGGTCAGGACAAAAGACAGATTTTTGATAAATTTCAAAATCTGTCAGATATTGTCCAAATAATTTTTTATTTCACTTCTAGACATGTGAAATGCATGAACTAGGGCAAAAAAAGTGAAAAAAAATTGGTCTGATTTTTTTTAGTACTTTTCAGTTTTTCTTAGTTTTCACATAAGGTCCGGGGTCAGGACAAAAGACAGATTTTTGACAAATTTCAAAATCTGTCAGATATTGTCCAAATCATTTTTTATTTCATTTCTAGACATGTGAAATGCATGAACTAGGGCAAAAAAGTGTAAAATAATTGGTTTGATTTTTTTTAGTACCTTTCAGTTTTTCTTAGTTTTCACATAAGGTACGGGGTCAGGACAAAAGACAGATTTTTGACAAATTTCAAAATCTGTCAGATATTGTCCAAATAATTTTTTATTTCACTTCTAGACATGTGAAATGCATGAACTAGGGCAAAAAAAGTGAAAAAAAATTGGTCTGATTTTTTTTAGTACTTTTCAGTTTTTCTTAGTTTTCACATAAGGTCCGGGGTCAGGACAAAAGACAGATTTTTGACAAATTTCAAAATCTGTCAGATATTGTCCAAATCATTTTTTATTTCATTTCTAGACATGTGAAATGCATGAACTAGGGCAAAAAAGTGTAAAATAATTGGTTTGATTTTTTTTAGTACCTTTCAGTTTTTCTTAGTTTTCACATAAGGTACGGGGTCAGGACAAAAGACAGATTTTTGACAAATTTCAAAATCTGTCAGATATTGTCCAAATAATTTTTTATTTCACTTCTAGACATGTGAAATGCATGAACTAGGGCAAAAAAGGGAAAAAAAATCGGTCTGATTTTTTTTTAGTACCTTGCAGTTTTTCTTAGTTTTCACATAAGGTCCGGGGTCAGGACAAAAGACAGATTTTTGACAAATTTCAAAATATGTCAAATATTGTCCAAATCATTTTTTATTTCACGTCTAGACATGTGAAATGCATGAACTAGGGCAAAAAAAGTGAAAAAAAATTGGTCTGATTTTTTTTAGTACTTTTCAGTTTTTCTTAGTTTTCACATAAGGTCCGGGGTCAGGACAAAAGACAGATATTTGACAAATTTCAAAATCTGTCAGATATTGTTCAAATCATTTTTTATTTCATTTCTAGACATGTGAAATGCATGAACTAGGGCAAAAAAAGTGAAAAAAAATTGGTCTGATTTTTTTTAGTACTTTTCAGTTTTTCTTAGTTTTCACGTAAGGTCCGGGGTCAGGACAAAAGACAGATTTTTGACAAATTTCAAAATCTGTCAGATATTGTCCAAATGATTTTTTATTTCACTTCTAGACATGTGAAATGCATGAACTAGGGCAAAAAAGTGTAAAAAAATCGGTTTGATTTTTTTTAGTACCTTGCAGTTTTTCTTAGTTTTCACATAAGGTCCGGGGTCAGGACAAAAGACAGATTTTTGACAAATTTCAAAATATGTCAGATATTGTCCAAATGATTTTTTATTTCACTTATAGACATGTGAAATGCATGAACTAGTGCAAAAAAGTGTAACAAAATTGGTTTGATTTTTTTTAGTACTTTTCAGTTTTTCTTAGTTTTCACATAAGGTCCGGGGTCAGGACAAAAGACAGATTTTTGACAAATTTCAAAATCTGTCAGATATTGTCCAAATCATTTTTTATTTCACTTCTAGATATGTGAAATGCATGAACTAGGGCAAAAAAGTGTAAAAAAAATTGGTTTGATTTTTTTTAGTACTTTTCAGTTTTTCTTAGTTTTCACATAAGGTCCGGGGTCAGGACAAAAGACAGATTTTTGATAAATTTCAAAATCTGTCAGATATTGTCCAAATAATTTTTTATTTCACTTCTAGACATGTGAAATGCATGAACTAGGGCAAAAAAAGTGAAAAAAAATTGGTCTGATTTTTTTTAGTACTTTTCAGTTTTTCTTAGTTTTCACATAAGGTCCGGGGTCAGGACAAAAGACAGATTTTTGACAAATTTCAAAATCTGTCAGATATTGTCCAAATCATTTTTTATTTCATTTCTAGACATGTGAAATGCATGAACTAGGGCAAAAAAGTGTAAAATAATTGGTTTGATTTTTTTTAGTACCTTTCAGTTTTTCTTAGTTTTCACATAAGGTACGGGGTCAGGACAAAAGACAGATTTTTGACAAATTTCAAAATCTGTCAGATATTGTCCAAATTATTTTTTATTTCACTTCTAGACATGTGAAATGCATGACCTAGGGCAAAAAAAGTGAAAAAAAATTGGTCTGATTTTTTTTAGTACTTTTCAGTTTTTCTTATTTTTCACGTAAGGTCCGGGGTCAGGACAAAAGACAGATTTTTGACAAATTTCAAAATCTGTCAGATATTGTCCAAATGATTTTTTATTTCACTTCTAGACATGTGAAATGCATGAACTAGGGCAAAAAAGTGTAAAAAAATTGGTTTGATTTTTTTTAGTACTTTTCAGTTTTTCTTATTTTTCACGTAAGGTCCGGGGTCAGGACAAAAGACAGATTTTTGACAAATTTCAAAATCTGTCAGATATTGTCCAATTTTTTTTTTATTTCACTTCTAGACATGTGAAATGCATGAACTAGGGCAAAAAAGTGTAAAAAAATTGGTTTGATTTTTTTCAGTACCTTTCAGTTTTTCTTAGTTTTCACATAAGGTCTGGGGTCAAGACAAAAGACAGATTTTTGACAAATTTCAAAATATGTCAGATATTGTCCAAATCATTTTTTATTTCACTTATAGACATGTGAAATGCATGAACTAGGGCAAAAAAAGTGAAAAAAAATTGGTCTGATTTTTTTTAGTACTTTTCAGTTTTTCTTAGTTTTCACATAAGGTCCGGGGTCAGGACAAAAGACAGATTTTTGACAAATTTCAAAATATGTCAGATATTGTCCAAATCATTTTTTATTTCATTTCTAGACATGTGAAATGCATGAACTAGGGCAAAAAAAGTGAAAAAAAATTGGTCTGATTTTTTTTAGTACTTTTCAGTTTTTCTTAGTTTTCACATAAGGTCCGGGGTCAGGACAAAAGACAGATTTTTGACAAATTTCAAAATCTGTCAGATATTGTCCAAATCATTTTTATTTCATTTCTAGACATGTGAAATGCATGAACTAGGGCAAAAAAGTGTGAAAAAATTGGTTTGATTTTTTTTTAGTACCTTGCAGTTTTTCTTAGTTTTCACATAAGGTCCGGGGTCAGGACAAAAGACAGATTTTTGACAAATTTCAAAATATGTCAGATATTGTCCAAATCATTTTTTATTTCATTTCTAGACATGTGAAATGCATGAACTAGGGTAAAAAAGTGTAAAAAAATTGGTTTGATTTTTTTCAGTACCTTTCAGTTTTTCTTAGTTTTCACATAAGGTCCGGGGTCAAGACAAAAGACAGATTTTTGACAAATTTCAAAATATGTCAGATATTGTCCAAATCATTTTTTATTTCACTTATAGACATGTGAAATGCATGAACTAGGGCAAAAAAGTGTAAAAAAATTGGTTTGATTTTTTTTAGTACCTTGCAGTTTTTCTTAGATTTCACATAAGGTCCGGGGTCAGGACAAAAGACAGATTTTTGACAAATTTCAAAATATGTCAGATATTGTCCAAATCATTTTTTATTTCATTTCTAGACATGTGAAATGCATGAACTAGGGCAAAAAAGGTGAAAAAAAATTGGTCTGATTTTTTTTAGTACATTTCAGTTTTTCTTAGTTTTCACATAAGGTCCGGGGTCAGGACAAAAGACAGATTTTTGACAAATTTCAAAATCTGTCAGATATTGTCCAAATCATTTTTTATTTCACTTCTAGACATGTGAAATGCATGAACTAGGGCAAAAAAGTGTAACAAAATTGGTTTGATTTTTTTTTAGTACCTTTCAGTTTTTCTTAGTTTTCACACACAAGGTCCGGGGTCAGGACAAAAGACAGATTTTTGACAAATTTCAAAATATGTCAGATATTGTCCAAATCATTTTTTATTTCACTTATAGACATGTGAAATGCATGAACTAGGGCAAAAAAGTGTAAAAAAATTGGTTTGATTTTTTTTAGTACCTTGCAGTTTTTCTTAGTTTTCACATAAGGTCCGGGGTCAGGACAAAAGACAGATTTTTGACAAATTTCAAAATATGTCAGATATTGTCCAAATCATTTTTTATTTCACTTCTAGACATGTGAAATGCATGAACTAGGGCAAAAAAGTGTAAAAAATAAATTGGTTTGATTTTTTTTAGTACCTTTCAGTTTTTCTTAGTTTTCACATAAGGTCCGGGGTCAGGACAAAAGACAGATTTTTGACAAATTTCAAAATATGTCAGATATTGTCCAAATCATTTTTTATTTCATTTCTAGACATGTGAAATGCATGAACTAGGGCAAAAAAGGTGAAAAAAAATTGGTCTGATTTTTTTTAGTACATTTCAGTTTTTCTTAGTTTTCACATAAGGTCCGGGGTCAGGACAAAAGACAGATTTTTGACAAATTTCAAAATCTGTCAAATATTGTCCAAATCATTTTTTATTTCACTTCTAGACATGTGAAATGCATGAACTAGGGCAAAAAAGTGTAACAAAATTGGTTTGATTTTTTTTTAGTACCTTTCAGTTTTTCTTAGTTTTCACACACAAGGTCCGGGGTCAGGACAAAAGACAGATTTTTGACAAATTTCAAAATATGTCAGATATTGTCCAAATCATTTTTTATTTCACTTATAGACATGTGAAATGCATGAACTAGGGCAAAAAAGTGTAACAAAATTGGTTTGATTTTTTTTAGTACCTTTCTGTTTTTCTTAGTTTTCTCACAAGGTCCGGGGTCAGGACAAAAGACAGATTTTTGACAAATTTCAAAATATGTCAGATATTGTCCAAATCATTTTTTATTTCACTTCTAGACATGTGAAATGCATGAACTAGGGCAAAAAAGTGTAAAAAAATTGGTTTGATTTTTTTTTAGTACCTTGCAGTTTTTCTTAGTTTTCACATAAGGTCCGGGGTCAGGACAAAAGACAGATTTTTGACAAATTTCAAAATCTGTCAGATATTGTCCAAATCATTTTTTATTTCATTTCTAGACATGTGAAATGCATGAACTAGGGCAAAAAAAGTGAAAAAAAATTGGTCTGATTTTTTTTAGTACTTTTCAGTTTTTCTTAGTTTTCACATAAGGTCCGGGGTCAGGACAAAAGACAGATTTTTGTCAAATTTCAAAATCTGTCAGATATTGTCCAAATCATTTTTTATTTCATTTCTAGACATGTGAAATGCATGAACTAGGGCAAAAAAAGTGAAAAAAAATTGGTCTGATTTTTTTTAGTACTTTTCAGTTTTTCTTAGTTTTCACATAAGGTCCGGGGTCAGGACAAAATACAGATTTCTGACAAATTTCAAAATATGTCAGATATTGTCCAAATCATTTTTTATTTCACTTCTAGACATGTGAAATGCATGAACTAGGGCAAAAAAGTGTAAAAAAATTGGTTTGATTTTTTTTTAGTACCTTGCAGTTTTTCTTAGTTTTCACATAAGGTCCGGGGTCAGGACAAAAGACAGATTTTTGACAAATTTCAAAATATGTCAGATATTGTCCAAATTATTTTTTATTTCACGTCTAGACATGTGAAATGCATGAACTAGGGCAAAAAAAGTGAAAAGAAATTGGTCTGATTTTTTTTTTAGTACCTTGCAGTTTTTCTTAGTTTTCACATAAGGTCCGGGGTCAGGACAAAAGACAGATTTTTGACAAATTTCAAAATATGTCAGATATTGTCCAAATTATTTTTTATTTCACTTCTAGACATGTGAAATGCATGAACTAGGGCAAAAAAAGTGAAAAAAAATTGGTCTGATTTTTTTTAGTACTTTTCAGTTTTTCTTAGTTTTCCGGGGTCAGGACAAAAGACAGATTTTTGACAAATTTCAAAATCTGTCAGATATTGTCCAAATCATTTTTTATTTCACTTCTAGACATGTGAAATGCATGAACTAGGGCAAAAAAAGTGAAAAGAAATTGGTCTGATTTTTTTTTAGTACCTTGCAGTTTTTCTTAGTTTTCACATAAGGTCCGGGGTCAGGACAAAAGACAGATTTTTGACAAATTTCAAAATATGTCAGATATTGTCCAAATTATTTTTTATTTCACTTCTAGACATGTGAAATGCATGAACTAGGGCAAAAAAGTGTAACAAAATTGGTTTGATTTTTTTTAGTACCTTTCTGTTTTTCTTAGTTTTCTCACAAGGTCAGGACAAAAGACAGATTTTTGACAAATTTCAAAATATGTCAGATATTGTCCAAATCATTTTTTATTTCACTTCTAGACATGTGAAATGCATGAACTAGGGCAAAAAAGTGTAAAAAAATTGGTTTGATTTTTTTTTAGTACCTTGCAGTTTTTCTTAGTTTTCACATAAGGTCCGGGGTCAGGACAAAAGACAGATTTTTGACAAATTTCAAAATCTGTCAGATATTGTCCAAATCATTTTTTATTTCATTTCTAGACATGTGAAATGCATGAACTAGGGCAAAAAAAGTGAAAAAAAATTGGTCTGATTTTTTTTAGTACTTTTCAGTTTTTCTTAGTTTTCACATAAGGTCCGGGGTCAGGACAAAAGACAGATTTTTTTTAGTACCTTTCTGTTTTTCTTAGTTTTCTCACAAGGTCAGGACAAAAGACAGATTTTTGACAAATTTCAAAATATGTCAGATATTGTCCAAATCATTTTTTATTTCACTTCTAGACATGTGAAATGCATGAACTAGGGCAAAAAAGTGTAAAAAAATTGGTTTGATTTTTTTTTAGTACCTTGCAGTTTTTCTTAGTTTTCACATAAGGTCCGGGGTCAGGACAAAAGACAGATTTTTGACAAATTTCAAAATATGTCAGATATTGTCCAAATCATTTTTTATTTCATTTCTAGACATGTGAAATGCATGAACTAGGGCAAAAAAAGTGAAAAAAAATTGGTCTGATTTTTTTTAGTACTTTTCAGTTTTTCTTAGTTTTCCGGGGTCAGGACAAAAGACAGATTTTTGACAAATTTCAAAATCTCTCAGATATTGTCCAAATTATTTTTTATTTCACTTCTAGACATGTGAAATGCATGAACTAGGGCAAAAAAGTGTGAAAAATTGGTTTGATTTTTTTTAGTACTTTTCAGTTTTTCTTAGTTTTCACATAAGGTCCGGGGTCAGGACAAAAGACAGATTTTTGACAAATTTCAAAATCTGTCAGATATTGTCCAAATCATTTTTTATTTAATTTCTAGACATGTGAAATGCATGAACTAGTGCAAAAAAGTGTAACAAAATTCGTTTGATTTTTTTTAGTACTTTTCAGTTTTTCTTAGTTTTCACATAAGGTCCGGGGTCAGGATAAAAGACAGATTTTTGACAAATTTCAAAATATGTCAGATATTGTCCAAATCATTTTTTATTTCACTTCTAGACATGTGAAATGCATGAACTAGGGCAAAAAAGTGTAAAAAAATTGGTTTGATTTTTTTTTAGTCCCTTGCAGTTTTTCTTAGTTTTCACATAAGGTCCGGGGTCAGGACAAAAGACAGATTTTTGACAAATTTCAAAATATGTCAGATATTGTCCAAATCATTTTTTATTTCATTTCTAGACATGTGAAATGCATGAACTAGTGCAAAAAAGTGTAACAAAATTCGTTTGATTTTTTTTAGTACTTTTCAGTTTTTCTTAGTTTTCACATAAGGTCCGGGGTCAGGATAAAAGACAGATTTTTGACAAATTTCAAAATATGTCAGATATTGTCCAAATCATTTTTTATTTCACTTCTAGACATGTGAAATGCATGAACTAGGGCAAAAAAGTGTAAAAAAATTGGTTTGATTTTTTTTTAGTACCTTGCAGTTTTTCTTAGTTTTCACATAAGGTCCGGGGTCAGGACAAAAGACAGATTTTTGACAAATTTCAAAATCTGTCAGATATTGTCCAAATCATTTTTTATTTCATTTCTAGACATGTGAAATGCATGAACTAGGGCAAAAAAAGTGAAAAAAAATTGGTCTGATTTTTTTTAGTACTTTTCAGTTTTTCTTAGTTTTCACATAAGGTCCGGGGTCAGGACAAAAGACAGATTTTTGTCAAATTTCAAAATCTGTCAGATATTGTCCAAATGATTTTTTATTTCACTTATAGACATGTGAAATGCATGAACTAGTGCAAAAAAGTGTAACAAAATTGGTTTGATTTTTTTTAGTACTTTTCAGTTTTTCTTAGTTTTCACATAAGGTCCGGGGTCAGGACAAAAGACAGATTTTTGACAAATTTCAAAATCTGTCAGATATTGTCCAAATCATTTTTTATTTCACTTCTAGATATGTGAAATGCATGAACTAGGGCAAAAAAGTGTAAAAAAAATTGGTTTGATTTTTTTTAGTACTTTTCAGTTTTTCTTAGTTTTCACATAAGGTCCGGGGTCAGGACAAAAGACAGATTTTTGATAAATTTCAAAATCTGTCAGATATTGTCCAAATAATTTTTTATTTCACTTCTAGACATGTGAAATGCATGAACTAGGGCAAAAAAAGTGAAAAAAAATTGGTCTGATTTTTTTTAGTACTTTTCAGTTTTTCTTAGTTTTCACATAAGGTCCGGGGTCAGGACAAAAGACAGATTTTTGACAAATTTCAAAATCTGTCAGATATTGTCCAAATCATTTTTTATTTCATTTCTAGACATGTGAAATGCATGAACTAGGGCAAAAAAGTGTAAAATAATTGGTTTGATTTTTTTTAGTACCTTTCAGTTTTTCTTAGTTTTCACATAAGGTACGGGGTCAGGACAAAAGACAGATTTTTGACAAATTTCAAAATCTGTCAGATATTGTCCAAATAATTTTTTATTTCACTTCTAGACATGTGAAATGCATGAACTAGGGCAAAAAAAGTGAAAAAAAATTGGTCTGATTTTTTTTAGTACTTTTCAGTTTTTCTTAGTTTTCACATAAGGTCCGGGGTCAGGACAAAAGACAGATTTTTGACAAATTTCAAAATCTGTCAGATATTGTCCAAATCATTTTTTATTTCATTTCTAGACATGTGAAATGCATGAACTAGGGCAAAAAAGTGTAAAATAATTGGTTTGATTTTTTTTAGTACCTTTCAGTTTTTCTTAGTTTTCACATAAGGTACGGGGTCAGGACAAAAGACAGATTTTTGACAAATTTCAAAATCTGTCAGATATTGTCCAAATAATTTTTTATTTCACTTCTAGACATGTGAAATGCATGAACTAGGGCAAAAAAGGGAAAAAAAATCGGTCTGATTTTTTTTTAGTACCTTGCAGTTTTTCTTAGTTTTCACATAAGGTCCGGGGTCAGGACAAAAGACAGATTTTTGACAAATTTCAAAATATGTCAAATATTGTCCAAATCATTTTTTATTTCACGTCTAGACATGTGAAATGCATGAACTAGGGCAAAAAAAGTGAAAAAAAATTGGTCTGATTTTTTTTAGTACTTTTCAGTTTTTCTTAGTTTTCACATAAGGTCCGGGGTCAGGACAAAAGACAGATATTTGACAAATTTCAAAATCTGTCAGATATTGTTCAAATCATTTTTTATTTCATTTCTAGACATGTGAAATGCATGAACTAGGGCAAAAAAAGTGAAAAAAAATTGGTCTGATTTTTTTTAGTACTTTTCAGTTTTTCTTAGTTTTCACGTAAGGTCCGGGGTCAGGACAAAAGACAGATTTTTGACAAATTTCAAAATCTGTCAGATATTGTCCAAATGATTTTTTATTTCACTTCTAGACATGTGAAATGCATGAACTAGGGCAAAAAAGTGTAAAAAAATCGGTTTGATTTTTTTTAGTACCTTGCAGTTTTTCTTAGTTTTCACATAAGGTCCGGGGTCAGGACAAAAGACAGATTTTTGACAAATTTCAAAATATGTCAGATATTGTCCAAATGATTTTTTATTTCACTTATAGACATGTGAAATGCATGAACTAGTGCAAAAAAGTGTAACAAAATTGGTTTGATTTTTTTTAGTACTTTTCAGTTTTTCTTAGTTTTCACATAAGGTCCGGGGTCAGGACAAAAGACAGATTTTTGACAAATTTCAAAATCTGTCAGATATTGTCCAAATCATTTTTTATTTCACTTCTAGATATGTGAAATGCATGAACTAGGGCAAAAAAGTGTAAAAAAAATTGGTTTGATTTTTTTTAGTACTTTTCAGTTTTTCTTAGTTTTCACATAAGGTCCGGGGTCAGGACAAAAGACAGATTTTTGATAAATTTCAAAATCTGTCAGATATTGTCCAAATAATTTTTTATTTCACTTCTAGACATGTGAAATGCATGAACTAGGGCAAAAAAAGTGAAAAAAAATTGGTCTGATTTTTTTTAGTACTTTTCAGTTTTTCTTAGTTTTCACATAAGGTCCGGGGTCAGGACAAAAGACAGATTTTTGACAAATTTCAAAATCTGTCAGATATTGTCCAAATCATTTTTTATTTCATTTCTAGACATGTGAAATGCATGAACTAGGGCAAAAAAGTGTAAAATAATTGGTTTGATTTTTTTTAGTACCTTTCAGTTTTTCTTAGTTTTCACATAAGGTACGGGGTCAGGACAAAAGACAGATTTTTGACAAATTTCAAAATCTGTCAGATATTGTCCAAATTATTTTTTATTTCACTTCTAGACATGTGAAATGCATGACCTAGGGCAAAAAAAGTGAAAAAAAATTGGTCTGATTTTTTTTAGTACTTTTCAGTTTTTCTTATTTTTCACGTAAGGTCCGGGGTCAGGACAAAAGACAGATTTTTGACAAATTTCAAAATCTGTCAGATATTGTCCAAATGATTTTTTATTTCACTTCTAGACATGTGAAATGCATGAACTAGGGCAAAAAAGTGTAAAAAAATTGGTTTGATTTTTTTTAGTACTTTTCAGTTTTTCTTATTTTTCACGTAAGGTCCGGGGTCAGGACAAAAGACAGATTTTTGACAAATTTCAAAATCTGTCAGATATTGTCCAATTTTTTTTTTATTTCACTTCTAGACATGTGAAATGCATGAACTAGGGCAAAAAAGTGTAAAAAAATTGGTTTGATTTTTTTCAGTACCTTTCAGTTTTTCTTAGTTTTCACATAAGGTCTGGGGTCAAGACAAAAGACAGATTTTTGACAAATTTCAAAATATGTCAGATATTGTCCAAATCATTTTTTATTTCACTTATAGACATGTGAAATGCATGAACTAGGGCAAAAAAAGTGAAAAAAAATTGGTCTGATTTTTTTTAGTACTTTTCAGTTTTTCTTAGTTTTCACATAAGGTCCGGGGTCAGGACAAAAGACAGATTTTTGACAAATTTCAAAATATGTCAGATATTGTCCAAATCATTTTTTATTTCATTTCTAGACATGTGAAATGCATGAACTAGGGCAAAAAAAGTGAAAAAAAATTGGTCTGATTTTTTTTAGTACTTTTCAGTTTTTCTTAGTTTTCACATAAGGTCCGGGGTCAGGACAAAAGACAGATTTTTGACAAATTTCAAAATCTGTCAGATATTGTCCAAATCATTTTTATTTCATTTCTAGACATGTGAAATGCATGAACTAGGGCAAAAAAGTGTGAAAAAATTGGTTTGATTTTTTTTTAGTACCTTGCAGTTTTTCTTAGTTTTCACATAAGGTCCGGGGTCAGGACAAAAGACAGATTTTTGACAAATTTCAAAATATGTCAGATATTGTCCAAATCATTTTTTATTTCATTTCTAGACATGTGAAATGCATGAACTAGGGTAAAAAAGTGTAAAAAAATTGGTTTGATTTTTTTCAGTACCTTTCAGTTTTTCTTAGTTTTCACATAAGGTCCGGGGTCAAGACAAAAGACAGATTTTTGACAAATTTCAAAATATGTCAGATATTGTCCAAATCATTTTTTATTTCACTTATAGACATGTGAAATGCATGAACTAGGGCAAAAAAGTGTAAAAAAATTGGTTTGATTTTTTTTAGTACCTTGCAGTTTTTCTTAGATTTCACATAAGGTCCGGGGTCAGGACAAAAGACAGATTTTTGACAAATTTCAAAATATGTCAGATATTGTCCAAATCATTTTTTATTTCATTTCTAGACATGTGAAATGCATGAACTAGGGCAAAAAAGGTGAAAAAAAATTGGTCTGATTTTTTTTAGTACATTTCAGTTTTTCTTAGTTTTCACATAAGGTCCGGGGTCAGGACAAAAGACAGATTTTTGACAAATTTCAAAATCTGTCAGATATTGTCCAAATCATTTTTTATTTCACTTCTAGACATGTGAAATGCATGAACTAGGGCAAAAAAGTGTAACAAAATTGGTTTGATTTTTTTTTAGTACCTTTCAGTTTTTCTTAGTTTTCACACACAAGGTCCGGGGTCAGGACAAAAGACAGATTTTTGACAAATTTCAAAATATGTCAGATATTGTCCAAATCATTTTTTATTTCACTTATAGACATGTGAAATGCATGAACTAGGGCAAAAAAGTGTAAAAAAATTGGTTTGATTTTTTTTAGTACCTTGCAGTTTTTCTTAGTTTTCACATAAGGTCCGGGGTCAGGACAAAAGACAGATTTTTGACAAATTTCAAAATATGTCAGATATTGTCCAAATCATTTTTTATTTCACTTCTAGACATGTGAAATGCATGAACTAGGGCAAAAAAGTGTAAAAAATAAATTGGTTTGATTTTTTTTAGTACCTTTCAGTTTTTCTTAGTTTTCACATAAGGTCCGGGGTCAGGACAAAAGACAGATTTTTGACAAATTTCAAAATATGTCAGATATTGTCCAAATCATTTTTTATTTCATTTCTAGACATGTGAAATGCATGAACTAGGGCAAAAAAGGTGAAAAAAAATTGGTCTGATTTTTTTTAGTACATTTCAGTTTTTCTTAGTTTTCACATAAGGTCCGGGGTCAGGACAAAAGACAGATTTTTGACAAATTTCAAAATCTGTCAGATATTGTCCAAATCATTTTTTATTTCACTTCTAGACATGTGAAATGCATGAACTAGGGCAAAAAAGTGTAACAAAATTGGTTTGATTTTTTTTTAGTACCTTTCAGTTTTTCTTAGTTTTCACACACAAGGTCCGGGGTCAGGACAAAAGACAGATTTTTGACAAATTTCAAAATATGTCAGATATTGTCCAAATCATTTTTTATTTCACTTATAGACATGTGAAATGCATGAACTAGGGCAAAAAAGTGTAAAAAAATTGGTTTGATTTTTTTTAGTACCTTGCAGTTTTTCTTAGTTTTCGCATAAGGTCCGGGGTCAGGACAAAAGGCAGATTTTTGACAAATTTCAAAATATGTCAGATATTGTCCAAATTATTTTTTATTTCACTTCTAGACATGTGAAATGCATGAACTAGGGCAAAAAAGTGTAACAAAATTGGTTTGATTTTTTTTAGTACCTTTCAGTTTTTCTTAGTTTTCACACAAGGTCCGGGGTCAGGACAAAAGACAGATTTTTGACAAATTTTTAAAAATGTCAGATATTGTCCAAATTATTTTTTATTTCACGTCTAGACATGTGAAATGCATGAACAAGTGCAAAAAAGTGTAACAAAATTGGTTTGATTTTTTTTTAGTACCTTTCAGTTTTTCTTAGTTTTCACATAAGGTCTGGGGTCAAGACAAAAGACAGATTTTTGACAAATTTCAAAATATGTCAGATATTGTCCAAATCATTTTTTATTTCACTTATAGACATGTGAAATGCATGAACTAGGGCAAAAAAAGTGAAAAAAAATTGGTCTGATTTTTTTTAGTACTTTTCAGTTTTTCTTAGTTTTCACATAAGGTCCGGGGTCAGGACAAAAGACAGATTTTTGACAAATTTCAAAATATGTCAGATATTGTCCAAATCATTTTTTATTTCATTTCTAGACATGTGAAATGCATGAACTAGGGCAAAAAAAGTGAAAAAAAATTGGTCTGATTTTTTTTAGTACTTTTCAGTTTTTCTTAGTTTTCACATAAGGTCCGGGGTCAGGACAAAAGACAGATTTTTGACAAATTTCAAAATCTGTCAGATATTGTCCAAATCATTTTTATTTCATTTCTAGACATGTGAAATGCATGAACTAGGGCAAAAAAGTGTGAAAAAATTGGTTTGATTTTTTTTTAGTACCTTGCAGTTTTTCTTAGTTTTCACATAAGGTCCGGGGTCAGGACAAAAGACAGATTTTTGACAAATTTCAAAATATGTCAGATATTGTCCAAATCATTTTTTATTTCATTTCTAGACATGTGAAATGCATGAACTAGGGCAAAAAAGTGTAAAAAAAAATTGGTTTGATTTTTTTTAGTACCTTTCAGTTTTTCTTAGTTTTCACATAAGGTCCGGGGTCATGACAAAAGACAGATTTTTGACAAATTTCAAAATATGTCAGATATTGTCCAAATCATTTTTTATTTCATTTCTAGACATGTGAAATGCATGAACTAGGGCAAAAAAAGTGAAAACAAATTGGTCTGATTTTTTTTAGTACTTTTCAGTTTTTCTTAGTTTTCACATAAGGTCCGGGGTCAGGACAAAAGACAGATTTTTGACAAATTTCAAAATATGTCAGATATTGTCCAAATTATTTTTTATTTCACGTCTAGACATGTGAAATGCACGAACTAGTGCAAAAAAGTGTAACAAAATTGGTTTGATTTTTTTTAGTACCTTTCAGTTTTTCTTAGTTTTCACACAAGGTCCGGGGTCAGGACAAAAGACAGATTTTTGACAAATTTCAAAATATGTCAGATATTGTCCAAATTATTTTTTATTTCACGTCTAGACATGTGAAATGCACGAACAAGTGCAAAAAAGTGTAAAAAAATTGGTTTGATTTTTTTTAGTACCTTTCAGTTTTTCTTAGTTTTCACACAAGGTCCGGGGTCAGGACAAAAGACAGATTTTTGACAAATTTCAAAATATGTCAGATATTGTCCAAATTATTTTTTATTTCACGTCTAGACATGTGAAATGCATGAACAAGTGCAAAAAAGTGTAACAAAATTGGTTTGATTTTTTTTAGTACCTTTCAGTTTTTCTTAGTTTTCACATAAGGTCCGGGGTCAGGACAAAAGGCAGATTTTTGACAAATTTCAAAATATGTCAGATATTGTCCAAATTATTTTTTATTTCACTTCTAGACATGTGAAATGCACGAACTAGTGCAAAAAAGTGTAACAAAATTGGTTTGATTTTTTTTAGTACCTTTCAGTTTTTCTTAGTTTTCACACAAGGTCCGGGGTCAGGACAAAAGACAGATTTTTGACAAATTTCAAAATATGTCAGATATTGTCCAAATTATTTTTTATTTCACGTCTAGACATGTGAAATGCACGAACAAGTGCAAAAAAGTGTAACAAAATTGGTTTGATTTTTTTAGTACCTTTCAGTTTTTCTTAGTTTTCTCACAAGGTCCGGGGTCAGGACAAAAGACAGATTTTTGACAAATTTCAAAATATGTCAGATATTGTCCAAATTATTTTTTATTTCACGTCTAGACATGTGAAATGCACGAACAAGTGCAAAAAAGTGTAAAAAAATTGGTTTGATTTTTTTTAGTACCTTTCAGTTTTTCTTAGTTTTCACACAAGGTCCGGGGTCAGGACAAAAGACAGATTTTTGACAAATTTCAAAATATGTCAGATATTGTCCAAATTATTTTTTATTTCACGTCTAGACATGTGAAATGCATGAACAAGTGCAAAAAAGTGTAACAAAATTGGTTTGATTTTTTTTAGTACCTTTCAGTTTTTCTTAGTTTTCACATAAGGTCCGGGGTCAGGACAAAAGGCAGATTTTTGACAAATTTCAAAATATGTCAGATATTGTCCAAATTATTTTTTATTTCACTTCTAGACATGTGAAATGCATGAACTAGGGCAAAAAAGTGTAACAAAATTGGTTTGATTTTTTTTAGTACCTTTCAGTTTTTCTTAGTTTTCACACAAGGTCCGGGGTCAGGACAAAAGACAGATTTTTGACAAATTTTTAAAAATGTCAGATATTGTCCAAATTATTTTTTATTTCACGTCTAGACATGTGAAATGCATGAACAAGTGCAAAAAAGTGTAACAAAATTGGTTTGATTTTTTTTAGTACCTTTCAGTTTTTCTTAGTTTTCACATAAGGTCCGGGGTCAGGACAAAAGACAGATTTTTGACAAATTTCAAAATCTGTCAGATATTGTCCAATTTTTTTTTTATTTCACTTCTAGACATGTGAAATGCATGAACTAGGGCAAAAAAGTGTAAAAAAATTGGTTTCTTTTTTTTCAGTACCTTTCAGTTTTTCTTAGTTTTCACATAAGGTCTGGGGTCAAGACAAAAGACAGATTTTTGACAAATTTCAAAATATGTCAGATATTGTCCAAATCATTTTTTATTTCACTTATAGACATGTGAAATGCATGAACTAGGGCAAAAAAGTGTAAAAAAAATTGGTTTGATTTTTTTTAGTACTTTTCAGTTTTTCTTAGTTTTCACATAAGGTCCGGGGTCAGGACAAAAGACAGATTTTTGATAAATTTCAAAATCTGTCAGATATTGTCCAAATCATTTTTTATTTCACTTCTAGACATGTGAAATGCATGAACTAGGGCAAAAAAAGTGAAAAAAAATTGGTCTGATTTTTTTTAGTACTTTTCAGTTTTTCTTAGTTTTCACATAAGGTCCGGGGTCAGGACAAAAGACAGATTTTTGACAAATTTCAAAATATGTCAGATATTGTCCAAATCATTTTTTATTTCAATTCTAGACATGTGAAATGCATGAACTAGGGCAAAAAAAGTGAAAAAAAATTGGTCTGATTTTTTTTAGTACTTTTCAGTTTTTCTTAGTTTTCACATAAGGTCCGGGGTCAGGACAAAAGACAGATTTTTGACAAATTTCAAAATCTGTCAGATATTGTCCAAATCATTTTTATTTCATTTCTAGACATGTGAAATGCATGAACTAGGGCAAAAAAGTGTGAAAAAATTGGTTTGATTTTTTTTTAGTACCTTGCAGTTTTTCTTAGTTTTCACATAAGGTCCGGGGTCAGGACAAAAGACAGATTTTTGACAAATTTCAAAATATGTCAGATATTGTCCAAATCATTTTTTATTTCATTTCTAGACATGTGAAATGCATGAACTAGGGTAAAAAAGTGTAAAAAAATTGGTTTGATTTTTTTCAGTACCTTTCAGTTTTTCTTAGTTTTCACATAAGGTCCGGGGTCAAGACAAAAGACAGATTTTTGACAAATTTCAAAATATGTCAGATATTGTCCAAATCATTTTTTATTTCACTTATAGACATGTGAAATGCATGAACTAGGGCAAAAAAGTGTAAAAAAATTGGTTTGATTTTTTTTAGTACCTTGCAGTTTTTCTTAGATTTCACATAAGGTCCGGGGTCAGGACAAAAGACAGATTTTTGACAAATTTCAAAATATGTCAGATATTGTCCAAATCATTTTTTATTTCATTTCTAGACATGTGAAATGCATGAACTAGGGCAAAAAAGGTGAAAAAAAATTGGTCTGATTTTTTTTAGTACATTTCAGGTTTTCTTAGTTTTCACATAAGGTCCGGGGTCAGGACAAAAGACAGATTTTTGACAAATTTCAAAATCTGTCAGATATTGTCCAAATCATTTTTTATTTCACTTCTAGACATGTGAAATGCATGAACTAGGGCAAAAAAGTGTAACAAAATTGGTTTGATTTTTTTTTAGTACCTTTCAGTTTTTCTTAGTTTTCACACACAAGGTCCGGAGTCAGGACAAAAGACAGATTTTTGACAAATTTCAAAATATGTCAGATATTGTCCAAATCATTTTTTATTTCACTTATAGACATGTGAAATGCATGAACTAGGGCAAAAAAGTGTAAAAAAATTGGTTTGATTTTTTTTAGTACCTTGCAGTTTTTCTTAGTTTTCACATAAGGTCCGGGGTCAGGACAAAAGACAGATTTTTGACAAATTTCAAAATATGTCAGATATTGTCCAAATCATTTTTTATTTCACGTCTAGACATGTGAAATGCATGAACAAGTGCAAAAAAGTGTAACAAAATTGGTTTGATTTTTTTTAGTACCTTGCAGTTTTTCTTAGTTTTCACATAAGGTCCGGGGTCAGGACAAAAGACAGATTTTTGACAAATTTCAAAATCTATCAGATATTGTCCAAATCATTTTTTATTTCATTTCTAGACATGTGAAATGCATGAACTAGGGTAAAAAAGTGTAAAAAAATTGGTTTGATTTTTTTCAGTACCTTTCAGTTTTTACTTAGTTTTCACATAAGGTCCGGGGTCAAGACAAAAGACAGATTTTTGACAAATTTCAAAATATGTCAGATATTGTCCAAATCATTTTTTATTTCACTTATAGACATGTGAAATGCATGAACTAGGGCAAAAAAGTGTAAAAAAATTGGTTTGATTTTTTTTAGTACCTTGCAGTTTTTCTTAGTTTTCACATAAGGTCCGGGGTCAGGACAAAAGACAGATTTTTGACAAATTTCAAAATATGTCAGATATTGTCCAAATCATTTTTTATTTCACGTCTAGACATGTGAAATGCATGAACAAGTGCAAAAAAGTGTAACAAAATTGGTTTGATTTTTTTTAGTACCTTGCAGTTTTTCTTAGTTTTCACATAAGGTCCGGGGTCAGGACAAAAGACAGATTTTTGACAAATTTCAAAATCTATCAGATATTGTCCAAATCATTTTTTATTTCATTTCTAGACATGTGAAATGCATGAACTAGGGCAAAAAAAGTGAAAAAAAATTGGTCTGATTTTTTTTAGTACTTTTCAGTTTTTTTTAGTTTTCACGTAAGGTCCTGGGTCAGGACAAAAGACAGATTTTTGACAAATTTCAAAATCTGTCAGATATTGTCCAAATGATTTTTTATTTCACTTCTAGACATGTGAAATGCATGAACTAGGGCAAAAAAGTGTAAAAAAATTGGTTTGATTTTTTTTAGTACCTTTCAGTTTTTCTTAGTTTTCACATAAGGTCCGGGGTCAGGAAAAAAGACAGATTTTTGACAAGTTTCAAAATCTCTCAGATATTGTCCAAATTATTTTTTATTTCACTTCTAGACATGTGAAATGCATGAACTAGGGCAAGAAAGTGTGAAAAAATTGGTTTGATTTTTTTTTAGTACCTTGCAGTTTTTCTTAGTTTTCACATAAGGTCCGGGGTCAGGACAAAAGACAGATTTTTGACAAATTTCAAAATATGTCAGATATTGTCCAAATCATTTTTTATTTCATTTCTAGACATGTGAAATGCATGAACTAGGGTAAAAAAGTGTAAAAAAATTGGTTTGATTTTTTTCAGTACCTTTCAGTTTTTCTTAGTTTTCACATAAGGTCCGGGGTCAAGACAAAAGACAGATTTTTGACAAATTTCAAAATATGTCAGATATTGTCCAAATCATTTTTTATTTCACTTATAGACATGTGAAATGCATGAACTAGGGCAAAAAAGTGTAAAAAAATTGGTTTGATTTTTTTTAGTACCTTGCAGTTTTTCTTAGATTTCACATAAGGTCCGGGGTCAGGACAAAAGACAGATTTTTGACAAATTTCAAAATATGTCAGATATTGTCCAAATCATTTTTTATTTCATTTCTAGACATGTGAAATGCATGAACTAGGGCAAAAAAGGTGAAAAAAAATTGGTCTGATTTTTTTTAGTACATTTCAGGTTTTCTTAGTTTTCACATAAGGTCCGGGGTCAGGACAAAAGACAGATTTTTGACAAATTTCAAAATCTGTCAGATATTGTCCAAATCATTTTTTATTTCACTTCTAGACATGTGAAATGCATGAACTAGGGCAAAAAAGTGTAACAAAATTGGTTTGATTTTTTTTTAGTACCTTTCAGTTTTTCTTAGTTTTCACACACAAGGTCCGGGGTCAGGACAAAAGACAGATTTTTGACAAATTTCAAAATATGTCAGATATTGTCCAAATCATTTTTTATTTCACTTATAGACATGTGAAATGCATGAACTAGGGCAAAAAAGTGTAAAAAAATTGGTTTGATTTTTTTTAGTACCTTGCAGTTTTTCTTAGTTTTCACATAAGGTCCGGGGTCAGGACAAAAGACAGATTTTTGACAAATTTCAAAATATGTCAGATATTGTCCAAATCATTTTTTATTTCACGTCTAGACATGTGAAATGCATGAACAAGTGCAAAAAAGTGTAACAAAATTGGTTTGATTTTTTTTAGTACCTTGCAGTTTTTCTTAGTTTTCACATAAGGTCCGGGGTCAGGACAAAAGACAGATTTTTGACAAATTTCAAAATCTATCAGATATTGTCCAAATCATTTTTTATTTCATTTCTAGACATGTGAAATGCATGAACTAGGGTAAAAAAGTGTAAAAAAATTGGTTTGATTTTTTTCAGTACCTTTCAGTTTTTACTTAGTTTTCACATAAGGTCCGGGGTCAAGACAAAAGACAGATTTTTGACAAATTTCAAAATATGTCAGATATTGTCCAAATCATTTTTTATTTCACTTATAGACATGTGAAATGCATGAACTAGGGCAAAAAAGTGTAAAAAAATTGGTTTGATTTTTTTTAGTACCTTGCAGTTTTTCTTAGTTTTCACATAAGGTCCGGGGTCAGGACAAAAGACAGATTTTTGACAAATTTCAAAATATGTCAGATATTGTCCAAATCATTTTTTATTTCACGTCTAGACATGTGAAATGCATGAACAAGTGCAAAAAAGTGTAACAAAATTGGTTTGATTTTTTTTAGTACCTTGCAGTTTTTCTTAGTTTTCACATAAGGTCCGGGGTCAGGACAAAAGACAGATTTTTGACAAATTTCAAAATCTATCAGATATTGTCCAAATCATTTTTTATTTCATTTCTAGACATGTGAAATGCATGAACTAGGGCAAAAAAAGTGAAAAAAAATTGGTCTGATTTTTTTTAGTACTTTTCAGTTTTTTTTAGTTTTCACGTAAGGTCCTGGGTCAGGACAAAAGACAGATTTTTGACAAATTTCAAAATCTGTCAGATATTGTCCAAATGATTTTTTATTTCACTTCTAGACATGTGAAATGCATGAACTAGGGCAAAAAAGTGTAAAAAAATTGGTTTGATTTTTTTTAGTACCTTTCAGTTTTTCTTAGTTTTCACATAAGGTCCGGGGTCAGGAAAAAAGACAGATTTTTGACAAATTTCAAAATCTCTCAGATATTGTCCAAATTATTTTTTATTTCACTTCTAGACATGTGAAATGCATGAACTAGGGCAAGAAAGTGTGAAAAAATTGGTTTGATTTTTTTTTAGTACCTTGCAGTTTTTCTTCGTTTTCACATAAGGTCCGGGGTCAGGACAAAAGACAGATTTTTGACAAATTTCAAAATCTGTCAGATATTGTCCAAATCATTTTTTATTTCATTTCTAGACATGTGAAATGCATGAACTAGGGTAAAAAAGTGTAAAAAAATTGGTTTGATTTTTTTCAGTACCTTTCAGTTTTTACTTAGTTTTCACATAAGGTCCGGGGTCAAGACAAAAGACAGATTTTTGACAAATTTCAAAATATGTCAGATATTGTCCAAATCATTTTTTATTTCACTTATAGACATGTGAAATGCATGAACTAGGGCAAAAAAGTGTAAAAAAATTGGTTTGATTTTTTTTAGTACCTTGCAGTTTTTCTTAGTTTTCACATAAGGTCCGGGGTCAGGACAAAAGACAGATTTTTGACAAATTTCAAAATATGTCAGATATTGTCCAAATTATTTTTTATTTCACTTCTAGACATGTGAAATGATTGAACTAGGGCAAAAAAAGTAAAAAAAAATTGGTCTGATTTTTTTTAGTACCTTTCAGTTTTTCTTAGTTTTCACATAAGGTCTGGGGTCAGGACAAAAGACAGATTTTTGACAAATTTCAAAATATGTCAGATATTGTCCAAATCATTTTTTATTTCATTTCTAGACATGTGAAATGCACGAACTAGTGCAAAAAAGTGTAACAAAATTGGTTTGATTTTTTTTAGTACCTTTCAGTTTTTCTTAGTTTTCACACAAGGTCCGGGGTCAGGACAAAAGACAGATTTTTGACAAATTTCAAAATATGTCAGATATTGTCCAAATCATTTTTTATTTCACTTCTAGACATGTGAAATGCATGAACTAGGGCAAAAAAGTGTAAAAAAATTGGTTTGATTTTTTTTTAGTACCTTGCAGTTTTTCTTAGTTTTCACATAAGGTCCGGGGTCAGGACAAAAGACAGATTTTTGACAAATTTCAAAATATGTCAGATATTGTCCAAATTATTTTTTATTTCACTTCTAGACATGTGAAATGCATGAACTAGGGCAAAAAAAGTGAAAAAAAATTGGTCTGATTTTTTTTAGTACTTTTCAGTTTTTCTTAGTTTTCACATAAGGTCCGGGGTCAGGACAAAAGACAGATTTTTGTCAAATTTCAAAATCTGTCAGATATTGTCCAAATCATTTTTTATTTCATTTCTAGACATGTGAAATGCATGAACTAGGGCAAAAAAAGTGAAAAAAAATTGGTCTGATTTTTTTTAGTACTTTTCAGTTTTTCTTAGTTTTCACATAAGGTCCGGGGTCAGGACAAAATACAGATTTCTGACAAATTTCAAAATCTGTCAGATATTGTCCAAATCATTTTTTATTTAATTTCTAGACATGTGAAATGCATGACCTAGGGCAAGAAAGTGTGAAAAAATTGGTTTGATTTTTTTTTAGTACCTTGCAGTTTTTCTTAGTTTTCACATAAGGTCCGGGGTCAGGACAAAAGACAGAATTTTGACAAATTTCAAAATCTGTCAGATATTGTCCAAATCATTTTTTATTTCACTTCTAGACATGTGAAATGCATGAACTAGGGCAAAAAAAGTGAAAAGAAATTGGTCTGATTTTTTTTTAGTACCTTTCAGTTTTTCTTAGTTTTCACATAAGGTCCGGGGTCAGGACAAAAGACAGATTTTTGACAAATTTCAAAATATGTCAGATATTGTCCAAATCATTTTTTATTTCACTTATAGACATGTGAAATGTATGAACTAGGGCAAAAAAGTGTAAAAAAATTGGTTTGATTTTTTTTTAGTACCTTGCAGTTTTTCTTAGTTTTCACATAAGGTCCGGGGTCAGGACAAAAGACAGATTTTTGACAAATTTCAAAATATGTCAGATATTGTCCAAATTATTTTTTATTTCACTTCTAGACATGTGAAATGCATGAACTAGTGCAAAAAAGTGTAACAAAATTGATTTGATTTTTTTTTAGTACTTTTCAGTTTTTCTTAGTTTTCACATAAGGTCCGGGGTCAGGACAAAAGACAGATTTTTGACAAATTTCAAAATCTGTCAGATATTGTCCAAATCATTTTTTATTTCATTTCTAGACATGTGAAATGCATGAACTAGTGCAAACAAGTGTAACAAAATTGGTTTGATTTTTTTTTTAGTACCTTGCAGTTTTTCTTAGTTTTCACATAAGGTCCGGGGTCAGGACAAAAGACAGATTTTTGACAAATTTCAAAATATGTCAGATATTGTCCAAATCATTTTTTATTTCACTTATAGACATGTGAAATGTATGAACTAGGGCAAAAAAGTGTAAAAAAATTGGTTTGATTTTTTTTTAGTCCCTTGCAGTTTTTCTTAGTTTTCACATAAGGTCCGGGGTCAGGACAAAAGACAGATTTTTGACAAATTTCAAAATCTGTCAGATATTGTCCAAATCATTTTTTATTTAATTTCTAGACATGTGAAATGCATGAACTAGTGCAAAAAAGTGTAACAAAATTCGTTTGATTTTTTTTAGTACTTTTCAGTTTTTCTTAGTTTTCACATAAGGTCCGGGGTCAGGATAAAAGACAGATTTTTGACAAATTTCAAAATATGTCAGATATTGTCCAAATCATTTTTTATTTCACGTCTAGACATGTGAAATGCACAAACAAGTGCAAAAAAGTGTAACAAAATTGGTTTGATTTTTTTTAGTACCTTTCAGTTTTTCTTAGTTTTCTCACAAGGTCCGGGGTCAGGACAAAAGACAGATTTTTGACAAATTTCAAAATATGTCAGATATTGTCCAAATTATTTTTTATTTCACGTCTAGACATGTGAAATGCACGAACTAGTGCAAAAAAGTGTAACAAAATTGGTTTGATTTTTTTTATTACCTTTCAGTTTTTCTTAGTTTTCACACAAGGTCCGGGGTCAGGACAAAAGACAGATTTTTGACAAATTTCAAAATATGTCAGATATTGTCCAAATTATTTTTTATTTCACGTCTAGACATGTGAAATGCATGAACTAGGGCAAAAGAAGTGAAAAAAAATTGGTCTGATTTTTTTTAGTACCTTGCAGTTTTTCTTAGTTTTCACAGAAGGTCCGGGGTCAGGACAAAAGACAGATTTCTGACAAATTTCATAATATGTCAGATATTGTCCAAATTATTTTTTATTTCACTTCTAGACATGTGAAATGCATGAACTAGGGCAAAAAAGTGTAAAAAAATTGGTTTGATTTCTTTTAGTACCTTTCAGTTTTTCTTAGTTTTCATATAAGGTCCGGGGTCAGGACAAAAGACAGATTTTTGACAAATTTCAAAAAATGTCAGATTTTGGCTTAAATGATTTTTTATTTCACTTCTAGACATGTGAAATGCATGAACTAGGGCAAAAAAGTTTAAAAAAATTGGTTTGATTTTTTTTAGTACCTTTCAGTTTATCTTAGTTTTCACATAAGGTCCGGGGTCAGGACAAAAGACAGATTTCTGACAAATTTCATAATATGTCAGATATTGTCCAAATTATTTTTTATTTCACTTCTAGACATGTGAAATGCATGAACTAGGGCAAAAAAGTGTCAAAAAATTGGTTTGATTTTTTTTAGTACCTTTCAGTTTTTCTTAGTTTTCACATAAGGTCCGGGGTCAGGACAAAAGACAGATTTCTGACAAATTTCAAAATATGTCAGATATTGTCCAAATTATTTTTTATTTCACTTATAGACATGTGAAATGCATGAACTAGGGCAAAAAAGTGTCAAAAAATTGGTTTGATTTTTTTTAGTACCTTTCAGTTTTTCTTAGTTTTCACATAAGGTCCGGGTTCAGGACAAAAGACAGATTTTTGACAAATTTCAAAAAATGTCAGATATTGGCTTAAATTATTTTTTATTTCACTTCTAGACATGTGAAATGCATGAACTAGGGCAAAAAAGTTTAAAAAAATTGGTTTGATTTTTTTTAGTACCTTTCAGTTTTTCTTAGTTTTCACATAAGGTCCGGGGTCAGGACAAAAGACAGATTTCTGACAAATTTCATAATATGTCAGATATTGTCCAAATTATTTTTTATTTCACGTCTAGACATGTGAAATGCATGAACTAGGGCAAAAGAAGTGAAAAAAAATTGGTCTGATTTTTTTTAGTACATTTCAGTTTTTCTTAGTTTTCACATAAGGTCCGGGGTCAGGACAAAAGACAGATTTTTGACAAATTTCAAAATCTGTCAGATATTGTCCAAATCATTTTTTATTTCACTTCTAGACATGTGAAATGCATGAACTAGGGCAAAAAAGTGTAACAAAATTGGTTTGATTTTTTTTAGTACCTTTCAGTTTTTCTTAGTTTTCACATAAGGTCCGGGGTCAGGACAAAAGACAGATTTTTGACAAATTTCAAAATATGTCAGATATTGTCCAAATCATTTTTTATTTCATTTCTAGACATGTGAAATGCATGAACTAGGGCAAAAAAGTGTCAAAAAATTGGTTTGATTTTTTTTAGTACCTTTCAGTTTTTCTTAGTTTTCACATAAGGTCCGGGTTCAGGACAAAAGACAGATTTTTGACAAATTTCAAAAAATGTCAGATATTGGCTTAAATTATTTTTTATTTCACTTCTAGACATGTGAAATGCATGAACTAGGGCAAAAAAGTTTAAAAAAATTGGTTTGATTTTTTTTAGTACCTTTCAGTTTTTCTTAGTTTTCACATAAGGTCCGGGGTCAGGACAAAAGACAGATTTCTGACAAATTTCATAATATGTCAGATATTGTCCAAATTATTTTTTATTTCACTTCTAGACATGTGAAATGCATGAACTAGGGCAAAAAAGTGTCAAAAAATTGGTTTGATTTTTTTTAGTACCTTTCAGTTTTTCTTAGTTTTCACATAAGGTCCGGGTTCAGGACAAAAGACAGATTTTTGACAAATTTCAAAAAATGTCAGATATTGGCTTAAATTATTTTTTATTTCACTTCTAGACATGTGAAATGCATGAACTAGGGCAAAAAAGTTTAAAAAAATTGGTTTGATTTTTTTTAGTACCTTTCAGTTTTTCTTAGTTTTCACATAAGGTCCGGGGTCAGGACAAAAGACAGATTTCTGACAAATTTCATAATATGTCAGATATTGTCCAAATTATTTTTTATTTCACTTCTAGACATGTGAAATGCATGAACTAGGGCAAAAAAGTGTAAAAAAATTGGTTTGATTTCTTTTAGTACCTTTCAGTTTTTCTTAGTTTTCATATAAGGTCCGGGGTCAGGACAAAAGACAGATTTTTGACAAATTTCAAAAAATGTCAGATTTTGGCTTAAATGATTTTTTATTTCACTTCTAGACATGTGAAATGCATGAACTAGGGCAAAAAAGTTTAAAAAAATTGGTTTGATTTTTTTTAGTACCTTTCAGTTTATCTTAGTTTTCACATAAGGTCCGGGGTCAGGACAAAAGACAGATTTCTGACAAATTTCATAATATGTCAGATATTGTCCAAATTATTTTTTATTTCACTTCTAGACATGTGAAATGCATGAACTAGGGCAAAAAAGTGTCAAAAAATTGGTTTGATTTTTTTTAGTACCTTTCAGTTTTTCTTAGTTTTCACATAAGGTCCGGGTTCAGGACAAAAGACAGATTTTTGACAAATTTCAAAAAATGTCAGATATTGGCTTAAATTATTTTTTATTTCACTTCTAGACATGTGAAATGCATGAACTAGGGCAAAAAAGTTTAAAAAAATTGGTTTGATTTTTTTTAGTACCTTTCAGTTTTTCTTAGTTTTCACATAAGGTCCGGGGTCAGGACAAAAGACAGATTTCTGACAAATTTCATAATATGTCAGATATTGTCCAAATTATTTTTTATTTCACGTCTAGACATGTGAAATGCATGAACTAGGGCAAAAGAAGTGAAAAAAAATTGGTCTGATTTTTTTTAGTACATTTCAGTTTTTCTTAGTTTTCACATAAGGTCCGGGGTCAGGACAAAAGACAGATTTTTGACAAATTTCAAAATCTGTCAGATATTGTCCAAATCATTTTTTATTTCACTTCTAGACATGTGAAATGCATGAACTAGGGCAAAAAAGTGTAACAAAATTGGTTTGATTTTTTTTTAGTACCTTTCAGTTTTTCTTAGTTTTCACACAAGGTCCGGGGTCAGGACAAAAGACAGATTTTTGACAAATTTCAAAATATGTCAGATATTGTCCAAATCATTTTTTATTTCACTTCTAGACATGTGAAATGCATGAACTAGGGCAAAAAAGTGTAAAAAAAAATTGGTTTGATTTTTTTAGTACCTTTCAGTTTTTCTTAGTTTTCACATAAGGTCCGGGGTCAGGACAAAAGACAGATTTTTGACAAATTTCAAAATATGTCAGATATTGTCCAAATCATTTTTTATTTCATTTCTAGACATGTGAAATGCATGAACTAGGGCAAAAAAAGTGAAAACAAATTGGTCTGATTTTTTTTAGTACTTTTCAGTTTTTCTTAGTTTTCACATAAGGTCCGGGGTCAGGACAAAAGACAGATTTTTGACAAATTTCAAAATATGTCAGATATTGTCCAAATTATTTTTTATTTCACGTCTAGACATGTGAAATGCACGAACTAGTGCAAAAAAGTGTAACAAAATTGGTTTGATTTTTTTTAGTACCTTTCAGTTTTTCTTAGTTTTCACACAAGGTCCGGGGTCAGGACAAAAGACAGATTTTTGACAAATTTCAAAATATGTCAGATATTGTCCAAATTATTTTTTATTTCACGTCTAGACATGTGAAATGCACGAACAAGTGCAAAAAAGTGTAACAAAATTGGTTTGATTTTTTTAGTACCTTTCAGTTTTTCTTAGTTTTCTCACAAGGTCCGGGGTCAGGACAAAAGACAGATTTTTGACAAATTTCAAAATATGTCAGATATTGTCCAAATTATTTTTTATTTCAGTTCTAGACATGTGAAATGCATGAACTAGGGCAAAAAAAGTGAAAAAAAATTGGTCTGATTTTTTTTAGTACCTTGCAGTTTTTCTTAGTTTTCACACAAGGTCCGGGGTCAGGACAAAAGACAGTTTTTTGACAAATTTCAAAATATGTCAGATATTGTCCAAATTATTTTTTATTTCACTTCTAGACATGTGAAATGCATGAACTAGGGCAAAAAAGTGTAACAAAATTGGTTTGATTTTTTTTAGTACCTTTCAGTTTTTCTTAGTTTTCACACAAGGTCCGGGGTCAGGACAAAAGACAGTTTTTTGACAAATTTCAAAATATGTCAGATATTGTCCAAATTATTTTTTATTTCACTTCTAGACATGTGAAATGCATGAACTAGGGCAAAAAAGTGTAACAAAATTGGTTTGATTTTTTTTAGTACCTTTCTGTTTTTCTTAGTTTTCTCACAAGGTCCGGGGTCAGGACAAAAGACAGATTTTTGACAAATTTCAAAATATGTCAGATATTGTCCAAATCATTTTTTATTTCACTTCTAGACATGTGAAATGCATGAACTAGGGCAAAAAAGTGTAAAAAAATTGGTTTGATTTTTTTTTAGTACCTTGCAGTTTTTCTTAGTTTTCACATAAGGTCCGGGGTCAGGACAAAAGACAGATTTTTGACAAATTTCAAAATATGTCAGATATTGTCCAAATTATTTTTTATTTCACTTCTAGACATGTGAAATGCATGAACTAGGGCAAAAAAAGTGAAAAAAAATTGGTCTGATTTTTTTTAGTACTTTTCAGTTTTTCTTAGTTTTCACATAAGGTCCGGGGTCAGGACAAAAGACAGATTTTTGTCAAATTTCAAAATCTGTCAGATATTGTCCAAATCATTTTTTATTTCATTTCTAGACATGTGAAATGCATGAACTAGGGCAAAAAAAGTGAAAAAAAATTGGTCTGATTTTTTTTAGTACTTTTCAGTTTTTCTTAGTTTTCACATAAGGTCCGGGGTCAGGACAAAATACAGATTTCTGACAAATTTCAAAATCTGTCAGATATTGTCCAAATCATTTTTTATTTAATTTCTAGACATGTGAAATGCATGACCTAGGGCAAGAAAGTGTGAAAAAATTGGTTTGATTTTTTTTTAGTACCTTGCAGTTTTTCTTAGTTTTCACATAAGGTCCGGGGTCAGGACAAAAGACAGAATTTTGACAAATTTCAAAATCTGTCAGATATTGTCCAAATTATTTTTTATTTCACTTCTAGACATGTGAAATGCATGAACTAGGGCAAAAAAGTGTAAAAAAATTGGTTTGATTTCTTTTAGTACCTTTCAGTTTTTCTTAGTTTTCATATAAGGTCCGGGGTCAGGACAAAAGACAGATTTTTGACAAATTTCAAAAAATGTCAGATTTTGGCTTAAATGATTTTTTATTTCACTTCTAGACATGTGAAATGCATGAACTAGGGCAAAAAAGTTTAAAAAAATTGGTTTGATTTTTTTTAGTACCTTTCAGTTTATCTTAGTTTTCACATAAGGTCCGGGGTCAGGACAAAAGACAGATTTCTGACAAATTTCATAATATGTCAGATATTGTCCAAATTATTTTTTATTTCACTTCTAGACATGTGAAATGCATGAACTAGGGCAAAAAAGTGTCAAAAAATTGGTTTGATTTTTTTTAGTACCTTTCAGTTTTTCTTAGTTTTCACATAAGGTCCGGGTTCAGGACAAAAGACAGATTTTTGACAAATTTCAAAAAATGTCAGATATTGGCTTAAATTATTTTTTATTTCACTTCTAGACATGTGAAATGCATGAACTAGGGCAAAAAAGTTTAAAAAAATTGGTTTGATTTTTTTTAGTACCTTTCAGTTTTTCTTAGTTTTCACATAAGGTCCGGGGTCAGGACAAAAGACAGATTTCTGACAAATTTCATAATATGTCAGATATTGTCCAAATTATTTTTTATTTCACTTCTAGACATGTGAAATGCATGAACTAGGGCAAAAAAGTGTCAAAAAATTGGTTTGATTTCTTTTAGTACCTTTCAGTTTTTCTTAGTTTTCATATAAGGTCCGGGGTCAGGACAAAAGACAGATTTTTGACAAATTTCAAAAAATGTCAGATTTTGGCTTAAATGATTTTTTATTTCACTTCTAGACATGTGAAATGCATGAACTAGGGCAAAAAAGTTTAAAAAAATTGGTTTGATTTTTTTTAGTACCTTTCAGTTTATCTTAGTTTTCACATAAGGTCCGGGGTCAGGACAAAAGACAGATTTCTGACAAATTTCATAATATGTCAGATATTGTCCAAATTATTTTTTATTTCACTTCTAGACATGTGAAATGCATGAACTAGGGCAAAAAAGTGTCAAAAAATTGGTTTGATTTTTTTTAGTACCTTTCAGTTTTTCTTAGTTTTCACATAAGGTCCGGGTTCAGGACAAAAGACAGATTTTTGACAAATTTCAAAAAATGTCAGATATTGGCTTAAATTATTTTTTATTTCACTTCTAGACATGTGAAATGCATGAACTAGGGCAAAAAAGTTTAAAAAAATTGGTTTGATTTTTTTTAGTACCTTTCAGTTTTTCTTAGTTTTCACATAAGGTCCGGGGTCAGGACAAAAGACAGATTTCTGACAAATTTCATAATATGTCAGATATTGTCCAAATTATTTTTTATTTCACGTCTAGACATGTGAAATGCATGAACTAGGGCAAAAGAAGTGAAAAAAAATTGGTCTGATTTTTTTTAGTACATTTCAGTTTTTCTTAGTTTTCACATAAGGTCCGGGGTCAGGACAAAAGACAGATTTTTGTCAAATTTCAAAATCTGTCAGATATTGTCCAAATCATTTTTTATTTCATTTCTAGACATGTGAAATGCATGAACTAGGGCAAAAAAAGTGAAAAAAAATTGGTCTGATTTTTTTTAGTACTTTTCAGTTTTTCTTAGTTTTCACATAAGGTCCGGGGTCAGGACAAAATACAGATTTCTGACAAATTTCAAAATCTGTCAGATATTGTCCAAATCATTTTTTATTTAATTTCTAGACATGTGAAATGCATGACCTAGGGCAAGAAAGTGTGAAAAAATTGGTTTGATTTTTTTTTAGTACCTTGCAGTTTTTCTTAGTTTTCACATAAGGTCCGGGGTCAGGACAAAAGACAGAATTTTGACAAATTTCAAAATCTGTCAGATATTGTCCAAATTATTTTTTATTTCACTTCTAGACATGTGAAATGCATGAACTAGGGCAAAAAAGTGTAAAAAAATTGGTTTGATTTCTTTTAGTACCTTTCAGTTTTTCTTAGTTTTCATATAAGGTCCGGGGTCAGGACAAAAGACAGATTTTTGACAAATTTCAAAAAATGTCAGATTTTGGCTTAAATGATTTTTTATTTCACTTCTAGACATGTGAAATGCATGAACTAGGGCAAAAAAGTTTAAAAAAATTGGTTTGATTTTTTTTAGTACCTTTCAGTTTATCTTAGTTTTCACATAAGGTCCGGGGTCAGGACAAAAGACAGATTTCTGACAAATTTCATAATATGTCAGATATTGTCCAAATTATTTTTTATTTCACTTCTAGACATGTGAAATGCATGAACTAGGGCAAAAAAGTGTCAAAAAATTGGTTTGATTTTTTTTAGTACCTTTCAGTTTTTCTTAGTTTTCACATAAGGTCCGGGTTCAGGACAAAAGACAGATTTTTGACAAATTTCAAAAAATGTCAGATATTGGCTTAAATTATTTTTTATTTCACTTCTAGACATGTGAAATGCATGAACTAGGGCAAAAAAGTTTAAAAAAATTGGTTTGATTTTTTTTAGTACCTTTCAGTTTTTCTTAGTTTTCACATAAGGTCCGGGGTCAGGACAAAAGACAGATTTCTGACAAATTTCATAATATGTCAGATATTGTCCAAATTATTTTTTATTTCACTTCTAGACATGTGAAATGCATGAACTAGGGCAAAAAAGTGTAAAAAAATTGGTTTGATTTCTTTTAGTACCTTTCAGTTTTTCTTAGTTTTCATATAAGGTCCGGGGTCAGGACAAAAGACAGATTTTTGACAAATTTCAAAAAATGTCAGATTTTGGCTTAAATGATTTTTTATTTCACTTCTAGACATGTGAAATGCATGAACTAGGGCAAAAAAGTTTAAAAAAATTGGTTTGATTTTTTTTAGTACCTTTCAGTTTATCTTAGTTTTCACATAAGGTCCGGGGTCAGGACAAAAGACAGATTTCTGACAAATTTCATAATATGTCAGATATTGTCCAAATTATTTTTTATTTCACTTCTAGACATGTGAAATGCATGAACTAGGGCAAAAAAGTGTCAAAAAATTGGTTTGATTTTTTTTAGTACCTTTCAGTTTTTCTTAGTTTTCACATAAGGTCCGGGTTCAGGACAAAAGACAGATTTTTGACAAATTTCAAAAAATGTCAGATATTGGCTTAAATTATTTTTTATTTCACTTCTAGACATGTGAAATGCATGAACTAGGGCAAAAAAGTTTAAAAAAATTGGTTTGATTTTTTTTAGTACCTTTCAGTTTTTCTTAGTTTTCACATAAGGTCCGGGGTCAGGACAAAAGACAGATTTCTGACAAATTTCATAATATGTCAGATATTGTCCAAATTATTTTTTATTTCACGTCTAGACATGTGAAATGCATGAACTAGGGCAAAAGAAGTGAAAAAAAATTGGTCTGATTTTTTTTAGTACATTTCAGTTTTTCTTAGTTTTCACATAAGGTCCGGGGTCAGGACAAAAGACAGATTTTTGACAAATTTCAAAATCTGTCAGATATTGTCCAAATCATTTTTTATTTCACTTCTAGACATGTGAAATGCATGAACTAGGGCAAAAAAGTGTAACAAAATTGGTTTGATTTTTTTTTAGTACCTTTCAGTTTTTCTTAGTTTTCACACAAGGTCCGGGGTCAGGACAAAAGACAGATTTTTGACAAATTTCAAAATATGTCAGATATTGTCCAAATCATTTTTTATTTCACTTCTAGACATGTGAAATGCATGAACTAGGGCAAAAAAAGTGAAAAGAAATTGGTCTGATTTTTTTTTAGTACCTTTCAGTTTTTCTTAGTTTTCACATAAGGTCCGGGGTCAGGACAAAAGACAGATTTTTGACAAATTTCAAAATATGTCAGATATTGTCCAAATCATTTTTTATTTCACTTATAGACATGTGAAATGTATGAACTAGGGCAAAAAAGTGTAAAAAAATTGGTTTGATTTTTTTTTAGTACCTTGCAGTTTTTCTTAGTTTTCACATAAGGTCCGGGGTCAGGACAAAAGACAGATTTTTGACAAATTTCAAAATATGTCAGATATTGTCCAAATTATTTTTTATTTCACTTCTAGACATGTGAAATGCATGAACTAGTGCAAAAAAGTGTAACAAAATTGATTTGATTTTTTTTTAGTACTTTTCAGTTTTTCTTAGTTTTCACATAAGGTCCGGGGTCAGGACAAAAGACAGATTTTTGACAAATTTCAAAATCTGTCAGATATTGTCCAAATCATTTTTTATTTCATTTCTAGACATGTGAAATGCATGAACTAGTGCAAACAAGTGTAACAAAATTGGTTTGATTTTTTTTTTAGTACCTTGCAGTTTTTCTTAGTTTTCACATAAGGTCCGGGGTCAGGACAAAAGACAGATTTTTGACAAATTTCAAAATATGTCAGATATTGTCCAAATCATTTTTTATTTCACTTATAGACATGTGAAATGTATGAACTAGGGCAAAAAAGTGTAAAAAAATTGGTTTGATTTTTTTTTAGTCCCTTGCAGTTTTTCTTAGTTTTCACATAAGGTCCGGGGTCAGGACAAAAGACAGATTTTTGACAAATTTCAAAATCTGTCAGATATTGTCCAAATCATTTTTTATTTAATTTCTAGACATGTGAAATGCATGAACTAGTGCAAAAAAGTGTAACAAAATTCGTTTGATTTTTTTTAGTACTTTTCAGTTTTTCTTAGTTTTCACATAAGGTCCGGGGTCAGGATAAAAGATAGATTTTTGACAAATTTCAAAATATGTCAGATATTGTCCAAATCATTTTTTATTTCACTTCTAGACATGTGAAATGCATGAACTAGGGCAAAAAAGTGTAAAAAAATTGGTTTGATTTTTTTTTAGTACCTTGCAGTTTTTCTTAGTTTTCACATAAGGTCCGGGGTCAGGACAAAAGACAGATTTTTGACAAATTTCAAAATCTGTCAGATATTGTCCAAATCATTTTTTATTTCATTTCTAGACATGTGAAATGCATGAACTAGGGCAAAAAAAGTGAAAAAAAATTGGTCTGATTTTTTTTAGTACTTTTCAGTTTTTCTTAGTTTTCACATAAGGTCCGGGGTCAGGACAAAAGACAGATTTTTGTCAAATTTCAAAATCTGTCAGATATTGTCCAAATCATTTTTTATTTCATTTCTAGACATGTGAAATGCATGAACTAGGGCAAAAAAAGTGAAAAAAAATTGGTCTGATTTTTTTTAGTACTTTTCAGTTTTTCTTAGTTTTCACATAAGGTCCGGGGTCAGGACAAAATACAGATTTCTGACAAATTTCAAAATCTGTCAGATATTGTCCAAATCATTTTTTATTTAATTTCTAGACATGTGAAATGCATGACCTAGGGCAAGAAAGTGTGAAAAAATTGGTTTGATTTTTTTTTAGTACCTTGCAGTTTTTCTTAGTTTTCACATAAGGTCCGGGGTCAGGACAAAAGACAGATTTTTGACAAATTTCAAAATATGTCAGATATTGTCCAAATCATTTTTTATTTCACTTCTAGACATGTGAAATGCATGAACTAGGGCAAAAAAGTGTAAAAAAATTGGTTTGATTTTTTTTTAGTACCTTGCAGTTTTTCTTAGTTTTCACATAAGGTCCGGGGTCAGGACAAAAGACAGAATTTTGACAAATTTCAAAATCTGTCAGATATTGTCCAAATCATTTTTTATTTCACTTCTAGACATGTGAAATGCATGAACTAGGGCAAAAAAAGTGAAAAGAAATTGGTCTGATTTTTTTTTAGTACCTTTCAGTTTTTCTTAGTTTTCACATAAGGTCCGGGGTCAGGACAAAAGACAGATTTTTGACAAATTTCAAAATATGTCAGATATTGTCCAAATCATTTTTTATTTCACTTATAGACATGTGAAATGTATGAACTAGGGCAAAAAAGTGTAAAAAAATTGGTTTGATTTTTTTTTAGTACCTTGCAGTTTTTCTTAGTTTTCACATAAGGTCCGGGGTCAGGACAAAAGACAGATTTTTGACAAATTTCAAAATATGTCAGATATTGTCCAAATTATTTTTTATTTCACTTCTAGACATGTGAAATGCATGAACTAGGGCAAAAAAGTGTAAAAAAATTGGTTTGATTTTTTTTAGTACCTTGCAGTTTTTCTTAGTTTTCACATAAGGTCCGGGGTCAGGACAAAAGACAGATTTTTGACAAATTTCAAAATCTCTCAGATATTGTCCAAATTATTTTTTATTTCACTTCTAGACATGTGAAATGCATGAACTAGGGCAAAAAAGTGTGAAAAATTGGTTTGATTTTTTTTAGTACTTTTCAGTTTTTCTTAGTTTTCACATAAGGTCCGGGGTCAGGACAAAAGACAGATTTTTGACAAATTTCAAAATCTGTCAGATATTGTCCAAATCATTTTTTATTTAATTTCTAGACATGTGAAATGCATGAACTAGTGCAAAAAAGTGTAACAAAATTCGTTTGATTTTTTTTAGTACTTTTCAGTTTTTCTTAGTTTTCACATAAGGTCCGGGGTCAGGATAAAAGACAGATTTTTGACAAATTTCAAAATATGTCAGATATTGTCCAAATCATTTTTTATTTCACTTCTAGACATGTGAAATGCATGAACTAGGGCAAAAAAGTGTAAAAAAATTGGTTTGATTTTTTTTTAGTCCCTTGCAGTTTTTCTTAGTTTTCACATAAGGTCCGGGGTCAGGACAAAAGACAGATTTTTGACAAATTTCAAAATCTGTCAGATATTGTCCAAATCATTTTTTATTTCATTTCTAGACATGTGAAATGCATGAACTAGTGCAAAAAAGTGTAACAAAATTCGTTTGATTTTTTTTAGTACTTTTCAGTTTTTCTTAGTTTTCACATAAGGTCCGGGGTCAGGATAAAAGACAGATTTTTGACAAATTTCAAAATCTGTCAGATATTGTCCAAATCATTTTTTATTTAATTTCTAGACATGTGAAATGCATGACCTAGGGCAAGAAAGTGTGAAAAAATTGGTTTGATTTTTTTTTAGTACCTTGCAATTTTTCTTAGTTTTCACATAAGGTCCGGGGTCAGGACAAAAGACAGATTTTTGACAAATTTCAAAATATGTCAGATATTGTCCAAATCATTTTTTATTTCACTTCTAGACATGTGAAATGCATGAACTAGGGCAAAAAAGTGTAACAAAATTGGTTTGATTTTTTTTAGTACCTTTCAGTTTTTCTTAGTTTTCACACAAGGTCCGGGGTCAGGACAAAAGACAGTTTTTTGACAAATTTCAAAATATGTCAGATATTGTCCAAATTATTTTTTATTTCACGTCTAGACATGTGAAATGCACGAACAAGTGCAAAAAAGTATAACAAAATTGGTTTAATTTTTTTTAGTACCTTTCAGTTTTTCTTAGTTTTCTCACAAGGTCCGGGGTCAGGACAAAAGACAGATTTTTGACAAATTTCAAAATATGTCAGATATTGTCCAAATTATTTTTTATTTCACTTCTAGACATGTGAAATGCATGAACTAGGGCAAAAAAAGTGAAAAAAAATTGGTCTGATTTTTTTTAGTACCTTTCAGTTTTTCTTAGTTTTCACACAAGGTCCGGGGTCAGGACAAAAGACAGATTTTTGACAAATTTCAAAATATGTCAGATATTGTCCAAATTATTTTTTATTTCACGTCTAGACATGTGAAATGCACGAACAAGTGCAAAAAAGTGTAACAGAATTGGTCTGATTTTTTTTAGTACTTTTCAGTTTTTCTTAGTTTTCTCACAAGGTCCGGGGTCAGGACAAAAGACAGATTTTTGACAAATTTCAAAATATGTCAGATATTGTCCAAATTATTTTTTATTTCACGTCTAGACATGTGAAATGCACGAACTAGGGCAAAAAAAGTGAAAAAAAATTGGTCTGATTTTTTTTAGTACCTTGCAGTTTTTCTTAGTTTTCACACAAGGTCCGGGGTCAGGACAAAAGACAGTTTTTTGACAAATTTCAAAATATGTCAGATATTGTCCAAATTATTTTTTATTTCACTTCTAGACATGTGAAATGCATGAACTAGGGCAAAAAAGTGTAACAAAATTGGTTTGATTTTTTTTAGTACCTTTCAGTTTTTCTTAGTTTTCACACAAGGTCCGGGGTCAGGACAAAAGACAGTTTTTTGACAAATTTCAAAATATGTCAGATATTGTCCAAATTATTTTTTATTTCACTTCTAGACATGTGAAATGCATGAACTAGGGCAAAAAAGTGTCACAAAATTGGTTTGATTTTTTTTAGTACCTTTCTGTTTTTCTTAGTTTTCTCACAAGGTCCGGGGTCAGGACAAAAGACAGATTTTTGACAAATTTCAAAATATGTCAGATATTGTCCAAATCATTTTTTATTTCACTTCTAGACATGTGAAATGCATGAACTAGGGCAAAAAAGTGTAAAAAAATTGGTTTGATTTTTTTTTAGTACCTTGCAGTTTTTCTTAGTTTTCACATAAGGTCCGGGGTCAGGACAAAAGACAGATTTTTGACAAATTTCAAAATCTGTCAGATATTGTCCAAATCATTTTTTATTTCATTTCTAGACATGTGAAATGCATGAACTAGGGCAAAAAAAGTGAAAAAAAATTGGTCTGATTTTTTTTAGTACTTTTCAGTTTTTCTTAGTTTTCACATAAGGTCCGGGGTCAGGACAAAAGACAGATTTTTGTCAAATTTCAAAATCTGTCAGATATTGTCCAAATCATTTTTTATTTCATTTCTAGACATGTGAAATGCATGAACTAGGGCAAAAAAAGTGAAAAAAATTGGTCTGATTTTTTTTAGTACTTTTCAGTTTTTCTTAGTTTTCACATAAGGTCCGGGGTCAGGACAAAATACAGATTTCTGACAAATTTCAAAATATGTCAGATATTGTCCAAATCATTTTTTATTTCACTTCTAGACATGTGAAATGCATGAACTAGGGCAAAAAAGTGTAAAAAAATTGGTTTGATTTTTTTTTAGTACCTTGCAGTTTTTCTTAGTTTTCACATAAGGTCCGGGGTCAGGACAAAAGACAGATTTTTGTCAAATTTCAAAATCTGTCAGATATTGTCCAAATCATTTTTTATTTCATTTCTAGACATGTGAAATGCATGAACTAGGGCAAAAAAAGTGAAAAAAAATTGGTCTGATTTTTTTTAGTACTTTTCAGTTTTTCTTAGTTTTCACATAAGGTCCGGGGTCAGGACAAAATACAGATTTCTGACAAATTTCAAAATCTGTCAGATATTGTCCAAATCATTTTTTATTTAATTTCTAGACATGTGAAATGCATGACCTAGGGCAAGAAAGTGTGAAAAAATTGGTTTGATTTTTTTTTAGTACCTTGCAGTTTTTCTTAGTTTTCACATAAGGTCCGGGGTCAGGACAAAAGACAGAATTTTGACAAATTTCAAAATCTGTCAGATATTGTCCAAATCATTTTTTATTTCACTTCTAGACATGTGAAATGCATGAACTAGGGCAAAAAAAGTGAAAAGAAATTGGTCTGATTTTTTTTTAGTACCTTTCAGTTTTTCTTAGTTTTCACATAAGGTCCGGGGTCAGGACAAAAGACAGATTTTTGACAAATTTCAAAATATGTCAGATATTGTCCAAATCATTTTTTATTTCACTTATAGACATGTGAAATGTATGAACTAGGGCAAAAAAGTGTAAAAAAATTGGTTTGATTTTTTTTTAGTACCTTGCAGTTTTTCTTAGTTTTCACATAAGGTCCGGGGTCAGGACAAAAGACAGATTTTTGACAAATTTCAAAATATGTCAGATATTGTCCAAATTATTTTTTATTTCACTTCTAGACATGTGAAATGCATGAACTAGTGCAAAAAAGTGTAACAAAATTGATTTGATTTTTTTTTAGTACTTTTCAGTTTTTCTTAGTTTTCACATAAGGTCCGGGGTCAGGACAAAAGACAGATTTTTGACAAATTTCAAAATCTGTCAGATATTGTCCAAATCATTTTTTATTTCATTTCTAGACATGTGAAATGCATGAACTAGTGCAAACAAGTGTAACAAAATTGGTTTGATTTTTTTTTTAGTACCTTGCAGTTTTTCTTAGTTTTCACATAAGGTCCGGGGTCAGGACAAAAGACAGATTTTTGACAAATTTCAAAATATGTCAGATATTGTCCAAATCATTTTTTATTTCACTTATAGACATGTGAAATGTATGAACTAGGGCAAAAAAGTGTAAAAAAATTGGTTTGATTTTTTTTTAGTCCCTTGCAGTTTTTCTTAGTTTTCACATAAGGTCCGGGGTCAGGACAAAAGACAGATTTTTGACAAATTTCAAAATCTGTCAGATATTGTCCAAATCATTTTTTATTTAATTTCTAGACATGTGAAATGCATGAACTAGTGCAAAAAAGTGTAACAAAATTCGTTTGATTTTTTTTAGTACTTTTCAGTTTTTCTTAGTTTTCACATAAGGTCCGGGGTCAGGATAAAAGACAGATTTTTGACAAATTTCAAAATATGTCAGATATTGTCCAAATCATTTTTTATTTCACTTCTAGACATGTGAAATGCATGAACTAGGGCAAAAAAGTGTAAAAAAATTGGTTTGATTTTTTTTTAGTACCTTGCAGTTTTTCTTAGTTTTCACATAAGGTCCGGGGTCAGGACAAAAGACAGATTTTTGACAAATTTCAAAATCTGTCAGATATTGTCCAAATCATTTTTTATTTCATTTCTAGACATGTGAAATGCATGAACTAGGGCAAAAAAAGTGAAAAAAAATTGGTCTGATTTTTTTTAGTACTTTTCAGTTTTTCTTAGTTTTCACATAAGGTCCGGGGTCAGGACAAAAGACAGATTTTTGTCAAATTTCAAAATCTGTCAGATATTGTCCAAATCATTTTTTATTTCATTTCTAGACATGTGAAATGCATGAACTAGGGCAAAAAAAGTGAAAAAAAAATTGGTCTGATTTTTTTTAGTACTTTTCAGTTTTTCTTAGTTTTCACATAAGGTCCGGGGTCAGGACAAAATACAGATTTCTGACAAATTTCAAAATCTGTCAGATATTGTCCAAATCATTTTTTATTTAATTTCTAGACATGTGAAATGCATGACCTAGGGCAAGAAAGTGTGAAAAAATTTGTTTGATTTTTTTTTAGTACCTTGCAGTTTTTCTTAGTTTTCACATAAGGTCCGGGGTCAGGACAAAAGACAGATTTTTGACAAATTTCAAAATATGTCAGATATTGTCCAAATCATTTTTTATTTCACTTCTAGACATGTGAAATGCATGAACTAGGGCAAAAAAGTGTAAAAAAATTGGTTTGATTTTTTTTTAGTACCTTGCAGTTTTTCTTAGTTTTCACATAAGGTCCGGGGTCAGGACAAAAGACAGAATTTTGACAAATTTCAAAATCTGTCAGATATTGTCCAAATCATTTTTTATTTCACTTCTAGACATGTGAAATGCATGAACTAGGGCAAAAAAAGTGAAAAGAAATTGGTCTGATTTTTTTTTAGTACCTTTCAGTTTTTCTTAGTTTTCACATAAGGTCCGGGGTCAGGACAAAAGACAGATTTTTGACAAATTTCAAAATATGTCAGATATTGTCCAAATCATTTTTTATTTCACTTATAGACATGTGAAATGTATGAACTAGGGCAAAAAAGTGTAAAAAAATTGGTTTGATTTTTTTTTAGTACCTTGCAGTTTTTCTTAGTTTTCACATAAGGTCCGGGGTCAGGACAAAAGACAGATTTTTGACAAATTTCAAAATATGTCAGATATTGTCCAAATTATTTTTTATTTCACTTCTAGACATGTGAAATGCATGAACTAGGGCAAAAAAGTGTAAAAAAATTGGTTTGATTTTTTTTAGTACCTTGCAGTTTTTCTTAGTTTTCACATAAGGTCCGGGGTCAGGACAAAAGACAGATTTTTGACAAATTTCAAAATCTCTCAGATATTGTCCAAATTATTTTTTATTTCACTTCTAGACATGTGAAATGCATGAACTAGGGCAAAAAAGTGTGAAAAATTGGTTTGATTTTTTTTAGTACTTTTCAGTTTTTCTTAGTTTTCACATAAGGTCCGGGGTCAGGACAAAAGACAGATTTTTGACAAATTTCAAAATCTGTCAGATATTGTCCAAATCATTTTTTATTTAATTTCTAGACATGTGAAATGCATGAACTAGTGCAAAAAAGTGTAACAAAATTCGTTTGATTTTTTTTAGTACTTTTCAGTTTTTCTTAGTTTTCACATAAGGTCCGGGGTCAGGATAAAAGACAGATTTTTGACAAATTTCAAAATATGTCAGATATTGTCCAAATCATTTTTTATTTCACTTCTAGACATGTGAAATGCATGAACTAGGGCAAAAAAGTGTAAAAAAATTGGTTTGATTTTTTTTTAGTCCCTTGCAGTTTTTCTTAGTTTTCACATAAGGTCCGGGGTCAGGACAAAAGACAGATTTTTGACAAATTTCAAAATCTGTCAGATATTGTCCAAATCATTTTTTATTTCATTTCTAGACATGTGAAATGCATGAACTAGTGCAAAAAAGTGTAACAAAATTCGTTTGATTTTTTTTAGTACTTTTCAGTTTTTCTTAGTTTTCACATAAGGTCCGGGGTCAGGATAAAAGACAGATTTTTGACAAATTTCAAAATATGTCAGATATTGTCCAAATCATTTTTTATTTCACTTCTAGACATGTGAAATGCATGAACTAGGGCAAAAAAGTGTAAAAAAATTGGTTTGATTTTTTTTTAGTACCTTGCAGTTTTTCTTAGTTTTCACATAAGGTCCGGGGTCAGGACAAAAGACAGATTTTTGACAAATTTCAAAATCTGTCAGATATTGTCCAAATCATTTTTTATTTCATTTCTAGACATGTGAAATGCATGAACTAGGGCAAAAAAAGTGAAAAAAAATTGGTCTGATTTTTTTTAGTACTTTTCAGTTTTTCTTAGTTTTCACATAAGGTCCGGGGTCAGGACAAAAGACAGATTTTTGTCAAATTTCAAAATCTGTCAGATATTGTCCAAATCATTTTTTATTTCATTTCTAGACATGTGAAATGCATGAACTAGGGCAAAAAAAGTGAAAAAAAATTGGTCTGATTTTTTTTAGTACTTTTCAGTTTTTCTTAGTTTTCACATAAGGTCCGGGGTCAGGACAAAATACAGATTTCTGACAAATTTCAAAATCTGTCAGATATTGTCCAAATCATTTTTTATTTAATTTCTAGACATGTGAAATGCATGACCTAGGGCAAGAAAGTGTGAAAAAATTGGTTTGATTTTTTTTTAGTACCTTGCAATTTTTCTTAGTTTTCACATAAGGTCCGGGGTCAGGACAAAAGACAGATTTTTGACAAATTTCAAAATATGTCAGATATTGTCCAAATCATTTTTTATTTCACTTCTAGACATGTGAAATGCATGAACTAGGGCAAAAAAGTGTAAAAAAATTGGTTTGATTTTTTTTTAGTACCTTGCAGTTTTTCTTAGTTTTCACATAAGGTCCGGGGTCAGGACAAAAGACAGAATTTTGACAAATTTCAAAATCTGTCAGATATTGTCCAAATCATTTTTTATTTCACTTCTAGACATGTGAAATGCATAAACTAGGGCAAAAAAAGTGAAAAGAAATTGGTCTGATTTTTTTTTAATACCTTTCAGTTTTTCTTAGTTTTCACATAAGGTCCGGGGTCAGGACAAAAGACAGATTTTTGACAAATTTCAAAATATGTCAGATATTGTCCAAATTATTTTTTATTTCACTTCTAGACATGTGAAATGCATGAACTAGGGCAAAAAAAGTGAAAAGAAATTGGTCTGATTTTTTTTAGTACTTTTCAGTTTTTCTTAGTTTTCACATAAGGTCCGGGGTCAGGACAAAAGACAGATTTTTGACAAATTTCAAAATATGTCAGATATTGTCCAAATTATTTTTTATTTCACTTCTAGACATGTGAAATGCATGAACTAGGGCAAAAAAGTGTAAAAAAATTGGTTTGATTTTTTTTAGTATCTTTCAGTTTTTCTTAGTTTTCACATAAGGTCCGGGGTCAGGACAAAAGACAGATTTTTGACAAATTTCAAAATATGTCAGATATTGTCCAAATTATTTTTTATTTCACTTCTAGACATGTGAAATGCATGAACTAGGGCAAAAAAAGTGAAAAAAAATTGGTCTGATTTTTTTTAGTACTTTTCAGTTTTTCTTAGTTTTCACATAAGGTCCGGGGTCAGGACAAAAGTCAGATTTTTGACAAATTTCAAAATATGTCAGATATTGTCCAAATTATTTTTTATTTCACTTCTAGACATGTGAAATGCATGAACTAGGGCAAAAAAAGTGAAAAAAAATTGGTCTGATTTTTTTTAGTACTTTTCAGTTTTTCTTAGTTTTCACATAAGGTCCGGGGTCAGGACAAAAGACAGATTTTTGACAAATTTCAAAATATGTCAGATATTGTCCAAATTATTTTTTATTTCACGTCTAGACATGTGAAATGCACGAACAAGTGCAAAAAAGTGTAACAAAATTGGTTTGATTTTTTTTAGTACCTTTCAGTTTTTCTTAGTTTTCACACAAGGTCCGGGGTCAGGACAAAAGACAGTTTTTTGACAAATTTCAAAATATGTCAGATATTGTCCAAATTATTTTTTATTTCACTTCTAGACATGTGAAATGCATGAACTAGGGCAAAAAAGTGTAACAAAATTGGTTTGATTTTTTTTAGTACCTTTCAGTTTTTCTTAGTTTTCACACAAGGTCCGGGGTCAGGACAAAAGACAGTTTTTTGACAAATTTCAAAATATGTCAGATATTGTCCAAATTATTTTTTATTTCACGTCTAGACATGTGAAATGCACGAACAAGTGCAAAAAAGTATAACAAAATTGGTTTAATTTTTTTTAGTACCTTTCAGTTTTTCTTAGTTTTCTCACAAGGTCCGGGGTCAGGACAAAAGACAGATTTTTGACAAATTTCAAAATATGTCAGATATTGTCCAAATTATTTTTTATTTCACTTCTAGACATGTGAAATGCATGAACTAGGGCAAAAAAAGTGAAAAAAAATTGGTCTGATTTTTTTTAGTACCTTTCAGTTTTTCTTAGTTTTCACACAAGGTCCGGGGTCAGGACAAAAGACAGATTTTTGACAAATTTCAAAATATGTCAGATATTGTCCAAATTATTTTTTATTTCACGTCTAGACATGTGAAATGCACGAACAAGTGCAAAAAAGTGTAACAGAATTGGTCTGATTTTTTTTAGTACTTTTCAGTTTTTCTTAGTTTTCTCACAAGGTCCGGGGTCAGGACAAAAGACAGATTTTTGACAAATTTCAAAATATGTCAGATATTGTCCAAATTATTTTTTATTTCACGTCTAGACATGTGAAATGCACGAACTAGGGCAAAAAAAGTGAAAAAAAATTGGTCTGATTTTTTTTAGTACCTTGCAGTTTTTCTTAGTTTTCACACAAGGTCCGGGGTCAGGACAAAAGACAGTTTTTTGACAAATTTCAAAATATGTCAGATATTGTCCAAATTATTTTTTATTTCACTTCTAGACATGTGAAATGCATGAACTAGGGCAAAAAAGTGTAACAAAATTGGTTTTATTTTTTTTAGTACCTTTCAGTTTTTCTTAGTTTTCACACAAGGTCCGGGGTCAGGACAAAAGACAGTTTTTTGACAAATTTCAAAATATGTCAGATATTGTCCAAATTATTTTTTATTTCACGTCTAGACATGTGAAATGCACGAACAAGTGCAAAAAAGTATAACAAAATTGGTTTAATTTTTTTTAGTACCTTTCAGTTTTTCTTAGTTTTCTCACAAGGTCCGGGGTCAGGACAAAAGACAGATTTTTGACAAATTTCAAAATATGTCAGATATTGTCCAAATTATTTTTTATTTCACTTCTAGACATGTGAAATGCATGAACTAGGGCAAAAAAAGTGAAAAAAAATTGGTCTGATTTTTTTTAGTACCTTTCAGTTTTTCTTAGTTTTCACACAAGGTCCGGGGTCAGGACAAAAGACAGATTTTTGACAAATTTCAAAATATGTCAGATATTGTCCAAATTATTTTTTATTTCACGTCTAGACATGTGAAATGCACGAACAAGTGCAAAAAAGTGTAACAGAATTGGTCTGATTTTTTTTAGTACTTTTCAGTTTTTCTTAGTTTTCTCACAAGGTCCGGGGTCAGGACAAAAGACAGATTTTTGACAAATTTCAAAATATGTCAGATATTGTCCAAATTATTTTTTATTTCACGTCTAGACATGTGAAATGCACGAACTAGGGCAAAAAAAGTGAAAAAAAATTGGTCTGATTTTTTTTAGTACCTTGCAGTTTTTCTTAGTTTTCACACAAGGTCCGGGGTCAGGACAAAAGACAGTTTTTTGACAAATTTCAAAATATGTCAGATATTGTCCAAATTATTTTTTATTTCACTTCTAGACATGTGAAATGCATGAACTAGGGCAAAAAAGTGTAACAAAATTGGTTTTATTTTTTTTAGTACCTTTCAGTTTTTCTTAGTTTTCACACAAGGTCCGGGGTCAGGACAAAAGACAGTTTTTTGACAAATTTCAAAATATGTCAGATATTGTCCAAATTATTTTTTATTTCACTTCTAGACATGTGAAATGCATGAACTAGGGCAAAAAAGTGTAACAAAATTGGTTTGATTTTTTTTAGTACCTTTCTGTTTTTCTTAGTTTTCTCACAAGGTCCGGGGTCAGGACAAAAGACAGATTTTTGACAAATTTCAAAATATGTCAGATATTGTCCAAATCATTTTTTATTTCACTTCTAGACATGTGAAATGCATGAACTAGGGCAAAAAAGTGTAAAAAAATTGGTTTGATTTTTTTTTAGTACCTTGCAGTTTTTCTTAGTTTTCACATAAGGTCCGGGGTCAGGACAAAAGACAGATTTTTGACAAATTTCAAAATCTGTCAGATATTGTCCAAATCATTTTTTATTTCATTTCTAGACATGTGAAATGCATGAACTAGGGCAAAAAAAGTGAAAAAAAATTGGTCTGATTTTTTTTAGTACTTTTCAGTTTTTCTTAGTTTTCACATAAGGTCCGGGGTCAGGACAAAAGACAGATTTTTGTCAAATTTCAAAATCTGTCAGATATTGTCCAAATCATTTTTTATTTCATTTCTAGACATGTGAAATGCATGAACTAGGGCAAAAAAAGTGAAAAAAAATTGGTCTGATTTTTTTTAGTACTTTTCAGTTTTTCTTAGTTTTCACATAAGGTCCGGGGTCAGGACAAAATACAGATTTCTGACAAATTTCAAAATATGTCAGATATTGTCCAAATCATTTTTTATTTCACTTCTAGACATGTGAAATGCATGAACTAGGGCAAAAAAGTGTAAAAAAATTGGTTTGATTTTTTTTTAGTACCTTGCAGTTTTTCTTAGTTTTCACATAAGGTCCGGGGTCAGGACAAAAGACAGATTTTTGACAAATTTCAAAATATGTCAGATATTGTCCAAATTATTTTTTATTTCACGTCTAGACATGTGAAATGCATGAACTAGGGCAAAAAAAGTGAAAAGAAATTGGTCTGATTTTTTTTTTAGTACCTTGCAGTTTTTCTTAGTTTTCACATAAGGTCCGGGGTCAGGACAAAAGACAGATTTTTGACAAATTTCAAAATATGTCAGATATTGTCCAAATTATTTTTTATTTCACTTCTAGACATGTGAAATGCATGAACTAGGGCAAAAAAAGTGAAAAAAAATTGGTCTGATTTTTTTTAGTACTTTTCAGTTTTTCTTAGTTTTCCGGGGTCAGGACAAAAGACAGATTTTTGACAAATTTCAAAATCTGTCAGATATTGTCCAAATCATTTTTTATTTCACTTCTAGACATGTGAAATGCATGAACTAGGGCAAAAAAAGTGAAAAGAAATTGGTCTGATTTTTTTTTAGTACCTTGCAGTTTTTCTTAGTTTTCACATAAGGTCCGGGGTCAGGACAAAAGACAGATTTTTGACAAATTTCAAAATATGTCAGATATTGTCCAAATTATTTTTTATTTCACTTCTAGACATGTGAAATGCATGAACTAGGGCAAAAAAGTGTAACAAAATTGGTTTGATTTTTTTTAGTACCTTTCTGTTTTTCTTAGTTTTCTCACAAGGTCAGGACAAAAGACAGATTTTTGACAAATTTCAAAATATGTCAGATATTGTCCAAATCATTTTTTATTTCACTTCTAGACATGTGAAATGCATGAACTAGGGCAAAAAAGTGTAAAAAAATTGGTTTGATTTTTTTTTAGTACCTTGCAGTTTTTCTTAGTTTTCACATAAGGTCCGGGGTCAGGACAAAAGACAGATTTTTGACAAATTTCAAAATCTGTCAGATATTGTCCAAATCATTTTTTATTTCATTTCTAGACATGTGAAATGCATGAACTAGGGCAAAAAAAGTGAAAAAAAATTGGTCTGATTTTTTTTAGTACTTTTCAGTTTTTCTTAGTTTTCACATAAGGTCCGGGGTCAGGACAAAAGACAGATTTTTTTTAGTACCTTTCTGTTTTTCTTAGTTTTCTCACAAGGTCAGGACAAAAGACAGATTTTTGACAAATTTCAAAATATGTCAGATATTGTCCAAATCATTTTTTATTTCACTTCTAGACATGTGAAATGCATGAACTAGGGCAAAAAAGTGTAAAAAAATTGGTTTGATTTTTTTTTAGTACCTTGCAGTTTTTCTTAGTTTTCACATAAGGTCCGGGGTCAGGACAAAAGACAGATTTTTGACAAATTTCAAAATATGTCAGATATTGTCCAAATCATTTTTTATTTCATTTCTAGACATGTGAAATGCATGAACTAGGGCAAAAAAAGTGAAAAAAAATTGGTCTGATTTTTTTTAGTACTTTTCAGTTTTTCTTAGTTTTCACATAAGGTCCGGGGTCAGGACAAAAGACAGATTTTTGTCAAATTTCAAAATCTGTCAGATATTGTCCAAATCATTTTTTATTTCATTTCTAGACATGTGAAATGCATGAACTAGGGCAAAAAAAGTGAAAAAAAATTGGTCTGATTTTTTTTAGTACTTTTCAGTTTTTCTTAGTTTTCACATAAGGTCCGGGGTCAGGACAAAAGACAGATTTTTGTCAAATTTCAAAATCTGTCAGATATTGTCCAAATCATTTTTTATTTCATTTCTAGACATGTGAAATGCATGAACTAGGGCAAAAAAAGTGAAAAAAAATTGGTCTGATTTTTTTTAGTACTTTTCAGTTTTTCTTAGTTTTCACATAAGGTCCGGGGTCAGGACAAAATACAGATTTCTGACAAATTTCAAAATCTGTCAGATATTGTCCAAATCATTTTTTATTTAATTTCTAGACATGTGAAATGCATGACCTAGGGCAAGAAAGTGTGAAAAAATTGGTTTGATTTTTTTTTAGTACCTTGCAGTTTTTCTTAGTTTTCACATAAGGTCCGGGGTCAGGACAAAAGACAGATTTTTGACAAATTTCAAAATATGTCAGATATTGTCCAAATCATTTTTTATTTCACTTCTAGACATGTGAAATGCATGAACTAGGGCAAAAAAGTGTAAAAAAATTGGTTTGATTTTTTTTTAGTACCTTGCAGTTTTTCTTAGTTTTCACATAAGGTCCGGGGTCAGGACAAAAGACAGAATTTTGACAAATTTCAAAATCTGTCAGATATTGTCCAAATCATTTTTTATTTCACTTCTAGACATGTGAAATGCATGAACTAGGGCAAAAAAAGTGAAAAGAAATTGGTCTGATTTTTTTTTAGTACCTTTCAGTTTTTCTTAGTTTTCACATAAGGTCCGGGGTCAGGACAAAAGACAGATTTTTGACAAATTTCAAAATATGTCAGATATTGTCCAAATCATTTTTTATTTCACTTATAGACATGTGAAATGTATGAACTAGGGCAAAAAAGTGTAAAAAAATTGGTTTGATTTTTTTTTAGTACCTTGCAGTTTTTCTTAGTTTTCACATAAGGTCCGGGGTCAGGACAAAAGACAGATTTTTGACAAATTTCAAAATATGTCAGATATTGTCCAAATTATTTTTTATTTCACTTCTAGACATGTGAAATGCATGAACTAGGGCAAAAAAGTGTAAAAAAATTGGTTTGATTTTTTTTAGTACCTTGCAGTTTTTCTTAGTTTTCACATAAGGTCCGGGGTCAGGACAAAAGACAGATTTTTGACAAATTTCAAAATCTCTCAGATATTGTCCAAATTATTTTTTATTTCACTTCTAGACATGTGAAATGCATGAACTAGGGCAAAAAAGTGTGAAAAATTGGTTTGATTTTTTTTAGTACTTTTCAGTTTTTCTTAGTTTTCACATAAGGTCCGGGGTCAGGACAAAAGACAGATTTTTGACAAATTTCAAAATCTGTCAGATATTGTCCAAATCATTTTTTATTTAATTTCTAGACATGTGAAATGCATGAACTAGTGCAAAAAAGTGTAACAAAATTCGTTTGATTTTTTTTAGTACTTTTCAGTTTTTCTTAGTTTTCACATAAGGTCCGGGGTCAGGATAAAAGACAGATTTTTGACAAATTTCAAAATATGTCAGATATTGTCCAAATCATTTTTTATTTCACTTCTAGACATGTGAAATGCATGAACTAGGGCAAAAAAGTGTAAAAAAATTGGTTTGATTTTTTTTTAGTCCCTTGCAGTTTTTCTTAGTTTTCACATAAGGTCCGGGGTCAGGACAAAAGACAGATTTTTGACAAATTTCAAAATCTGTCAGATATTGTCCAAATCATTTTTTATTTCATTTCTAGACATGTGAAATGCATGAACTAGTGCAAAAAAGTGTAACAAAATTCGTTTGATTTTTTTTAGTACTTTTCAGTTTTTCTTAGTTTTCACATAAGGTCCGGGGTCAGGATAAAAGACAGATTTTTGACAAATTTCAAAATATGTCAGATATTGTCCAAATCATTTTTTATTTCACTTCTAGACATGTGAAATGCATGAACTAGGGCAAAAAAGTGTAAAAAAATTGGTTTGATTTTTTTTTAGTACCTTGCAGTTTTTCTTAGTTTTCACATAAGGTCCGGGGTCAGGACAAAAGACAGATTTTTGACAAATTTCAAAATCTGTCAGATATTGTCCAAATCATTTTTTATTTCATTTCTAGACATGTGAAATGCATGAACTAGGGCAAAAAAAGTGAAAAAAAATTGGTCTGATTTTTTTTAGTACTTTTCAGTTTTTCTTAGTTTTCACATAAGGTCCGGGGTCAGGACAAAAGACAGATTTTTGTCAAATTTCAAAATCTGTCAGATATTGTCCAAATCATTTTTTATTTCATTTCTAGACATGTGAAATGCATGAACTAGGGCAAAAAAAGTGAAAAAAAATTGGTCTGATTTTTTTTAGTACTTTTCAGTTTTTCTTAGTTTTCACATAAGGTCCGGGGTCAGGACAAAAGACAGAATTTTGACAAATTTCAAAATCTGTCAGATATTGTCCAAATCATTTTTTATTTCACTTCTAGACATGTGAAATGCATGAACTAGGGCAAAAAAAGTGAAAAGAAATTGGTCTGATTTTTTTTTAGTACCTTTCAGTTTTTCTTAGTTTTCACATAAGGTCCGGGGTCAGGACAAAAGACAGATTTTTGACAAATTTCAAAATATGTCAGATATTGTCCAAATTATTTTTTATTTCACTTCTAGACATGTGAAATGCATGAACTAGGGCAAAAAAAGTGAAAAGAAATTGGTCTGATTTTTTTTAGTACTTTTCAGTTTTTCTTAGTTTTCACATAAGGTCCGGGGTCAGGACAAAAGACAGATTTTTGACAAATTTCAAAATATGTCAGATATTGTCCAAATTATTTTTCATTTCACGTCTAGACATGTGAAATGCACGAACAAGTGCAAAAAAGTGTAACAAAATTGGTTTGGTTTTTTTTAGTACCTTTCAGTTTTTCTTAGTTTTCACATAAGGTCCGGGGTCGGGACAAAAGACAGATTTTTGACAAATTTCAAAATATGTCAGATATTGTCCAAATTATTTTTTATTTCACGTCTAGACATGTGAAATGCATGAACTAGGGCAAAAAAAGTGAAAAAAAATTGGTCTGATTTTTTTTAGTACTTTTCAGTTTTTCATAGTTTTCACATAAGGTCCGGGGTCAGGACAAAAGACAGATTTTTGACAAATTTCAAAATATGTCAGATATTGTCCAAATTATTTTTTATTTCACGTCTAGACATGTGAAATGCACGAACAAGTGCAAAAAAGTGTAACAAAATTGGTTTGGTTTTTTTTAGTACCTTTCAGTTTTTCTTAGTTTTCTCACAAGGTCCGGGGTCAGGACAAAAGACAGATTTTTGACAAATTTCAAAATATGTCAGATATTGTCCAAATTATTTTTTATTTCACTTCTAGACATGTGAAATGCATGAACTAGGGCAAAAAAAGTGAAAAAAAATTGGTCTGATTTTTTTTAGTACCTTTCAGTTTTTCTTAGTTTTCACACAAGGTCCGGGGTCAGGACAAAAGACAGATTTTTGACAAATTTCAAAATATGTCAGATATTGTCCAAATTATTTTTTATTTCACTTCTAGACATGTGAAATGCATGAACTAGGGCAAAAAAAGTGAAAAAAAATTGGTCTGATTTTTTTTAGTACCTTTCAGTTTTTCTTAGTTTTCACACAAGGTCCGGGGTCAGGACAAAAGACAGATTTTTGACAAATTTCAAAATATGTCAGATATTGTCCAAATTATTTTTTATTTCACTTCTAGACATGTGAAATGCATGAACTAGGGCAAAAAAAGTGAAAAAAAATTGGTCTGATTTTTTTTAGTACTTTTCAGTTTTTCTTAGTTTTCCGGGGTCAGGACAAAAGACAGATTTTTGACAAATTTCAAAATCTGTCAGATATTGTCCAAATCATTTTTTATTTCACTTCTAGACATGTGAAATGCATGAACTAGGGCAAAAAAAGTGAAAAGAAATTGGTCTGATTTTTTTTTAGTACCTTGCAGTTTTTCTTAGTTTTCACATAAGGTCCGGGGTCAGGACAAAAGACAGATTTTTGACAAATTTCAAAATATGTCAGATATTGTCCAAATTATTTTTTATTTCACTTCTAGACATGTGAAATGCATGAACTAGGGCAAAAAAGTGTAACAAAATTGGTTTGATTTTTTTTAGTACCTTTCAGCTTTTCTTAGTTTTCACACAAGGTCCGGGGTCAGGACAAAAGACAGTTTTTTGACAAATTTCAAAATATGTCAGATATTGTCCAAATTATTTTTTATTTCACTTCTAGACATGTGAAATGCATGAACTAGGGCAAAAAAAGTGAAAAAAAATTGGTCTGATTTTTTTTAGTACTTTTCAGTTTTTCTTAGTTTTCACACAAGGTCCGGGGTCAGGACAAAAGACAGATTTTTGACAAATTTCAAAATATGTCAGATATTGTCCAAATTATTTTTTATTTCACGTCTAGACATGTGAAATGCACGAACTAGGGCAAAAAAAGTGAAAAAAAATTGGTCTGATTTTTTTTAGTACTTTTCAGTTTTTCATAGTTTTCACATAAGGTCCGGGGTCAGGACAAAAGACAGATTTTTGACAAATTTCAAAATATGTCAGATATTGTCCAAATTATTTTTTATTTCACGTCTAGACATGTGAAATGCACGAACAAGTGCAAAAAAGTGTAACAAAATTGGTTTGGTTTTTTTTAAGACCTTTCAGTTTTTCTTAGTTTTCTCAGAAGGTCCGGGGTCAGGACAAAAGATAGATTTTTGACAAATTTCAAAATATGTCAGATATTGTCCAAATTATTTTTTATTTCACTTCTAGACATGTGAAATGCATGAACTAGGGCAAAAAAAGTGAAAAAAAATTGGTCTGATTTTTTTTAGTACTTTTCAGTTTTTCTTAGTTTTCCGGGGTCAGGACAAAAGACAGATTTTTGACAAATTTCAAAATCTGTCAGATATTGTCCAAATCATTTTTTATTTCACTTCTAGACATGTGAAATGCATGAACTAGGGCAAAAAAGTGTAACAAAATTGGTTTGATTTTTTTTAGTACCTTTCAGTTTTTCTTAGTTTTCCCACAAGGTCCGGGGTCAGGACAAAAGACAGTTTTTTGACAAATTTCAAAATATGTCAGATATTGTCCAAATTATTTTTTATTTCACTTCTAGACATGTGAAATGCATGAACTAGGGCAAAAAAGTGTAACAAAATTGGTTTGATTTTTTTTAGTACCTTTCTGTTTTTCTTAGTTTTCTCACAAGGTCCGGGGTCAGGACAAAAGACAGATTTTTGACAAATTTCAAAATATGTCAGATATTGTCCAAATCATTTTTTATTTCACTTCTAGACATGTGAAATGCATGAACTAGGGCAAAAAAGTGTAAAAAAATTGGTTTGATTTTTTTTTAGTACCTTGCAGTTTTTCTTAGTTTTCACATAAGGTCCGGGGTCAGGACAAAAGACAGATTTTTGACAAATTTCAAAATCTGTCAGATATTGTCCAAATCATTTTTTATTTCATTTCTAGACATGTGAAATGCATGAACTAGGGCAAAAAAAGTGAAAAAAAATTGGTCTGATTTTTTTTAGTACTTTTCAGTTTTTCTTAGTTTTCACATAAGGTCCGGGGTCAGGACAAAAGACAGATTTTTGTCAAATTTCAAAATCTGTCAGATATTGTCCAAATCATTTTTTATTTCATTTCTAGACATGTGAAATGCATGAACTAGGGCAAAAAAAGTGAAAAAAAATTGGTCTGATTTTTTTTAGTACTTTTCAGTTTTTCTTAGTTTTCACATAAGGTCCGGGGTCAGGACAAAATACAGATTTCTGACAAATTTCAAAATCTGTCAGATATTGTCCAAATCATTTTTTATTTAATTTCTAGACATGTGAAATGCATGACCTAGGGCAAGAAAGTGTGAAAAAATTGGTTTGATTTTTTTTTAGTACCTTGCAGTTTTTCTTAGTTTTCACATAAGGTCCGGGGTCAGGACAAAAGACAGATTTTTGACAAATTTCAAAATATGTCAGATATTGTCCAAATCATTTTTTATTTCACTTCTAGACATGTGAAATGCATGAACTAGGGTAAAAAAAGTGTAAAAAAATTGGTTTGATTTTTTTTTAGTACCTTGCAGTTTTTCTTAGTTTTCACATAAGGTCCGGGGTCAGGACAAAAGACAGATTTTTGACAAATTTCAAAATATGTCAGATATTGTCCAAATCATTTTTTATTTCACTTCTAGACATGTGAAATGCATGAACTAGGGTAAAAAAAGTGTAAAAAAATTGGTTTGATTTTTTTTTAGTACCTTGCAGTTTTTCTTAGTTTTCACATAAGGTCCGGGGTCAGGACAAAAGACAGAATTTTGACAAATTTCAAAATCTGTCAGATATTGTCCAAATCATTTTTTATTTCACTTCTAGACATGTGAAATGCATGAACTAGGGCAAAAAAAGTGAAAAGAAATTGGTCTGATTTTTTTTTAGTACCTTTCAGTTTTTCTTAGTTTTCACATAAGGTCCGGGGTCAGGACAAAAGACAGATTTTTGACAAATTTCAAAATCTCTCAGATATTGTCCAAATTATTTTTTATTTCACTTCTAGACATGTGAAATGCATGAACTAGGGCAAAAAAGTGTGAAAAATTGGTTTGATTTTTTTTAGTACTTTTCAGTTTTTCTTAGTTTTCACATAAGGTCCGGGGTCAGGACAAAAGACAGATTTTTGACAAATTTCAAAATCTGTCAGATATTGTCCAAATCATTTTTTATTTAATTTCTAGACATGTGAAATGCATGAACTAGTGCAAAAAAGTGTAACAAAATTCGTTTGATTTTTTTTAGTACTTTTCAGTTTTTCTTAGTTTTCACATAAGGTCCGGGGTCAGGATAAAAGACAGATTTTTGACAAATTTCAAAATATGTCAGATATTGTCCAAATCATTTTTTATTTCACTTCTAGACATGTGAAATGCATGAACTAGGGCAAAAAAGTGTAAAAAAATTGGTTTGATTTTTTTTTAGTCCCTTGCAGTTTTTCTTAGTTTTCACATAAGGTCCGGGGTCAGGACAAAAGACAGATTTTTGACAAATTTCAAAATCTGTCAGATATTGTCCAAATCATTTTTTATTTCATTTCTAGACATGTGAAATGCATGAACTAGTGCAAAAAAGTGTAACAAAATTCGTTTGATTTTTTTTAGTACTTTTCAGTTTTTCTTAGTTTTCACATAAGGTCCGGGGTCAGGATAAAAGACAGATTTTTGACAAATTTCAAAATATGTCAGATATTGTCCAAATCATTTTTTATTTCACTTCTAGACATGTGAAATGCATGAACTAGGGCAAAAAAGTGTAAAAAAATTGGTTTGATTTTTTTTTAGTACCTTGCAGTTTTTCTTAGTTTTCACATAAGGTCCGGGGTCAGGACAAAAGACAGATTTTTGACAAATTTCAAAATCTGTCAGATATTGTCCAAATCATTTTTTATTTCATTTCTAGACATGTGAAATGCATGAACTAGGGCAAAAAAAGTGAAAAAAAATTGGTCTGATTTTTTTTAGTACTTTTCAGTTTTTCTTAGTTTTCACATAAGGTCCGGGGTCAGGACAAAAGACAGATTTTTGTCAAATTTCAAAATCTGTCAGATATTGTCCAAATCATTTTTTATTTCATTTCTAGACATGTGAAATGCATGAACTAGGGCAAAAAAAGTGAAAAAAAATTGGTCTGATTTTTTTTAGTACTTTTCAGTTTTTCTTAGTTTTCACATAAGGTCCGGGGTCAGGACAAAAGACAGATTTTTGTCAAATTTCAAAATCTGTCAGATATTGTCCAAATCATTTTTTATTTCATTTCTAGACATGTGAAATGCATGAACTAGGGCAAAAAAAGTGAAAAAAAATTGGTCTGATTTTTTTTAGTACTTTTCAGTTTTTCTTAGTTTTCACATAAGGTCCGGGGTCAGGACAAAATACAGATTTCTGACAAATTTCAAAATCTGTCAGATATTGTCCAAATCATTTTTTATTTAATTTCTAGACATGTGAAATGCATGACCTAGGGCAAGAAAGTGTGAAAAAATTGGTTTGATTTTTTTTTAGTACCTTGCAGTTTTTCTTAGTTTTCACATAAGGTCCGGGGTCAGGACAAAAGACAGATTTTTGACAAATTTCAAAATATGTCAGATATTGTCCAAATCATTTTTTATTTCACTTCTAGACATGTGAAATGCATGAACTAGGGCAAAAAAAGTGAAAAAAAATTGGTCTGATTTTTTTTAGTACTTTTCAGTTTTTCTTAGTTTTCCGGGGTCAGGACAAAAGACAGATTTTTGACAAATTTCAAAATCTGTCAGATATTGTCCAAATCGTTTTTTATTTCACTTCTAGACATGTGAAATGCATGAACTAGGGCAAAAAAGTGTAAAAAAATTGGTTTGATTTTTTTTAGTATCTTTCAGTTTTTCTTAGTTTTCACATAAGGTCCGGGGTCAGGACAAAAGACAGATTTTTGACAAATTTCAAAATATGTCAGATATTGTCCAAATTATTTTTTATTTCACTTCTAGACATGTGAAATGCATGAACTAGGGCAAAAAAAGTGAAAAAAAATTGGTCTGATTTTTTTTAGTACTTTTCAGTTTTTCTTAGTTTTCACATAAGGTCCGGGGTCAGGACAAAAGTCAGATTTTTGACAAATTTCAAAATCTGTCAGATATTGTCCAAATCATTTTTTATTTCACTTCTAGACATGTGAAATGCATGAACTAGGGCAAAAAAGTGTAACAAAATTGGTTTGATTTTTTTTAGTACCTTTCAGTTTTTCTTAGTTTTCACACAAGGTCCGGGGTCAGGACAAAAGACAGATTTTTGACAAATTTCAAAATATGTAAGATATTGTCCAAATTATTTTTTATTTCACTTCTAGACATGTGAAATGCATGAACTAGGGCAAAAAAGTGTAACAAAATTGGTTTGATTTTTTTTAGTACCTTTCAGTTTTTCTTAGTTTTCACACAAGGTCCGGGGTCAGGACAAAAGACAGTTTTTTGACAAATTTCAAAATATGTCAGATATTGTCCAAATTATTTTTTATTTCACTTCTAGACATGTGAAATGCATGAACTAGGGCAAAAAAAGTGAAAAAAAATTGGTCTGATTTTTTTTAGTACTTTTCAGTTTTTCTTAGTTTTCACATAAGGTCCGGGGTCAGGACAAAAGACAGATTTTTGACAAATTTCAAAATATGTCAGATATTGTCCAAATTATTTTTTATTTCACGTCTAGACATGTGAAATGCACGAACAAGTGCAAAAAAGTGTAACAAAATTGGTTTGATTTTTTTTAGTACCTTTCAGTTTTTCTTAGTTTTCACACAAGGTCCGGGGTCAGGACAAAAGACAGTTTTTTGACAAATTTCAAAATATGTCAGATATTGTCCAAATTATTTTTTATTTCACTTCTAGACATGTGAAATGCATGAACTAGGGCAAAAAAGTGTAACAAAATTGGTTTGATTTTTTTTAGTACCTTTCAGTTTTTCTTAGTTTTCACACAAGGTCCGGGGTCAGGACAAAAGACAGTTTTTTGACAAATTTCAAAATATGTCAGATATTGTCCAAATTATTTTTTATTTCACGTCTAGACATGTGAAATGCACGAACAAGTGCAAAAAAGTGTAACAAAATTGGTTTAATTTTTTTTAGTACCTTTCAGTTTTTCTTAGTTTTCTCACAAGGTCCGGGGTCAGGACAAAAGACAGATTTTTGACAAATTTCAAAATATGTCAGATATTGTCCAAATTATTTTTTATTTCACTTCTAGACATGTGAAATGCATGAACTAGGGCAAAAAAAGTGAAAAAAAATTGGTCTGATTTTTTTTAGTACCTTTCAGTTTTTCTTAGTTTTCACACAAGGTCCGGGGTCAGGACAAAAGACAGATTTTTGACAAATTTCAAAATATGTCAGATATTGTCCAAATTATTTTTTATTTCACTTCTAGACATGTGAAATGCATGAACTAGGGCAAAAAAAGTGAAAAAAAATTGGTCTGATTTTTTTTAGTACTTTTCAGTTTTTCTTAGTTTTCACACAAGGTCCGGGGTCAGGACAAAAGACAGATTTTTGACAAATTTCAAAATATGTCAGATATTGTCCAAATTATTTTTTATTTCACGTCTAGACATGTGAAATGCACGAACAAGTGCAAAAAAGTGTAACAGAATTGGTCTGATTTTTTTTAGTACTTTTCAGTTTTTCTTAGTTTTCTCACAAGGTCCGGGGTCAGGACAAAAGACAGATTTTTGACAAATTTCAAAATATGTCAGATATTGTCCAAATTATTTTTTATTTCACGTCTAGACATGTGAAATGCACGAACTAGGGCAAAAAAAGTGAAAAAAAATTGGTCTGATTTTTTTTAGTACTTTTCAGTTTTTCATAGTTTTCACATAAGGTCCGGGGTCAGGACAAAAGACAGATTTTTGACAAATTTCAAAATATGTCAGATATTGTCCAAATTATTTTTTATTTCACGTCTAGACATGTGAAATGCACGAACAAGTGCAAAAAAGTGTAACAAAATTGGTTTGGTTTTTTTTAAGACCTTTCAGTTTTTCTTAGTTTTCTCAGAAGGTCCGGGGTCAGGACAAAAGATAGATTTTTGACAAATTTCAAAATATGTCAGATATTGCCCAAATTATTTTTTATTTCACTTCTAGACATGTGAAATGCATGAACTAGGGCAAAAAAAGTGAAAAAAAATTGGTCTGATTTTTTTTAGTACTTTTCAGTTTTTCTTAGTTTTCCGGGGTCAGGACAAAAGACAGATTTTTGACAAATTTCAAAATCTGTCAGATATTGTCCAAATCATTTTTTATTTCACTTCTAGACATGTGAAATGCATGAACTAGGGCAAAAAAAGTGAAAAGAAATTGGTCTGATTTTTTTTTAGTACCTTGCAGTTTTTCTTAGTTTTCACATAAGGTCCGGGGTCAGGACAAAAGACAGATTTTTGACAAATTTCAAAATATGTCAGATATTGTCCAAATTATTTTTTATTTCACTTCTAGACATGTGAAATGCATGAACTAGGGCAAAAAAGTGTAACAAAATTGGTTTGATTTTTTTTAGTATCTTTCAGTTTTTCTTAGTTTTCACATAAGGTCCGGGGTCAGGACAAAAGACAGATTTTTGACAAATTTCAAAATCTGTCAGATATTGTCCAAATCATTTTTTATTTCACTGCTAGACATGTGAAATGCATGAACTAGGGCAAAAAAAGTGAAAGAAATTGGTCTGATTTTTTTTTAGTACCTTGCAGTTTTTCTTAGTTTTCACATAAGGTCCGGGGTCAGGACAAAAGACAGATTTTTGACAAATTTCAAAATATGTCAGATATTGTCCAAATTATTTTTTATTTCACGTCTAGACATGTGAAATGCATGAACTAGGGCAAAAAAAGTGAAAAGAAATTGGTCTGATTTTTTTTTTAGTACCTTGCAGTTTTTCTTAGTTTTCACATAAGGTCCGGGGTCAGGACAAAAGACAGATTTTTGACAAATTTCAAAATATGTCAGATATTGTCCAAATTATTTTTTATTTCACTTCTAGACATGTGAAATGCATGAACTAGGGCAAAAAAAGTGAAAAAAAATTGGTCTGATTTTTTTTAGTACTTTTCAGTTTTTCTTAGTTTTCCGGGGTCAGGACAAAAGACAGATTTTTGACAAATTTCAAAATCTGTCAGATATTGTCCAAATCATTTTTTATTTCACTTCTAGACATGTGAAATGCATGAACTAGGGCAAAAAAAGTGAAAAGAAATTGGTCTGATTTTTTTTTAGTACCTTGCAGTTTTTCTTAGTTTTCACATAAGGTCCGGGGTCAGGACAAAAGACAGATTTTTGACAAATTTCAAAATATGTCAGATATTGTCCAAATTATTTTTTATTTCACTTCTAGACATGTGAAATGCATGAACTAGGGCAAAAAAGTGTAACAAAATTGGTTTGATTTTTTTTAGTACCTTTCAGTTTTTCTTAGTTTTCACACAAGGTCCGGGGTCAGGACAAAAGACAGTTTTTTGACAAATTTCAAAATATGTCAGATATTGTCCAAATTATTTTTTATTTCACTTCTAGACATGTGAAATGCATGAACTAGGGCAAAAAAGTGTAACAAAATTGGTTTGATTTTTTTTAGTACCTTTCTGTTTTTCTTAGTTTTCTCACAAGGTCCGGGGTCAGGACAAAAGACAGATTTTTGACAAATTTCAAAATATGTCAGATATTGTCCAAATTATTTTTTATTTCACGTCTAGACATGTGAAATGCACGAACAAGTGCAAAAAAGTGTAACAAAATTGGTTTGATTTTTTTTAGTACCTTTCAGTTTTTCTTAGTTTTCTCACAAGGTCCGGGGTCAGGACAAAAGACAGATTTTTGACAAATTTCAAAATATGTCAGATATTGTCCAAATTATTTTTTATTTCACGTCTAGACATGTGAAATGCACGAACAAGTGCAAAAAAGTGTAACAAAATTGGTTTAATATTTTTTAGTACCTTTCAGTTTTTCTTAGTTTTCTCACAAGGTCCGGGGTCAGGACAAAAGACAGATTTTTGACAAATTTCAAAATATGTCAGATATTGTCCAAATTATTTTTTATTTCACTTCTAGACATGTGAAATGCATGAACTAGGGCAAAAAAAGTGAAAAAAAATTGGTCTGATTTTTTTTAGTACTTTTCAGTTTTTCTTAGTTTTCACATAAGGTCCGGGGTCAGGACAAAAGACAGATTTTTGACAAATTTCAAAATATGTCAGATATTGTCCAAATTATTTTTTATTTCACGTCTAGACATGTGAAATGCACGAACAAATGCAAAAAAGTGTAACAAAATTGGTTTGGTTTTTTTTAATACCTTTCAGTTTTTCTTAGTTTTCTCACAAGGTCCGGGGTCAGGACAAAAGATAGATTTTTGACAAATTTCAAAATATGTCAGATATTGTCCAAATTATTTTTTATTTCACGTCTAGACATGTGAAATTCATGAACTAGGGCAAAAAAGTGTAAAAAAATTGGTTTGATTTTTTTTAGTACCTTTCAGTTTTTTTTAGTTTTCACATAAGGTCCGGGGTCAGGACAAAAGACAGATTTTTGACAAATTTCAAAATATGTCAGATATTGTCCAAATTATTTTTTATTTCACGTCTAGACATGTGAAATGCATGAACTAGTGCAAAAAAGTGTAACAAAATTGGTTTGATTTTGTTTTAGTACTTTTCAGTTTTTCTTAGTTTTCACATAAGGTCCGGGGTCAGGACAAAAGACAGATTTTTGACAAATTTCAAAATCTGTCAGATATTGTCCAAATCATTTTTTATTTCACTTCTAGACATGTTAAATGCATGAACTAGGGCAAAAAAGTGTAACAAAATTGGTTTGATATTTTTTAGTACCTTTCAGTTTTTCTTAGTTTTCACACAAGGTCCGGGGTCAGGACAAAAGACAGATTTTTGACAAATTTCAAAATATGTCAGATATTGTCCAAATTATTTTTTATTTCACGTCTAGACATGTGAAATGCATGAACTAGTGCAAAAAAGTGAAAAGAAATTGGTCTGATTTTTTTTTAGTACTTTTCAGTTTTTCTTAGTTTTCACATAAGGTCCGGGGTCAGGACAAAAGACAGATTTTTGACAAATTTCAAAATCTGTCAGATATTGTCCAAATCATTTTTTATTTCACTTCTGGACATGTTAAATGCATGAACTAGGGCAAAAAAGTGTAACAAAATTGGTTTGATTTTTTTTAGTACCTTTCAGTTTTTCTTAGTTTTCACATGAGGTCCGGGGTCAGGACAAAAGATAGATTTTTGACAAATTTCAAAATCTGTCAGATATTGTCCAAATCATTTTTTATTTCACGTCTAGACATGTGAAATGCATGAACTAGTGCAAAAAAGTGTAACAAAATTGGTTTGATTTTTTTTTAGTACTTTTCAGTTTTTCTTAGTTTTCACATAAGGTCCGGGGTCAGGACAAAAGACAGATTTTTGACAAATTTCAAAATATGTCAGATATTGTCCAAATTATTTTTTATTTCACTTCTAGACATGTGAAATGCATGAACTAGGGCAAAAAAGTGTAAAAAAATTGGTTTGATTTTTTTTAGTATCTTTCAGTTTTTCTTAGTTTTCACATAAGGTCCGGGGTCAGGACAAAAGACAGATTTTTGACAAATTTCAAAATATGTCAGATATTGTCCAAATTATTTTTTATTTCACTTCTAGACATGTAAATTGCATGAACTAGGGCAAAAAAAGTGAAAAAAAATTGGTCTGATTTTTTTTAGTACTTTTCAATTTTTCTTAGTTTTCACATAAGGTCCGGGGTCAGGACAAAAGTCAGATTTTTGACAAATTTCAAAATCTGTCAGATATTGTCCAAATCATTTTTTATTTCACTTCTAGACATGTGAAATGCACGAACAAGTGCAAAAAAGTGTAACAAAATTGGTTGAATTTTTTTTAGTACCTTTCAGTTTTTCTTAGTTTTCTCACAAGGTCCGGGGTCAGGACAAAAGACAGATTTTTGACAAATTTCAAAATATGTCAGATATTGTCCAAATTATTTTTTATTTCACTTCTAGACATGTGAAATGCATGAACTAGGGCAAAAAAAGTGAAAAAAAATTGGTCTGATTTTTTTTAGTACCTTTCAGTTTTTCTTAGTTTTCACACAAGGTCCGGGGTCAGGACAAAAGACAGATTTTTGACAAATTTCAAAATATGTCAGATATTGTCCAAATTATTTTTTATTTCACTTCTAGACATGTGAAATGCATGAACTAGGGCAAAAAAAGTGAAAAAAAATTGGTCTGATTTTTTTTAGTACTTTTCAGTTTTTCTTAGTTTTCACACAAGGTCCGGGGTCAGGACAAAAGACAGATTTTTGACAAATTTCAAAATATGTCAGATATTGTCCAAATTATTTTTTATTTCACGTCTAGACATGTGAAATGCACGAACAAGTGCAAAAAAGTGTAACAGAATTGGTCTGATTTTTTTTAGTACTTTTCAGTTTTTCTTAGTTTTCTCACAAGGTCCGGGGTCAGGACAAAAGACAGATTTTTGACAAATTTCAAAATATGTCAGATATTGTCCAAATTATTTTTTATTTCACGTCTAGACATGTGAAATGCACGAACTAGGGCAAAAAAAGTGAAAAAAAATTGGTCTGATTTTTTTTAGTACTTTTCAGTTTTTCATAGTTTTCACATAAGGTCCGGGGTCAGGACAAAAGACAGATTTTTGACAAATTTCAAAATATGTCAGATATTGTCCAAATTATTTTTTATTTCACGTCTAGACATGTGAAATGCACGAACAAGTGCAAAAAAGTGTAACAAAATTGGTTTGGTTTTTTTTAAGACCTTTCAGTTTTTCTTAGTTTTCTCAGAAGGTCCGGGGTCAGGACAAAAGATAGATTTTTGACAAATTTCAAAATATGTCAGATATTGTCCAAATTATTTTTTATTTCACTTCTAGACATGTGAAATGCATGAACTAGGGCAAAAAAAGTGAAAAAAAATTGGTCTGATTTTTTTTAGTACTTTTCAGTTTTTCTTAGTTTTCCGGGGTCAGGACAAAAGACAGATTTTTGACAAATTTCAAAATCTGTCAGATATTGTCCAAATCATTTTTTATTTCACTTCTAGACATGTGAAATGCATGAACTAGGGCAAAAAAAGTGAAAAGAAATTGGTCTGATTTTTTTTTAGTACCTTGCAGTTTTTCTTAGTTTTCACATAAGGTCCGGGGTCAGGACAAAAGACAGATTTTTGACAAATTTCAAAATATGTCAGATATTGTCCAAATTATTTTTTATTTCACTTCTAGACATGTGAAATGCATGAACTAGGGCAAAAAAGTGTAACAAAATTGGTTTGATTTTTTTTAGTATCTTTCAGTTTTTCTTAGTTTTCACATAAGGTCCGGGGTCAGGACAAAAGACAGATTTTTGACAAATTTCAAAATCTGTCAGATATTGTCCAAATCATTTTTTATTTCACTGCTAGACATGTGAAATGCATGAACTAGGGCAAAAAAAGTGAAAGAAATTGGTCTGATTTTTTTTTAGTACCTTGCAGTTTTTCTTAGTTTTCACATAAGGTCCGGGGTCAGGACAAAAGACAGATTTTTGACAAATTTCAAAATATGTCAGATATTGTCCAAATTATTTTTTATTTCACGTCTAGACATGTGAAATGCATGAACTAGGGCAAAAAAAGTGAAAAGAAATTGGTCTGATTTTTTTTTTAGTACCTTGCAGTTTTTCTTAGTTTTCACATAAGGTCCGGGGTCAGGACAAAAGACAGATTTTTGACAAATTTCAAAATATGTCAGATATTGTCCAAATTATTTTTTATTTCACTTCTAGACATGTGAAATGCATGAACTAGGGCAAAAAAAGTGAAAAAAAATTGGTCTGATTTTTTTTAGTACTTTTCAGTTTTTCTTAGTTTTCCGGGGTCAGGACAAAAGACAGATTTTTGACAAATTTCAAAATCTGTCAGATATTGTCCAAATCATTTTTTATTTCACTTCTAGACATGTGAAATGCATGAACTAGGGCAAAAAAAGTGAAAAGAAATTGGTCTGATTTTTTTTTAGTACCTTGCAGTTTTTCTTAGTTTTCACATAAGGTCCGGGGTCAGGACAAAAGACAGATTTTTGACAAATTTCAAAATATGTCAGATATTGTCCAAATTATTTTTTATTTCACTTCTAGACATGTGAAATGCATGAACTAGGGCAAAAAAGTGTAACAAAATTGGTTTGATTTTTTTTAGTACCTTTCAGTTTTTCTTAGTTTTCACACAAGGTCCGGGGTCAGGACAAAAGACAGTTTTTTGACAAATTTCAAAATATGTCAGATATTGTCCAAATTATTTTTTATTTCACTTCTAGACATGTGAAATGCATGAACTAGGGCAAAAAAGTGTAACAAAATTGGTTTGATTTTTTTTAGTACCTTTCTGTTTTTCTTAGTTTTCTCACAAGGTCCGGGGTCAGGACAAAAGACAGATTTTTGACAAATTTCAAAATATGTCAGATATTGTCCAAATTATTTTTTATTTCACGTCTAGACATGTGAAATGCACGAACAAGTGCAAAAAAGTGTAACAAAATTGGTTTGATTTTTTTTAGTACCTTTCAGTTTTTCTTAGTTTTCTCACAAGGTCCGGGGTCAGGACAAAAGACAGATTTTTGACAAATTTCAAAATATGTCAGATATTGTCCAAATTATTTTTTATTTCACGTCTAGACATGTGAAATGCACGAACAAGTGCAAAAAAGTGTAACAAAATTGGTTTAATTTTTTTTAGTACCTTTCAGTTTTTCTTAGTTTTCTCACAAGGTCCGGGGTCAGGACAAAAGACAGATTTTTGACAAATTTCAAAATATGTCAGATATTGTCCAAATTATTTTTTATTTCACTTCTAGACATGTGAAATGCATGAACTAGGGCAAAAAAAGTGAAAAAAAATTGGTCTGATTTTTTTTAGTACTTTTCAGTTTTTCTTAGTTTTCACATAAGGTCCGGGGTCAGGACAAAAGACAGATTTTTGACAAATTTCAAAATATGTCAGATATTGTCCAAATTATTTTTTATTTCACGTCTAGACATGTGAAATGCACGAACAAATGCAAAAAAGTGTAACAAAATTGGTTTGGTTTTTTTTAATACCTTTCAGTTTTTCTTAGTTTTCTCACAAGGTCCGGGGTCAGGACAAAAGATAGATTTTTGACAAATTTCAAAATATGTCAGATATTGTCCAAATTATTTTTTATTTCACGTCTAGACATGTGAAATTCATGAACTAGGGCAAAAAAGTGTAAAAAAATTGGTTTGATTTTTTTTAGTACCTTTCAGTTTTTTTTAGTTTTCACATAAGGTCCGGGGTCAGGACAAAAGACAGATTTTTGACAAATTTCAAAATATGTCAGATATTGTCCAAATTATTTTTTATTTCACGTCTAGACATGTGAAATGCATGAACTAGTGCAAAAAAGTGTAACAAAATTGGTTTGATTTTGTTTTAGTACTTTTCAGTTTTTCTTAGTTTTCACATAAGGTCCGGGGTCAGGACAAAAGACAGATTTTTGACAAATTTCAAAATCTGTCAGATATTGTCCAAATCATTTTTTATTTCACTTCTAGACATGTTAAATGCATGAACTAGGGCAAAAAAGTGTAACAAAATTGGTTTGATATTTTTTAGTACCTTTCAGTTTTTCTTAGTTTTCACACAAGGTCCGGGGTCAGGACAAAAGACAGATTTTTGACAAATTTCAAAATATGTCAGATATTGTCCAAATTATTTTTTATTTCACGTCTAGACATGTGAAATGCATGAACTAGTGCAAAAAAGTGTAACAAAATTGGTTTGATTTTTTTTTAGTACTTTTCAGTTTTTCTTAGTTTTCACATAAGGTCCGGGGTCAGGACAAAAGACAGATTTTTGACAAATTTCAAAATCTGTCAGATATTGTCCAAATCATTTTTTATTTCACTTCTGGACATGTGAAATGCATGAACTAGGGCAAAAAAGTGTAAAAAAATTGGTTTGATTTTTTTTAGTACCTTTCAGTTTTTCTTAGTTTTCACATGAGGTCCGGGGTCAGGACAAAAGATAGATTTTTGACAAATTTCAAAATCTGTCAGATATTGTCCAAATCATTTTTTATTTCACGTCTAGACATGTGAAATGCATGAACTAGTGCAAAAAAGTGTAACAAAATTGGTTTGATTTTTTTTTAGTACTTTTCAGTTTTTCTTAGTTTTCACATAAGGTCCGGGGTCAGGACAAAAGACAGATTTTTGACAAATTTCAAAATATGTCAGATATTGTCCAAATTATTTTTTATTTCACTTCTAGACATGTGAAATGCATGAACTAGGGCAAAAAAGTGTAAAAAAATTGGTTTGATTTTTTTTAGTATCTTTCAGTTTTTCTTAGTTTTCACATAAGGTCCGGGGTCAGGACAAAAGACAGATTTTTGACAAATTTCAAAATATGTCAGATATTGTCCAAATTATTTTTTATTTCACTTCTAGACATGTGAAATGCATGAACTAGGGCAAAAAAAGTGAAAAAAAATTGGTCTGATTTTTTTTAGTACTTTTCAATTTTTCTTAGTTTTCACATAAGGTCCGGGGTCAGGACAAAAGTCAGATTTTTGACAAATTTCAAAATCTGTCAGATATTGTCCAAATCATTTTTTATTTCACTTCTAGACATGTGAAATGCATGAACTAGGGCAAAAAAGTGTAACAAAATTGGTTTGATTTTTTTTAGTACCTTTCAGTTTTTCTTAGTTTTCACACAAGGTCCGGGGTCAGGACAAAAGACAGTTTTTTGACAAATTTCAAAATATGTCAGATATTGTCCAAATTATTTTTTATTTCACTTCTAGACATGTGAAATGCATGAACTAGGGCAAAAAAAGTGAAAAAAAATTGGTCTGATTTTTTTTAGTACTTTTCAGTTTTTCTTAGTTTTCACATAAGGTCCGGGGTCAGGACAAAAGACAGATTTTTGACAAATTTCAAAATATGTCAGATATTGTCCAAATTATTTTTTATTTCACTTCTAGACATGTGAAATGCATGAACTAGGGCAAAAAAAGTGAAAAAAAATTGGTCTGATTTTTTTTAGTACTTTTCAGTTTTTCTTAGTTTTCACACAAGGTCCGGGGTCAGGACAAAAGACAGATTTTTGACAAATTTCAAAATATGTCAGATATTGTCCAAATTATTTTTTATTTCACGTCTAGACATGTGAAATGCACGAACAAGTGCAAAAAAGTGTAACAGAATTGGTCTGATTTTTTTTAGTACTTTTCAGTTTTTCTTAGTTTTCTCACAAGGTCCGGGGTCAGGACAAAAGACAGATTTTTGACAAATTTCAAAATATGTCAGATATTGTCCAAATTATTTTTTATTTCACGTCTAGACATGTGAAATGCACGAACTAGGGCAAAAAAAGTGAAAAAAAATTGGTCTGATTTTTTTTAGTACTTTTCAGTTTTTCATAGTTTTCACATAAGGTCCGGGGTCAGGACAAAAGACAGATTTTTGACAAATTTCAAAATATGTCAGATATTGTCCAAATTATTTTTTATTTCACGTCTAGACATGTGAAATGCACGAACAAGTGCAAAAAAGTGTAACAAAATTGGTTTGGTTTTTTTTAAGACCTTTCAGTTTTTCTTAGTTTTCTCAGAAGGTCCGGGGTCAGGACAAAAGATAGATTTTTGACAAATTTCAAAATATGTCAGATATTGTCCAAATTATTTTTTATTTCACTTCTAGACATGTGAAATGCATGAACTAGGGCAAAAAAAGTGAAAAAAAATTGGTCTGATTTTTTTTAGTACTTTTTAGTTTTTCTTAGTTTTCCGGGGTCAGGACAAAAGACAGATTTTTGACAAATTTCAAAATCTGTCAGATATTGTCCAAATCATTTTTTATTTCACTTCTAGACATGTGAAATGCATGAACTAGGGCAAAAAAAGTGAAAAGAAATTGGTCTGATTTTTTTTTAGTACCTTGCAGTTTTTCTTAGTTTTCACATAAGGTCCGGGGTCAGGACAAAAGACAGATTTTTGACAAATTTCAAAATATGTCAGATATTGTCCAAATTATTTTTTATTTCACTTCTAGACATGTGAAATGCATGAACTAGGGCAAAAAAGTGTAACAAAATTGGTTTGATTTTTTTTAGTACCTTTCAGTTTTTCTTAGTTTTCACATAAGGTCCGGGGTCAGGACAAAAGACAGATTTTTGACAAATTTCAAAATCTGTCAGATATTGTCCAAATCATTTTTTATTTCACTGCTAGACATGTGAAATGCATGAACTAGGGCAAAAAAAGTGAAAAAAAATTGGTCTGATTTTTTTTAGTACTTTTCAGTTTTTCTTAGTTTTCACATAAGGTCCGGGGTCAGGACAAAAGACAGATTTTTGACAAATTTCAAAATATGTCAGATATTGTCCAAATTATTTTTTATTTCACTTCTAGACATGTGAAATGCATGAACTAGGGCAAAAAAAGTGAAAAAAAATTGGTCTGATTTTTTTTAGTACTTTTCAGTTTTTCTTAGTTTTCACACAAGGTCCGGGGTCAGGACAAAAGACAGATTTTTGACAAATTTCAAAATATGTCAGATATTGTCCAAATTATTTTTTATTTCACGTCTAGACATGTGAAATGCACGAACAAGTGCAAAAAAGTGTAACAGAATTGGTCTGATTTTTTTTAGTACTTTTCAGTTTTTCTTAGTTTTCTCACAAGGTCCGGGGTCAGGACAAAAGACAGATTTTTGACAAATTTCAAAATATGTCAGATATTGTCCAAATTATTTTTTATTTCACGTCTAGACATGTGAAATGCACGAACTAGGGCAAAAAAAGTGAAAAAAAATTGGTCTGATTTTTTTTAGTACTTTTCAGTTTTTCATAGTTTTCACATAAGGTCCGGGGTCAGGACAAAAGACAGATTTTTGACAAATTTCAAAATATGTCAGATATTGTCCAAATTATTTTTTATTTCACGTCTAGACATGTGAAATGCACGAACAAGTGCAAAAAAGTGTAACAAAATTGGTTTGGTTTTTTTTAAGACCTTTCAGTTTTTCTTAGTTTTCTCAGAAGGTCCGGGGTCAGGACAAAAGATAGATTTTTGACAAATTTCAAAATATGTCAGATATTGTCCAAATTATTTTTTATTTCACTTCTAGACATGTGAAATGCATGAACTAGGGCAAAAAAAGTGAAAAAAAATTGGTCTGATTTTTTTTAGTACTTTTTAGTTTTTCTTAGTTTTCCGGGGTCAGGACAAAAGACAGATTTTTGACAAATTTCAAAATCTGTCAGATATTGTCCAAATCATTTTTTATTTCACTTCTAGACATGTGAAATGCATGAACTAGGGCAAAAAAAGTGAAAAGAAATTGGTCTGATTTTTTTTTAGTACCTTGCAGTTTTTCTTAGTTTTCACATAAGGTCCGGGGTCAGGACAAAAGACAGATTTTTGACAAATTTCAAAATATGTCAGATATTGTCCAAATTATTTTTTATTTCACTTCTAGACATGTGAAATGCATGAACTAGGGCAAAAAAGTGTAACAAAATTGGTTTGATTTTTTTTAGTATCTTTCAGTTTTTCTTAGTTTTCACATAAGGTCCGGGGTCAGGACAAAAGACAGATTTTTGACAAATTTCAAAATCTGTCAGATATTGTCCAAATCATTTTTTATTTCACTGCTAGACATGTGAAATGCATGAACTAGGGCAAAAAAAGTGAAAAAAAATTGGTCTGATTTTTTTTAGTACTTTTCAGTTTTTCTTAGTTTTCACATAAGGTCCGGGGTCAGGACAAAAGACAGATTTTTGACAAATTTCAAAATATGTCAGATATTGTCCAAATTATTTTTTATTTCACTTCTAGACATGTGAAATGCATGAACTAGGGCAAAAAAAGTGAAAAAAAATTGGTCTGATTTTTTTTAGTACTTTTCAGTTTTTCTTAGTTTTCACACAAGGTCCGGGGTCAGGACAAAAGACAGATTTTTGACAAATTTCAAAATATGTCAGATATTGTCCAAATTATTTTTTATTTCACGTCTAGACATGTGAAATGCACGAACAAGTGCAAAAAAGTGTAACAGAATTGGTCTGATTTTTTTTAGTACTTTTCAGTTTTTCTTAGTTTTCTCACAAGGTCCGGGGTCAGGACAAAAGACAGATTTTTGACAAATTTCAAAATATGTCAGATATTGTCCAAATTATTTTTTATTTCACGTCTAGACATGTGAAATGCACGAACTAGGGCAAAAAAAGTGAAAAAAAATTGGTCTGATTTTTTTTAGTACTTTTCAGTTTTTCATAGTTTTCACATAAGGTCCGGGGTCAGGACAAAAGACAGATTTTTGACAAATTTCAAAATATGTCAGATATTGTCCAAATTATTTTTTATTTCACGTCTAGACATGTGAAATGCACGAACAAGTGCAAAAAAGTGTAACAAAATTGGTTTGGTTTTTTTTAAGACCTTTCAGTTTTTCTTAGTTTTCTCAGAAGGTCCGGGGTCAGGACAAAAGATAGATTTTTGACAAATTTCAAAATATGTCAGATATTGTCCAAATTATTTTTTATTTCACTTCTAGACATGTGAAATGCATGAACTAGGGCAAAAAAAGTGAAAAAAAATTGGTCTGATTTTTTTTAGTACTTTTTAGTTTTTCTTAGTTTTCCGGGGTCAGGACAAAAGACAGATTTTTGACAAATTTCAAAATCTGTCAGATATTGTCCAAATCATTTTTTATTTCACTTCTAGACATGTGAAATGCATGAACTAGGGCAAAAAAAGTGAAAAGAAATTGGTCTGATTTTTTTTTAGTACCTTGCAGTTTTTCTTAGTTTTCACATAAGGTCCGGGGTCAGGACAAAAGACAGATTTTTGACAAATTTCAAAATATGTCAGATATTGTCCAAATTATTTTTTATTTCACTTCTAGACATGTGAAATGCATGAACTAGGGCAAAAAAGTGTAACAAAATTGGTTTGATTTTTTTTAGTATCTTTCAGTTTTTCTTAGTTTTCACATAAGGTCCGGGGTCAGGACAAAAGACAGATTTTTGACAAATTTCAAAATCTGTCAGATATTGTCCAAATCATTTTTTATTTCACTGCTAGACATGTGAAATGCATGAACTAGGGCAAAAAAAGTGAAAGAAATTGGTCTGATTTTTTTTTAGTACCTTGCAGTTTTTCTTAGTTTTCACATAAGGTCCGGGGTCAGGACAAAAGACAGATTTTTGACAAATTTCAAAATATGTCAGATATTGTCCAAATCATTTTTTATTTCACGTCTAGACATGTGAAATGCATGAACTAGTGCAAAAAAGTGTAACAAAATTGGTTTGATTTTTTTTAGTACCTTTCAGTTTTTCTTAGTTTTCACATAAGGTCCGGGGTCAGCACAAAAGACAGTTTTTTGACAAATTTCAAAATCTGTCAGATATTGTCCAAGTCATTTTTTATTTCACTTCTAGACATGTGAAATGCATGAACTAGTGCAAAAAAGTGTAACAAAATTGATTTGTTTTTTTTTTAGTACTTTTCAGTTTTTCTTAGTTTTCACATAAGGTCCGGGGTCAGGACAAAAGACAGATTTTTGACAAATTTCAAAATCTGTCAGATATTGTCCAAATCATTTTTTATTTCATTTCTAGACATGTGAAATGCATGAACTAGGGCAAAAAAAGTGAAAAAAAAATTGGTCTGATTTTTTTTAGTACTTTTCAGTTTTTCTTAGTTTTCACATAAGGTCCGGGGTCAGGACAAAAGACAGATTTTTGGCAAATTTCAAAATCTGTCAGATATTGTCCAAATTATTTTCTATTTCACGTCTAGACATGTGAAATGCATGAACTAGTGCAAAAAAGTGTAAAAAAATTGGTTTGATTTTTTTTAGTACCTTTCAGTTTTTCTTAGTTTTCACATAAGGTCCGGGGTCAGCACAAAAGACAGATTTTTGACAAATTTCAAAATCTGTCAGATATTGTCCAAGTCATTTTTTATTTCACTTCTAGACATGTGAAATGCATGAACTAGGGCAAAAAAGTGTAAAAAAATTGGTTTGATTTTTTTTAGTACCTTACAGTTTTTCTTAGTTTTCACATAAGGTCCGGGGGGTCAGGACAAAAGACAGATTTTTGAAAAATTTCAAAATATGTCAGATATTGTCCAAATTATTTTTTATTTCACTTCTAGACATGTGAAATGCATGAACTAGGGCAAAAAAAGTGAAAAAAAATTGGTCTGATTTTTTTTTAGTACCTTGCAGTTTTTCTTAGTTTTCACATAAGGTCCGGGGTTAGGACAAAAGACAGATTTTTGACAAATTTCAAAATATGTCAGATATTGTCCAAATCATTTTTTATTTCACTTCTAGACATGTGAAATGCATGAACTAGGGCAAAAAAGTGTAAAAAAATTGGTTTGATTTTTTTTAGTACCTTTCAGTTTTTCTTAGATTTCACAAAAGGTCCGGGGTCAGGACAAAAGACAGAATTTTGACAAATTTCAAAATATGTCAGATACTGTCCAAATCATTTTTTATTTCACTTATAGACATGTGAAATGCATGAACTAGGGCAAAAAAGTGTAAAAAAATTGGTTTGATTTTTTTTAGTGCCTTGCAGTTTTTCTTAGTTTTCACATAAGGTCCGGGGTCAGGACAAAAGACAGAATTTTGACAAATTTCAAAATATGTCAGATATTGTCCAAATTATTTTTTATTTCACGTCTAGACATGTGAAATGCATGAACTAGTGCAAAAAAGTGTAACACAATTGGTTTGATTTTTTTTTAGTACTTTTCAGTTTTTCTTAGTTTTCACATAAGGTCCGGGGTCAGGACAAAAGACAGATTTTTGACAAATTTCAAAATCTGTCAGATATTGTCCAAATCATTTTTTATTTCACTTCTAGACATGTGAAATGCATGAACTAGGGCAAAAAAGTGTGAAAAAATTGGTTTGATTTTTTTTAGTACCTTGCAGTTTTTCTTAGTTTTCACATAAGGTCCGGGGTCAGGACAAAAGACAGATTTTTGACAAATTTCAAAATATGTCAGATATTGTCCAAATCATTTTTTATTTCACTTATAGACATGTGAAATGTATGAACTAGGGCAAAAAAGTGTAAAAAAATTGGTTTGATTTTTTTTAGTACCTTGCAGTTTTTCTTAGTTTTCACATAAGGTCCGGGGTCAGGACAAAAGACAGATTTTTGACAAATTTCAAAATATGTCAGATATTGTCCAAATTATTTTTTATTTCACGTCTAGACATGTGAAATGCATGAACTAGTGCAAAAAAGTGTAACACAATTGGTTTGATTTTTTTTTAGTACTTTTCAGTTTTTCTTAGTTTTCACATAAGGTCCGGGGTCAGGACAAAAGACAGATTTTTGACAAATTTCAAAATTTGTCAGATATTGTCCAAATCATTTTTTATTTCACTTCTAGACATGTGAAATGCATGAACTAGGGCAAAAAAGTGTGAAAAAATTGGTTTGATTTTTTTTAGTACCTTGCAGTTTTTCTTAGTTTTCACATAAGGTCCGGGGTCAGGACTAAAGACAGATTTTTGACAAATTTCAAAATATGTCAGATATTGCCAAAATCATTTTTTATTTCACTTATAGACATGTGAAATGTATGAACTAGGGCAAAAAAGTGTAAAAAAATTGGTTTGATTTTTTTTTAGTACCTTGCAGTTTTTCTTAGTTTTCACATAAGGTCCGGGGTCAGGACAAAAGACAGATTTTTGACAAATTTCAAAATATGCCAGATATTGTCCAAATTATTTTTTATTTCACTTCTAGACATGTGAAATGCATGAACTAGGGCAAAAAAGTGTGAAAAAATTGGTTTGATTTTTTTTAGTACCTTGCAGTTTTTCTTAGTTTTCACATAAGGTCCGGGGTCAGGACAAAAGACAGATTTTTGACAAATTTCAAAATATGTCAGATATTGCCAAAATCATTTTTTATTTCACTTATAGACATGTGAAATGTATGAACTAGGGCAAAAAAGTGTAAAAAAATTGGTTTGATTTTTTTTTAGTACCTTGCAGTTTTTCTTAGTTTTCACATAAGGTCCGGGGTCAGGACAAAAGACAGATTTTTGACAAATTTCAAAATCTGTCAGATATTGTCCAAATCATTTTTTATTTCATTTCTAGACATGTGAAATACATGAACTAGGGCAAAAAAAGTGAAAAAAAATTGGTCTGATTTTTTTTAGTACTTTTCAGTTTTTCTTAGTTTTCACATAAGGTCCGGGGTCAGGACAAAAGACAGATTTTTGACAAATTTCAAAATATGCCAGATATTGTCCAAATTATTTTTTATTTCACTTCTAGACATGTGAAATGCATGAACTAGGGCAAAAAAGTGTGAAAAAATTGGTTTGATTTTTTTTAGTACCTTGCAGTTTTTCTTAGTTTTCACATAAGGTCCGGGGTCAGGACAAAAGACAGATTTTTGACAAATTTCAAAATATGTCAGATATTGTCCAAATTATTTTTTATTTCACGTCTAGACATGTGAAATGCATGAACTAGTGCAAAAAAGTGTAACACAATTGGTTTGATTTTTTTTTAGTACTTTTCAGTTTTTCTTAGTTTTCACATAAGGTCCGGGGTCAGGACAAAAGACAGATTTTTGACAAATTTCAAAATTTGTCAGATATTGTCCAAATCATTTTTTATTTCACTTCTAGACATGTGAAATGCATGAACTAGGGCAAAAAAGTGTGAAAAAATTGGTTTGATTTTTTTTAGTACCTTGCAGTTTTTCTTAGTTTTCACATAAGGTCCGGGGTCAGGACTAAAGACAGATTTTTGACAAATTTCAAAATCTGTCAGATATTGTCCAAATCATTTTTTATTTAATTTCTAGACATGTGAAATGCATGAACTAGGGCAAAAAAGTGTAACAAAATTGGTTTGATTTTTTTTAGTACCTTTCAGTTTTTCTTAGTTTTCACACAAGGTCCGGAGTCAGGACAAAAGACAGTTTTTTGACAAATTTCAAAATATGTCAGATATTGTCCAAATTATTTTTTATTTCACTTCTAGACATGTGAAATGCATGAACTAGGGCAAAAAAGTGTAACAAAATTGGTTTGATTTTTTTTAGTACCTTTCTGTTTTTCTTAGTTTTCTCACAAGGTCCGGGGTCAGGACAAAAGACAGATTTTTGACAAATTTCAAAATATGTCAGATATTGTCCAAATCATTTTTTATTTCACTTCTAGACATGTGAAATGCATGAACTAGGGCAAAAAAGTGTAAAAAAATTGGTTTGATTTTTTTTTAGTACCTTGCAGTTTTTCTTAGTTTTCACATAAGGTCCGGGGTCAGGACAAAAGACAGATTTTTGACAAATTTCAAAATCTGTCAGATATTGTCCAAATCATTTTTTATTTCATTTCTAGACATGTGAAATGCATGAACTAGGGCAAAAAAAGTGAAAAAAAATTGGTCTGATTTTTTTTAGTACTTTTCAGTTTTTCTTAGTTTTCACATAAGGTCCGGGGTCAGGACAAAAGACAGATTTTTGTCAAATTTCAAAATCTGTCAGATATTGTCCAAATCATTTTTTATTTCATTTCTAGACATGTGAAATGCATGAACTAGGGCAAAAAAAGTGAAAAAAAATTGGTCTGATTTTTTTTAGTACTTTTCAGTTTTTCTTAGTTTTCACATAAGGTCCGGGGTCAGGACAAAATACAGATTTCTGACAAATTTCAAAATATGTCAGATATTGTCCAAATCATTTTTTATTTCACTTCTAGACATGTGAAATGCATGAACTAGGGCAAAAAAGTGTAAAAAAATTGGTTTGATTTTTTTTTAGTACCTTGCAGTTTTTCTTAGTTTTCACATAAGGTCCGGGGTCAGGACAAAAGACAGATTTTTGACAAATTTCAAAATATGTCAGATATTGTCCAAATTATTTTTTATTTCACGTCTAGACATGTGAAATGCATGAACTAGGGCAAAAAAAGTGAAAAGAAATTGGTCTGATTTTTTTTTTAGTACCTTGCAGTTTTTCTTAGTTTTCACATAAGGTCCGGGGTCAGGACAAAAGACAGATTTTTGACAAATTTCAAAATATGTCAGATATTGTCCAAATTATTTTTTATTTCACTTCTAGACATGTGAAATGCATGAACTAGGGCAAAAAAAGTGAAAAAAAATTGGTCTGATTTTTTTTAGTACTTTTCAGTTTTTCTTAGTTTTCCGGGGTCAGGACAAAAGACAGATTTTTGACAAATTTCAAAATCTGTCAGATATTGTCCAAATCATTTTTTATTTCACTTCTAGACATGTGAAATGCATGAACTAGGGCAAAAAAAGTGAAAAGAAATTGGTCTGATTTTTTTTTAGTACCTTGCAGTTTTTCTTAGTTTTCACATAAGGTCCGGGGTCAGGACAAAAGACAGATTTTTGACAAATTTCAAAATATGTCAGATATTGTCCAAATTATTTTTTATTTCACTTCTAGACATGTGAAATGCATGAACTAGGGCAAAAAAGTGTAACAAAATTGGTTTGATTTTTTTTAGTACCTTTCAGTTTTTCTTAGTTTTCACACAAGGTCCGGGGTCAGGACAAAAGACAGTTTTTTGACAAATTTCAAAATATGTCAGATATTGTCCAAATTATTTTTTATTTCACTTCTAGACATGTGAAATGCATGAACTAGGGCAAAAAAGTGTAACAAAATTGGTTTGATTTTTTTTAGTACCTTTCTGTTTTTCTTAGTTTTCTCACAAGGTCCGGGGTCAGGACAAAAGACAGATTTTTGACAAATTTCAAAATATGTCAGATATTGTCCAAATCATTTTTTATTTCACTTCTAGACATGTGAAATGCATGAACTAGGGCAAAAAAGTGTAAAAAAATTGGTTTGATTTTTTTTTAGTACCTTGCAGTTTTTCTTAGTTTTCACATAAGGTCCGGGGTCAGGACAAAAGACAGATTTTTGACAAATTTCAAAATCTGTCAGATATTGTCCAAATCATTTTTTATTTCATTTCTAGACATGTGAAATGCATGAACTAGGGCAAAAAAAGTGAAAAAAAATTGGTCTGATTTTTTTTAGTACTTTTCAGTTTTTCTTAGTTTTCACATAAGGTCCGGGGTCAGGACAAAAGACAGATTTTTGTCAAATTTCAAAATCTGTCAGATATTGTCCAAATCATTTTTTATTTCATTTCTAGACATGTGAAATGCATGAACTAGGGCAAAAAAAGTGAAAAAAAATTGGTCTGATTTTTTTTAGTACTTTTCAGTTTTTCTTAGTTTTCACATAAGGTCCGGGGTCAGGACAAAATACAGATTTCTGACAAATTTCAAAATATGTCAGATATTGTCCAAATCATTTTTTATTTCACTTCTAGACATGTGAAATGCATGAACTAGGGCAAAAAAGTGTAAAAAAATTGGTTTGATTTTTTTTTAGTACCTTGCAGTTTTTCTTAGTTTTCACATAAGGTCCGGGGTCAGGACAAAAGACAGATTTTTGACAAATTTCAAAATATGTCAGATATTGCCAAAATCATTTTTTATTTCACTTATAGACATGTGAAATGTATGAACTAGGGCAAAAAAGTGTAAAAAAATTGGTTTGATTTTTTTTTAGTACCTTGCAGTTTTTCTTAGTTTTCACATAAGGTCCGGGGTCAGGACAAAAGACAGATTTTTGACAAATTTCAAAATCTGTCAGATATTGTCCAAATCATTTTTTATTTCATTTCTAGACATGTGAAATACATGAACTAGGGCAAAAAAAGTGAAAAAAAATTGGTCTGATTTTTTTTAGTACTTTTCAGTTTTTCTTAGTTTTCACATAAGGTCCGGGGTCAGGACAAAAGACAGATTTTTGACAAATTTCAAAATATGCCAGATATTGTCCAAATTATTTTTTATTTCACTTCTAGACATGTGAAATGCATGAACTAGGGCAAAAAAGTGTGAAAAAATTGGTTTGATTTTTTTTAGTACCTTGCAGTTTTTCTTAGTTTTCACATAAGGTCCGGGGTCAGGACAAAAGACAGATTTTTGACAAATTTCAAAATATGTCAGATATTGTCCAAATTATTTTTTATTTCACGTCTAGACATGTGAAATGCATGAACTAGTGCAAAAAAGTGTAACACAATTGGTTTGATTTTTTTTTAGTACTTTTCAGTTTTTCTTAGTTTTCACATAAGGTCCGGGGTCAGGACAAAAGACAGATTTTTGACAAATTTCAAAATTTGTCAGATATTGTCCAAATCATTTTTTATTTCACTTCTAGACATGTGAAATGCATGAACTAGGGCAAAAAAGTGTGAAAAAATTGGTTTGATTTTTTTTAGTACCTTGCAGTTTTTCTTAGTTTTCACATAAGGTCCGGGGTCAGGACTAAAGACAGATTTTTGACAAATTTCAAAATCTGTCAGATATTGTCCAAATCATTTTTTATTTAATTTCTAGACATGTGAAATGCATGAACTAGGGCAAAAAAGTGTAACAAAATTGGTTTGATTTTTTTTAGTACCTTTCAGTTTTTCTTAGTTTTCACACAAGGTCCGGGGTCAGGACAAAAGACAGTTTTTTGACAAATTTCAAAATATGTCAGATATTGTCCAAATTATTTTTTATTTCACTTCTAGACATGTGAAATGCATGAACTAGGGCAAAAAAGTGTAACAAAATTGGTTTGATTTTTTTTTAGTACCTTGCAGTTTTTCTTAGTTTTCACATAAGGTCCGGGGTCAGGACAAAAGACAGATTTTTGACAAATTTCAAAATCTGTCAGATATTGTCCAAATCATTTTTTATTTCATTTCTAGACATGTGAAATACATGAACTAGGGCAAAAAAAGTGAAAAAAAATTGGTCTGATTTTTTTTAGTACTTTTCAGTTTTTCTTAGTTTTCACATAAGGTCCGGGGTCAGGACAAAAGACAGATTTTTGACAAATTTCAAAATATGCCAGATATTGTCCAAATTATTTTTTATTTCACTTCTAGACATGTGAAATGCATGAACTAGGGCAAAAAAGTGTGAAAAAATTGGTTTGATTTTTTTTAGTACCTTGCAGTTTTTCTTAGTTTTCACATAAGGTCCGGGGTCAGGACAAAAGACAGATTTTTGACAAATTTCAAAATATGTCAGATATTGTCCAAATTATTTTTTATTTCACGTCTAGACATGTGAAATGCATGAACTAGTGCAAAAAAGTGTAACACAATTGGTTTGATTTTTTTTTAGTACTTTTCAGTTTTTCTTAGTTTTCACATAAGGTCCGGGGTCAGGACAAAAGACAGATTTTTGACAAATTTCAAAATTTGTCAGATATTGTCCAAATCATTTTTTATTTCACTTCTAGACATGTGAAATGCATGAACTAGGGCAAAAAAGTGTGAAAAAATTGGTTTGATTTTTTTTAGTACCTTGCAGTTTTTCTTAGTTTTCACATAAGGTCCGGGGTCAGGACTAAAGACAGATTTTTGACAAATTTCAAAATCTGTCAGATATTGTCCAAATCATTTTTTATTTAATTTCTAGACATGTGAAATGCATGAACTAGGGCAAAAAAGTGTAACAAAATTGGTTTGATTTTTTTTAGTACCTTTCAGTTTTTCTTAGTTTTCACACAAGGTCCGGGGTCAGGACAAAAGACAGTTTTTTGACAAATTTCAAAATATGTCAGATATTGTCCAAATTATTTTTTATTTCACTTCTAGACATGTGAAATGCATGAACTAGGGCAAAAAAGTGTAACAAAATTGGTTTGATTTTTTTTAGTACCTTTCTGTTTTTCTTAGTTTTCTCACAAGGTCCGGGGTCAGGACAAAAGACAGATTTTTGACAAATTTCAAAATATGTCAGATATTGTCCAAATCATTTTTTATTTCACTTCTAGACATGTGAAATGCATGAACTAGGGCAAAAAAGTGTAAAAAAATTGGTTTGATTTTTTTTTAGTACCTTGCAGTTTTTCTTAGTTTTCACATAAGGTCCGGGGTCAGGACAAAAGACAGATTTTTGACAAATTTCAAAATCTGTCAGATATTGTCCAAATCATTTTTTATTTCATTTCTAGACATGTGAAATGCATGAACTAGGGCAAAAAAAGTGAAAAAAAATTGGTCTGATTTTTTTTAGTACTTTTCAGTTTTTCTTAGTTTTCACATAAGGTCCGGGGTCAGGACAAAAGACAGATTTTTGTCAAATTTCAAAATCTGTCAGATATTGTCCAAATCATTTTTTATTTCATTTCTAGACATGTGAAATGCATGAACTAGGGCAAAAAAAGTGAAAAAAAATTGGTCTGATTTTTTTTAGTACTTTTCAGTTTTTCTTAGTTTTCACATAAGGTCCGGGGTCAGGACAAAATACAGATTTCTGACAAATTTCAAAATATGTCAGATATTGTCCAAATCATTTTTTATTTCACTTCTAGACATGTGAAATGCATGAACTAGGGCAAAAAAGTGTAAAAAAATTGGTTTGATTTTTTTTTAGTACCTTGCAGTTTTTCTTAGTTTTCACATAAGGTCCGGGGTCAGGACAAAAGACAGATTTTTGACAAATTTCAAAATATGTCAGATATTGTCCAAATTATTTTTTATTTCACGTCTAGACATGTGAAATGCATGAACTAGGGCAAAAAAAGTGAAAAGAAATTGGTCTGATTTTTTTTTTAGTACCTTGCAGTTTTTCTTAGTTTTCACATAAGGTCCGGGGTCAGGACAAAAGACAGATTTTTGACAAATTTCAAAATATGTCAGATATTGTCCAAATTATTTTTTATTTCACTTCTAGACATGTGAAATGCATGAACTAGGGCAAAAAAAGTGAAAAAAAATTGGTCTGATTTTTTTTAGTACTTTTCAGTTTTTCTTAGTTTTCCGGGGTCAGGACAAAAGACAGATTTTTGACAAATTTCAAAATCTGTCAGATATTGTCCAAATCATTTTTTATTTCACTTCTAGACATGTGAAATGCATGAACTAGGGCAAAAAAAGTGAAAAGAAATTGGTCTGATTTTTTTTTAGTACCTTGCAGTTTTTCTTAGTTTTCACATAAGGTCCGGGGTCAGGACAAAAGACAGATTTTTGACAAATTTCAAAATATGTCAGATATTGTCCAAATTATTTTTTATTTCACTTCTAGACATGTGAAATGCATGAACTAGGGCAAAAAAGTGTAACAAAATTGGTTTGATTTTTTTTAGTACCTTTCAGTTTTTCTTAGTTTTCACACAAGGTCCGGGGTCAGGACAAAAGACAGTTTTTTGACAAATTTCAAAATATGTCAGATATTGTCCAAATTATTTTTTATTTCACTTCTAGACATGTGAAATGCATGAACTAGGGCAAAAAAGTGTAACAAAATTGGTTTGATTTTTTTTAGTACCTTTCTGTTTTTCTTAGTTTTCTCACAAGGTCCGGGGTCAGGACAAAAGACAGATTTTTGACAAATTTCAAAATATGTCAGATATTGTCCAAATCATTTTTTATTTCACTTCTAGACATGTGAAATGCATGAACTAGGGCAAAAAAGTGTAAAAAAATTGGTTTGATTTTTTTTTAGTACCTTGCAGTTTTTCTTAGTTTTCACATAAGGTCCGGGGTCAGGACAAAAGACAGATTTTTGACAAATTTCAAAATCTGTCAGATATTGTCCAAATCATTTTTTATTTCATTTCTAGACATGTGAAATGCATGAACTAGGGCAAAAAAAGTGAAAAAAAATTGGTCTGATTTTTTTTAGTACTTTTCAGTTTTTCTTAGTTTTCACATAAGGTCCGGGGTCAGGACAAAAGACAGATTTTTGTCAAATTTCAAAATCTGTCAGATATTGTCCAAATCATTTTTTATTTCATTTCTAGACATGTGAAATGCATGAACTAGGGCAAAAAAAGTGAAAAAAAATTGGTCTGATTTTTTTTAGTACTTTTCAGTTTTTCTTAGTTTTCACATAAGGTCCGGGGTCAGGACAAAATACAGATTTCTGACAAATTTCAAAATATGTCAGATATTGTCCAAATCATTTTTTATTTCACTTCTAGACATGTGAAATGCATGAACTAGGGCAAAAAAGTGTAAAAAAATTGGTTTGATTTTTTTTTAGTACCTTGCAGTTTTTCTTAGTTTTCACATAAGGTCCGGGGTCAGGACAAAAGACAGATTTTTGACAAATTTCAAAATATGTCAGATATTGTCCAAATTATTTTTTATTTCACGTCTAGACATGTGAAATGCATGAACTAGGGCAAAAAAAGTGAAAAGAAATTGGTCTGATTTTTTTTTTAGTACCTTGCAGTTTTTCTTAGTTTTCACATAAGGTCCGGGGTCAGGACAAAAGACAGATTTTTGACAAATTTCAAAATATGTCAGATATTGTCCAAATTATTTTTTATTTCACTTCTAGACATGTGAAATGCATGAACTAGGGCAAAAAAAGTGAAAAAAAATTGGTCTGATTTTTTTTAGTACTTTTCAGTTTTTCTTAGTTTTCCGGGGTCAGGACAAAAGACAGATTTTTGACAAATTTCAAAATCTGTCAGATATTGTCCAAATCATTTTTTATTTCACTTCTAGACATGTGAAATGCATGAACTAGGGCAAAAAAAGTGAAAAGAAATTGGTCTGATTTTTTTTTAGTACCTTGCAGTTTTTCTTAGTTTTCACATAAGGTCCGGGGTCAGGACAAAAGACAGATTTTTGACAAATTTCAAAATATGTCAGATATTGTCCAAATTATTTTTTATTTCACTTCTAGACATGTGAAATGCATGAACTAGGGCAAAAAAGTGTAACAAAATTGGTTTGATTTTTTTTAGTACCTTTCTGTTTTTCTTAGTTTTCTCACAAGGTCAGGACAAAAGACAGATTTTTGACAAATTTCAAAATATGTCAGATATTGTCCAAATCATTTTTTATTTCACTTCTAGACATGTGAAATGCATGAACTAGGGCAAAAAAGTGTAAAAAAATTGGTTTGATTTTTTTTTAGTACCTTGCAGTTTTTCTTAGTTTTCACATAAGGTCCGGGGTCAGGACAAAAGACAGATTTTTGACAAATTTCAAAATCTGTCAGATATTGTCCAAATCATTTTTTATTTCATTTCTAGACATGTGAAATGCATGAACTAGGGCAAAAAAAGTGAAAAAAAATTGGTCTGATTTTTTTTAGTACTTTTCAGTTTTTCTTAGTTTTCACATAAGGTCCGGGGTCAGGACAAAAGACAGATTTTTTTTAGTACCTTTCTGTTTTTCTTAGTTTTCTCACAAGGTCAGGACAAAAGACAGATTTTTGACAAATTTCAAAATATGTCAGATATTGTCCAAATCATTTTTTATTTCACTTCTAGACATGTGAAATGCATGAACTAGGGCAAAAAAGTGTAAAAAAATTGGTTTGATTTTTTTTTAGTACCTTGCAGTTTTTCTTAGTTTTCACATAAGGTCCGGGGTCAGGACAAAAGACAGATTTTTGACAAATTTCAAAATATGTCAGATATTGTCCAAATCATTTTTTATTTCATTTCTAGACATGTGAAATGCATGAACTAGGGCAAAAAAAGTGAAAAAAAATTGGTCTGATTTTTTTTAGTACTTTTCAGTTTTTCTTAGTTTTCACATAAGGTCCGGGGTCAGGACAAAAGACAGATTTTTGTCAAATTTCAAAATCTGTCAGATATTGTCCAAATCATTTTTTATTTCATTTCTAGACATGTGAAATGCATGAACTAGGGCAAAAAAAGTGAAAAAAAATTGGTCTGATTTTTTTTAGTACTTTTCAGTTTTTCTTAGTTTTCACATAAGGTCCGGGGTCAGGACAAAAGACAGATTTTTGTCAAATTTCAAAATCTGTCAGATATTGTCCAAATCATTTTTTATTTCATTTCTAGACATGTGAAATGCATGAACTAGGGCAAAAAAAGTGAAAAAAAATTGGTCTGATTTTTTTTAGTACTTTTCAGTTTTTCTTAGTTTTCACATAAGGTCCGGGGTCAGGACAAAATACAGATTTCTGACAAATTTCAAAATATGTCAGATATTGTCCAAATCATTTTTTATTTCACTTCTAGACATGTGAAATGCATGAACTAGGGCAAAAAAGTGTAAAAAAATTGGTTTGATTTTTTTTTAGTACCTTGCAGTTTTTCTTAGTTTTCACATAAGGTCCGGGGTCAGGACAAAAGACAGATTTTTGACAAATTTCAAAATATGTCAGATATTGTCCAAATTATTTTTTATTTCACGTCTAGACATGTGAAATGCATGAACTAGGGCAAAAAAAGTGAAAAGAAATTGGTCTGATTTTTTTTTTAGTACCTTGCAGTTTTTCTTAGTTTTCACATAAGGTCCGGGGTCAGGACAAAAGACAGATTTTTGACAAATTTCAAAATATGTCAGATATTGTCCAAATTATTTTTTATTTCACTTCTAGACATGTGAAATGCATGAACTAGGGCAAAAAAAGTGAAAAAAAATTGGTCTGATTTTTTTTAGTACTTTTCAGTTTTTCTTAGTTTTCCGGGGTCAGGACAAAAGACAGATTTTTGACAAATTTCAAAATCTGTCAGATATTGTCCAAATCATTTTTTATTTCACTTCTAGACATGTGAAATGCATGAACTAGGGCAAAAAAAGTGAAAAGAAATTGGTCTGATTTTTTTTTAGTACCTTGCAGTTTTTCTTAGTTTTCACATAAGGTCCGGGGTCAGGACAAAAGACAGATTTTTGACAAATTTCAAAATATGTCAGATATTGTCCAAATTATTTTTTATTTCACTTCTAGACATGTGAAATGCATGAACTAGGGCAAAAAAGTGTAACAAAATTGGTTTGATTTTTTTTAGTACCTTTCAGTTTTTCTTAGTTTTCACACAAGGTCCGGGGTCAGGACAAAAGACAGTTTTTTGACAAATTTCAAAATATGTCAGATATTGTCCAAATTATTTTTTATTTCACTTCTAGACATGTGAAATGCATGAACTAGGGCAAAAAAGTGTAACAAAATTGGTTTGATTTTTTTTAGTACCTTTCTGTTTTTCTTAGTTTTCTCACAAGGTCCGGGGTCAGGACAAAAGACAGATTTTTGACAAATTTCAAAATATGTCAGATATTGTCCAAATCATTTTTTATTTCACTTCTAGACATGTGAAATGCATGAACTAGGGCAAAAAAGTGTAAAAAAATTGGTTTGATTTTTTTTTAGTACCTTGCAGTTTTTCTTAGTTTTCACATAAGGTCCGGGGTCAGGACAAAAGACAGATTTTTGACAAATTTCAAAATCTGTCAGATATTGTCCAAATCATTTTTTATTTCATTTCTAGACATGTGAAATGCATGAACTAGGGCAAAAAAAGTGAAAAAAAATTGGTCTGATTTTTTTTAGTACTTTTCAGTTTTTCTTAGTTTTCACATAAGGTCCGGGGTCAGGACAAAAGACAGATTTTTGTCAAATTTCAAAATCTGTCAGATATTGTCCAAATCATTTTTTATTTCATTTCTAGACATGTGAAATGCATGAACTAGGGCAAAAAAAGTGAAAAAAAATTGGTCTGATTTTTTTTAGTACTTTTCAGTTTTTCTTAGTTTTCACATAAGGTCCGGGGTCAGGACAAAATACAGATTTCTGACAAATTTCAAAATATGTCAGATATTGTCCAAATCATTTTTTATTTCACTTCTAGACATGTGAAATGCATGAACTAGGGCAAAAAAGTGTAAAAAAATTGGTTTGATTTTTTTTTAGTACCTTGCAGTTTTTCTTAGTTTTCACATAAGGTCCGGGGTCAGGACAAAAGACAGATTTTTGACAAATTTCAAAATATGTCAGATATTGTCCAAATTATTTTTTATTTCACGTCTAGACATGTGAAATGCATGAACTAGGGCAAAAAAAGTGAAAAGAAATTGGTCTGATTTTTTTTTTAGTACCTTGCAGTTTTTCTTAGTTTTCACATAAGGTCCGGGGTCAGGACAAAAGACAGATTTTTGACAAATTTCAAAATATGTCAGATATTGTCCAAATTATTTTTTATTTCACTTCTAGACATGTGAAATGCATGAACTAGGGCAAAAAAAGTGAAAAAAAATTGGTCTGATTTTTTTTAGTACTTTTCAGTTTTTCTTAGTTTTCCGGGGTCAGGACAAAAGACAGATTTTTGACAAATTTCAAAATCTGTCAGATATTGTCCAAATCATTTTTTATTTCACTTCTAGACATGTGAAATGCATGAACTAGGGCAAAAAAAGTGAAAAGAAATTGGTCTGATTTTTTTTTAGTACCTTGCAGTTTTTCTTAGTTTTCACATAAGGTCCGGGGTCAGGACAAAAGACAGATTTTTGACAAATTTCAAAATATGTCAGATATTGTCCAAATTATTTTTTATTTCACTTCTAGACATGTGAAATGCATGAACTAGGGCAAAAAAGTGTAACAAAATTGGTTTGATTTTTTTTAGTACCTTTCTGTTTTTCTTAGTTTTCTCACAAGGTCAGGACAAAAGACAGATTTTTGACAAATTTCAAAATATGTCAGATATTGTCCAAATCATTTTTTATTTCACTTCTAGACATGTGAAATGCATGAACTAGGGCAAAAAAGTGTAAAAAAATTGGTTTGATTTTTTTTTAGTACCTTGCAGTTTTTCTTAGTTTTCACATAAGGTCCGGGGTCAGGACAAAAGACAGATTTTTGACAAATTTCAAAATCTGTCAGATATTGTCCAAATCATTTTTTATTTCATTTCTAGACATGTGAAATGCATGAACTAGGGCAAAAAAAGTGAAAAAAAATTGGTCTGATTTTTTTTAGTACTTTTCAGTTTTTCTTAGTTTTCACATAAGGTCCGGGGTCAGGACAAAAGACAGATTTTTTTTAGTACCTTTCTGTTTTTCTTAGTTTTCTCACAAGGTCAGGACAAAAGACAGATTTTTGACAAATTTCAAAATATGTCAGATATTGTCCAAATCATTTTTTATTTCACTTCTAGACATGTGAAATGCATGAACTAGGGCAAAAAAGTGTAAAAAAATTGGTTTGATTTTTTTTTAGTACCTTGCAGTTTTTCTTAGTTTTCACATAAGGTCCGGGGTCAGGACAAAAGACAGATTTTTGACAAATTTCAAAATATGTCAGATATTGTCCAAATCATTTTTTATTTCATTTCTAGACATGTGAAATGCATGAACTAGGGCAAAAAAAGTGAAAAAAAATTGGTCTGATTTTTTTTAGTACTTTTCAGTTTTTCTTAGTTTTCACATAAGGTCCGGGGTCAGGACAAAAGACAGATTTTTGTCAAATTTCAAAATCTGTCAGATATTGTCCAAATCATTTTTTATTTCATTTCTAGACATGTGAAATGCATGAACTAGGGCAAAAAAAGTGAAAAAAAATTGGTCTGATTTTTTTTAGTACTTTTCAGTTTTTCTTAGTTTTCACATAAGGTCCGGGGTCAGGACAAAAGACAGATTTTTTTTAGTACCTTTCTGTTTTTCTTAGTTTTCTCACAAGGTCAGGACAAAAGACAGATTTTTGACAAATTTCAAAATATGTCAGATATTGTCCAAATCATTTTTTATTTCACTTCTAGACATGTGAAATGCATGAACTAGGGCAAAAAAGTGTAAAAAAATTGGTTTGATTTTTTTTTAGTACCTTGCAGTTTTTCTTAGTTTTCACATAAGGTCCGGGGTCAGGACAAAAGACAGAATTTTGACAAATTTCAAAATCTGTCAGATATTGTCCAAATCATTTTTTATTTCACTTCTAGACATGTGAAATGCATGAACTAGGGCAAAAAAAGTGAAAAGAAATTGGTCTGATTTTTTTTTAGTACCTTTCAGTTTTTCTTAGTTTTCACATAAGGTCCGGGGTCAGGACAAAAGACAGATTTTTGACAAATTTCAAAATATGTCAGATATTGTCCAAATCATTTTTTATTTCACTTATAGACATGTGAAATGTATGAACTAGGGCAAAAAAGTGTAAAAAAATTGGTTTGATTTTTTTTTAGTACCTTGCAGTTTTTCTTAGTTTTCACATAAGGTCCGGGGTCAGGACAAAAGACAGATTTTTGACAAATTTCAAAATATGTCAGATATTGTCCAAATTATTTTTTATTTCACTTCTAGACATGGGAAATGCATGAACTAGGGCAAAAAAGTGTAAAAAAATTGGTTTGATTTTTTTTAGTACCTTGCAGTTTTTCTTAGTTTTCACATAAGGTCCGGGGTCAGGACAAAAGACAGATTTTTGACAAATTTCAAAATCTCTCAGATATTGTCCAAATTATTTTTTATTTCACTTCTAGACATGTGAAATGCATGAACTAGGGCAAAAAAGTGTGAAAAATTGGTTTGATTTTTTTTAGTACTTTTCAGTTTTTCTTAGTTTTCACATAAGGTCCGGGGTCAGGACAAAAGACAGATTTTTGACAAATTTCAAAATCTGTCAGATATTGTCCAAATCATTTTTTATTTAATTTCTAGACATGTGAAATGCATGAACTAGTGCAAAAAAGTGTAACAAAATTCGTTTGATTTTTTTTAGTACTTTTCAGTTTTTCTTAGTTTTCACATAAGGTCCGGGGTCAGGATAAAAGACAGATTTTTGACAAATTTCAAAATATGTCAGATATTGTCCAAATCATTTTTTATTTCACTTCTAGACATGTGAAATGCATGAACTAGGGCAAAAAAGTGTAAAAAAATTGGTTTGATTTTTTTTTAGTCCCTTGCAGTTTTTCTTAGTTTTCACATAAGGTCCGGGGTCAGGACAAAAGACAGATTTTTGACAAATTTCAAAATCTGTCAGATATTGTCCAAATCATTTTTTATTTCATTTCTAGACATGTGAAATGCATGAACTAGTGCAAAAAAGTGTAACAAAATTCGTTTGATTTTTTTTAGTACTTTTCAGTTTTTCTTAGTTTTCACATAAGGTCCGGGGTCAGGATAAAAGACAGATTTTTGACAAATTTCAAAATATGTCAGATATTGTCCAAATCATTTTTTATTTCACTTCTAGACATGTGAAATGCATGAACTAGGGCAAAAAAAGTGAAAAAAAATTGGTCTGATTTTTTTTAGTACTTTTCAGTTTTTCATAGTTTTCACATAAGGTCCGGGGTCAGGACAAAAGACAGATTTTTGACAAATTTCAAAATATGTCAGATATTGTCCAAATTATTTTTCATTTCACGTCTAGACATGTGAAATGCACGAACAAGTGCAAAAAAGTGTAACAAAATTGGTTTGGTTTTTTTTAGTACCTTTCAGTTTTTCTTAGTTTTCACATAAGGTCCGGGGTCGGGACAAAAGACAGATTTTTGACAAATTTCAAAATATGTCAGATATTGTCCAAATTATTTTTTATTTCACGTCTAGACATGTGAAATGCATGAACTAGGGCAAAAAAAGTGAAAAAAAATTGGTCTGATTTTTTTTAGTACTTTTCAGTTTTTCATAGTTTTCACATAAGGTCCGGGGTCAGGACAAAAGACAGATTTTTGACAAATTTCAAAATATGTCAGATATTGTCCAAATTATTTTTTATTTCACGTCTAGACATGTGAAATGCACGAACAAGTGCAAAAAAGTGTAACAAAATTGGTTTGGTTTTTTTTAGTACCTTTCAGTTTTTCTTAGTTTTCTCACAAGGTCCGGGGTCAGGACAAAAGACAGATTTTTGACAAATTTCAAAATATGTCAGATATTGTCCAAATTATTTTTTATTTCACTTCTAGACATGTGAAATGCATGAACTAGGGCAAAAAAAGTGAAAAAAAATTGGTCTGATTTTTTTTAGTACCTTTCAGTTTTTCTTAGTTTTCACACAAGGTCCGGGGTCAGGACAAAAGACAGATTTTTGACAAATTTCAAAATATGTCAGATATTGTCCAAATTATTTTTTATTTCACTTCTAGACATGTGAAATGCATGAACTAGGGCAAAAAAAGTGAAAAAAAATTGGTCTGATTTTTTTTAGTACCTTTCAGTTTTTCTTAGTTTTCACACAAGGTCCGGGGTCAGGACAAAAGACAGATTTTTGACAAATTTCAAAATATGTCAGATATTGTCCAAATTATTTTTTATTTCACTTCTAGACATGTGAAATGCATGAACTAGGGCAAAAAAAGTGAAAAAAAATTGGTCTGATTTTTTTTAGTACTTTTCAGTTTTTCATAGTTTTCACATAAGGTCCGGGGTCAGGACAAAAGACAGATTTTTGACAAATTTCAAAATATGTCAGATATTGTCCAAATTATTTTTTATTTCACGTCTAGACATGTGAAATGCACGAACAAGTGCAAAAAAGTGTAACAAAATTGGTTTGGTTTTTTTTAAGACCTTTCAGTTTTTCTTAGTTTTCTCAGAAGGTCCGGGGTCAGGACAAAAGATAGATTTTTGACAAATTTCAAAATATGTCAGATATTGTCCAAATTATTTTTTATTTCACTTCTAGACATGTGAAATGCATGAACTAGGGCAAAAAAAGTGAAAAAAAATTGGTCTGATTTTTTTTAGTACTTTTTAGTTTTTCTTAGTTTTCCGGGGTCAGGACAAAAGACAGATTTTTGACAAATTTCAAAATCTGTCAGATATTGTCCAAATCATTTTTTATTTCACTTCTAGACATGTGAAATGCATGAACTAGGGCAAAAAAAGTGAAAAGAAATTGGTCTGATTTTTTTTTAGTACCTTGCAGTTTTTCTTAGTTTTCACATAAGGTCCGGGGTCAGGACAAAAGACAGATTTTTGACAAATTTCAAAATATGTCAGATATTGTCCAAATTATTTTTTATTTCACTTCTAGACATGTGAAATGCATGAACTAGGGCAAAAAAGTGTAACAAAATTGGTTTGATTTTTTTTAGTATCTTTCAGTTTTTCTTAGTTTTCACATAAGGTCCGGGGTCAGGACAAAAGACAGATTTTTGACAAATTTCAAAATCTGTCAGATATTGTCCAAATCATTTTTTATTTCACTGCTAGACATGTGAAATGCATGAACTAGGGCAAAAAAAGTGAAAGAAATTGGTCTGATTTTTTTTTAGTACCTTGCAGTTTTTCTTAGTTTTCACATAAGGTCCGGGGTCAGGACAAAAGACAGATTTTTGACAAATTTCAAAATATGTCAGATATTGTCCAAATCATTTTTTATTTCACGTCTAGACATGTGAAATGCATGAACTAGTGCAAAAAAGTGTAACAAAATTGGTTTGATTTTTTTTAGTACCTTTCAGTTTTTCTTAGTTTTCACATAAGGTCCGGGGTCAGCACAAAAGACAGTTTTTTGACAAATTTCAAAATCTGTCAGATATTGTCCAAGTCATTTTTTATTTCACTTCTAGACATGTGAAATGCATGAACTAGTGCAAAAAAGTGTAACAAAATTGATTTGTTTTTTTTTTAGTACTTTTCAGTTTTTCTTAGTTTTCACATAAGGTCCGGGGTCAGGACAAAAGACAGATTTTTGACAAATTTCAAAATCTGTCAGATATTGTCCAAATCATTTTTTATTTCATTTCTAGACATGTGAAATGCATGAACTAGGGCAAAAAAAGTGAAAAAAAAATTGGTCTGATTTTTTTTAGTACTTTTCAGTTTTTCTTAGTTTTCACATAAGGTCCGGGGTCAGGACAAAAGACAGATTTTTGACAAATTTCAAAATCTGTCAGATATTGTCCAAATTATTTTTTATTTCACGTCTAGACATGTGAAATGCATGAACTAGTGCAAAAAAGTGTAAAAAAATTGGTTTGATTTTTTTTAGTACCTTTCAGTTTTTCTTAGTTTTCACATAAGGTCCGGGGTCAGCACAAAAGACAGATTTTTGACAAATTTCAAAATCTGTCAGATATTGTCCAAGTCATTTTTTATTTCACTTCTAGACATGTGAAATGCATGAACTAGGGCAAAAAAGTGTAAAAAAATTGGTTTGATTTTTTTTAGTACCTTACAGTTTTTCTTAGTTTTCACATAAGGTCCGGGGGGTCAGGACAAAAGACAGATTTTTGAAAAATTTCAAAATATGTCAGATATTGTCCAAATTATTTTTTATTTCACTTCTAGACATGTGAAATGCATGAACTAGGGCAAAAAAAGTGAAAAAAAATTGGTCTGATTTTTTTTTAGTACCTTGCAGTTTTTCTTAGTTTTCACATAAGGTCCGGGGTTAGGACAAAAGACAGATTTTTGACAAATTTCAAAATATGTCAGATATTGTCCAAATCATTTTTTATTTCACTTCTAGACATGTGAAATGCATGAACTAGGGCAAAAAAGTGTAAAAAAATTGGTTTGATTTTTTTTAGTACCTTTCAGTTTTTCTTAGATTTCACAAAAGGTCCGGGGTCAGGACAAAAGACAGAATTTTGACAAATTTCAAAATATGTCAGATATTGTCCAAATCATTTTTTATTTCACTTATAGACATGTGAAATGCATGAACTAGGGCAAAAAAGTGTAAAAAAATTGGTTTGATTTTTTTTAGTGCCTTGCAGTTTTTCTTAGTTTTCACATAAGGTCCGGGGTCAGGACAAAAGACAGAATTTTGACAAATTTCTAAATATGTCAGATATTGTCCAAATTATTTTTTATTTCACGTCTAGACATGTGAAATGCATGAACTAGTGCAAAAAAGTGTAACACAATTGGTTTGATTTTTTTTTAGTACTTTTCAGTTTTTCTTAGTTTTCACATAAGGTCCGGGGTCAGGACAAAAGACAGATTTTTGACAAATTTCAAAATCTGTCAGATATTGTCCAAATCATTTTTTATTTCACTTCTAGACATGTGAAATGCATGAACTAGGGCAAAAAAGTGTGAAAAAATTGGTTTGATTTTTTTTAGTACCTTGCAGTTTTTCTTAGTTTTCACATAAGGTCCGGGGTCAGGACAAAAGACAGATTTTTGACAAATTTCAAAATATGTCAGATATTGTCCAAATCATTTTTTATTTCACTTCTAGACATGTGAAATGCATGAACTAGGGCAAAAAAGTGTAAAAAAATTGGTTTGATTTTTTTTAGTACCTTTCAGTTTTTCTTAGATTTCACAAAAGGTCCGGGGTCAGGACAAAAGACAGAATTTTGACAAATTTCAAAATATGTCAGATATTGTCCAAATCATTTTTTATTTCACTTATAGACATGTGAAATGCATGAACTAGGGCAAAAAAGTGTAAAAAAATTGGTTTGATTTTTTTTAGTGCCTTGCAGTTTTTCTTAGTTTTCACATAAGGTCCGGGGTCAGGACAAAAGACAGAATTTTGACAAATTTCAAAATATGTCAGATATTGTCCAAATTATTTTTTATTTCACGTCTAGACATGTGAAATGCATGAACTAGTGCAAAAAAGTGTAACACAATTGGTTTGATTTTTTTTTAGTACTTTTCAGTTTTTCTTAGTTTTCACATAAGGTCCGGGGTCAGGACAAAAGACAGATTTTTGACAAATTTCAAAATCTGTCAGATATTGTCCAAATCATTTTTTATTTCACTTCTAGACATGTGAAATGCATGAACTAGGGCAAAAAAGTGTGAAAAAATTGGTTTGATTTTTTTTAGTACCTTGCAGTTTTTCTTAGTTTTCACATAAGGTCCGGGGTCAGGACAAAAGACAGATTTTTGACAAATTTCAAAATATGTCAGATATTGTCCAAATCATTTTTTATTTCACTTATAGACATGTGAAATGTATGAACTAGGGCAAAAAAGTGTAAAAAAATTGGTTTGATTTTTTTTAGTACCTTGCAGTTTTTCTTAGTTTTCACATAAGGTCCGGGGTCAGGACAAAAGACAGATTTTTGACAAATTTCAAAATATGTCAGATATTGTCCAAATTATTTTTTATTTCACTTCTAGACATGTGAAATGCATGAACTAGTGCAAAAAAGTGTAACAAAATTGATTTGATTTTTTTTTAGTACTTTTCAGTTTTTCTTAGTTTTCACATAAGGTCCGGGGTCAGGATAAAAGACAGATTTTTGACAAATTTCAAAATCTCTCAGATATTGTCCAAATTATTTTTTATTTCACTTCTAGACATGTGAAATGCTTGAACTAGGGCAAAAAAAGTGAAAAAAAATTGGTCTGATTTTTTTTAGTACTTTTCAGTTTTTCTTAGTTTTCACATAAGGTCCGGGGTCAGGACAAAAGACAGATTTTTGACAAATTTCAAAATATGTCAGATATTGTCCAAATCATTTTTTATTTCACTTATAGACATGTGAAATGCATGAACTAGGGCAAAAAAGTGTAAAAAAATTGGTTTGATTTTTTTTAGTACCTTGCAGTTTTTCTTAGTTTTCACATAAGGTCCGGGGTCAGGACAAAAGACAGATTTTTGACAAATTTCAAAATATGTCAGATATTGTCCAAATCATTTTTTATTTCATTTCTAGACATGTGAAATGCATGAACTAGTGCAAAAAAGTGTAACAAAATTGATTTGATTTTTTTTAGTACTTTTCAGTTTTTCTTAGTTTTCACATAAGGTCCGGGGTCAGGACAAAAGACAGATTTTTGACAAATTTCAAAATCTGTCAGATATTGTCCAAATCATTTTTTATTTAATTTCTAGACATGTGAAATGCATGAACTAGGGCAAGAAAGTGAAAAAAAATTGGTCTGATTTTTTTTAGTACTTTTCAGTTTTTCTTAGTTTTCACATAAGGTCCGGGGTCAGGACAAAAGACAGATTTTTGACAAATTTCAAAATATGTCAGATATTGTCCAAATTATTTTTTATTTCACGTCTAGACATGTGAAATGCATGAACTAGTGCAAAAAAGTGTAACACAATTGGTTTGATTTTTTTTTAGTACTTTTCAGTTTTTCTTAGTTTTCACATAAGGTCCGGGGTCAGGACAAAAGACAGATTTTTGACAAATTTCAAAATCTGTCAGATATTGTCCAAATCATTTTTTATTTCACTTCTAGACATGTGAAATGCATGAACTAGGGCAAAAAAGTGTGAAAAAATTGGTTTGATTTTTTTTAGTACCTTGCAGTTTTTCTTAGTTTTCACATAAGGTCCGGGGTCAGGACTAAAGACAGATTTTTGACAAATTTCAAAATATGTCAGATATTGCCAAAATCATTTTTTATTTCACTTATAGACATGTGAAATGTATGAACTAGGGCAAAAAAGTGTAAAAAAATTGGTTTGATTTTTTTTTAGTACCTTGCAGTTTTTCTTAGTTTTCACATAAGGTCCGGGGTCAGGACAAAAGACAGATTTTTGACAAATTTCAAAATATGCCAGATATTGTCCAAATTATTTTTTATTTCACTTCTAGACATGTGAAATGCATGAACTAGGGCAAAAAAGTGTGAAAAAATTGGTTTGATTTTTTTTAGTACCTTGCAGTTTTTCTTAGTTTTCACATAAGGTCCGGGGTCAGGACAAAAGACAGATTTTTGACAAATTTCAAAATATGTCAGATATTGTCCAAATCATTTTTTATTTCACTTATAGACATGTGAAATGTATGAACTAGGGCAAAAAAGTGTAAAAAAATTGGTTTGATTTTTTTTTAGTACCTTGCAGTTTTTCTTAGTTTTCACATAAGGTCCGGGGTCAGGACAAAAGACAGATTTTTGACAAATTTCAAAATATGCCAGATATTGTCCAAATCATTTTTTATTTCATTTCTAGACATGTGAAATACATGAACTAGGGCAAAAAAAGTGAAAAAAAATTGGTCTGATTTTTTTTAGTACTTTTCAGTTTTTCTTAGTTTTCACATAAGGTCCGGGGTCAGGACAAAAGACAGATTTTTGACAAATTTCAAAATATGCCAGATATTGTCCAAATTATTTTTTATTTCACTTCTAGACATGTGAAATGCATGAACTAGGGCAAAAAAGTGTGAAAAAATTGGTTTGATTTTTTTTAGTACCTTGCAGTTTTTCTTAGTTTTCACATAAGGTCCGGGGTCAGGACAAAAGACAGATTTTTGACAAATTTAAAAATATGTCAGATATTGTCCAAATCATTTTTTATTTCATTTCTAGACATGTGAAATGCATGAACTAGTGCAAAAAAGTGTAACAAAATTGATTTGATTTTTTTTAGTACTTTTCAGTTTTTCTTAGTTTTCACATAAGGTCCGGGGTCAGGACAAAAGACAGATTTTTGACAAATTTCAAAATATGTCAGATATTGTCCAAATTATTTTTTATTTCACGTCTAGACATGTGAAATGCATGAACTAGTGCAAAAAAGTGTAACACAATTGGTTTGATTTTTTTTTAGTACTTTTCAGTTTTTCTTAGTTTTCACATAAGGTCCGGGGTCAGGACAAAAGACAGATTTTTGACAAATTTCAAAATCTGTCAGATATTGTCCAAATCATTTTTTATTTCACTTCTAGACATGTGAAATGCATGAACTAGGGCAAAAAAGTGTGAAAAAATTGGTTTGATTTTTTTTAGTACCTTGCAGTTTTTCTTAGTTTTCACATAAGGTCCGGGGTCAGGACTAAAGACAGATTTTTGACAAATTTCAAAATATGTCAGATATTGCCAAAATCATTTTTTATTTCACTTATAGACATGTGAAATGTATGAACTAGGGCAAAAAAGTGTAAAAAAATTGGTTTGATTTTTTTTTAGTACCTTGCAGTTTTTCTTAGTTTTCACATAAGGTCCGGGGTCAGGACAAAAGACAGATTTTTGACAAATTTCAAAATATGCCAGATATTGTCCAAATTATTTTTTATTTCACTTCTAGACATGTGAAATGCATGAACTAGGGCAAAAAAGTGTGAAAAAATTGGTTTGATTTTTTTTAGTACCTTGCAGTTTTTCTTAGTTTTCACATAAGGTCCGGGGTCAGGACAAAAGACAGATTTTTGACAAATTTCAAAATATGTCAGATATTGTCCAAATCATTTTTTATTTCACTTATAGACATGTGAAATGTATGAACTAGGGCAAAAAAGTGTAAAAAAATTGGTTTGATTTTTTTTAGTACCTTGCAGTTTTTCTTAGTTTTCACATAAGGTCCGGGGTCAGGACAAAAGACAGATTTTTGACAAATTTCAAAATATGTCAGATATTGTCCAAATTATTTTTTATTTCACTTCTAGACATGTGAAATGCATGAACTAGTGCAAAAAAGTGTAACAAAATTGATTTGATTTTTTTTTAGTACTTTTCAGTTTTTCTTAGTTTTCACATAAGGTCCGGGGTCAGGATAAAAGACAGATTTTTGACAAATTTCAAAATCTCTCAGATATTGTCCAAATTATTTTTTATTTCACTTCTAGACATGTGAAATGCTTGAACTAGGGCAAAAAAAGTGAAAAAAAATTGGTCTGATTTTTTTTAGTACTTTTCAGTTTTTCTTAGTTTTCACATAAGGTCCGGGGTCAGGACAAAAGACAGATTTTTGACAAATTTCAAAATATGTCAGATATTGTCCAAATCATTTTTTATTTCACTTATAGACATGTGAAATGCATGAACTAGGGCAAAAAAGTGTAAAAAAATTGGTTTGATTTTTTTTAGTACCTTGCAGTTTTTCTTAGTTTTCACATAAGGTCCGGGGTCAGGACAAAAGACAGATTTTTGACAAATTTCAAAATATGTCAGATATTGTCCAAATCATTTTTTATTTCATTTCTAGACATGTGAAATGCATGAACTAGTGCAAAAAAGTGTAACAAAATTGATTTGATTTTTTTTAGTACTTTTCAGTTTTTCTTAGTTTTCACATAAGGTCCGGGGTCAGGACAAAAGACAGATTTTTGACAAATTTCAAAATCTGTCAGATATTGTCCAAATCATTTTTTATTTAATTTCTAGACATGTGAAATGCATGAACTAGGGCAAGAAAGTGAAAAAAAATTGGTCTGATTTTTTTTAGTACTTTTCAGTTTTTCTTAGTTTTCACATAAGGTCCGGGGTCAGGACAAAAGACAGATTTTTGACAAATTTCAAAATATGTCAGATATTGTCCAAATTATTTTTTATTTCACGTCTAGACATGTGAAATGTATGAACTAGGGCAAAAAAGTGTAAAAAAATTGGTTTGATTTTTTTTTAGTACCTTGCAGTTTTTCTTAGTTTTCACATAAGGTCCGGGGTCAGGACAAAAGACAGATTTTTGACAAATTTCAAAATATGCCAGATATTGTCCAAATTATTTTTTATTTCACTTCTAGACATGTGAAATGCATGAACTAGGGCAAAAAAGTGTGAAAAAATTGGTTTGATTTTTTTTAGTACCTTGCAGTTTTTCTTAGTTTTCACATAAGGTCCGGGGTCAGGACAAAAGACAGATTTTTGACAAATTTCAAAATATGTCAGATATTGTCCAAATCATTTTTTATTTCACTTATAGACATGTGAAATGTATGAACTAGGGCAAAAAAGTGTAAAAAAATTGGTTTGATTTTTTTTTAGTACCTTGCAGTTTTTCTTAGTTTTCACATAAGGTCCGGGGTCAGGACAAAAGACAGATTTTTGACAAATTTCAAAATATGCCAGATATTGTCCAAATCATTTTTTATTTCATTTCTAGACATGTGAAATACATGAACTAGGGCAAAAAAAGTGAAAAAAAATTGGTCTGATTTTTTTTAGTACTTTTCAGTTTTTCTTAGTTTTCACATAAGGTCCGGGGTCAGGACAAAAGACAGATTTTTGACAAATTTCAAAATATGCCAGATATTGTCCAAATTATTTTTTATTTCACTTCTAGACATGTGAAATGCATGAACTAGGGCAAAAAAGTGTGAAAAAATTGGTTTGATTTTTTTTAGTACCTTGCAGTTTTTCTTAGTTTTCACATAAGGTCCGGGGTCAGGACAAAAGACAGATTTTTGACAAATTTAAAAATATGTCAGATATTGTCCAAATCATTTTTTATTTCATTTCTAGACATGTGAAATGCATGAACTAGTGCAAAAAAGTGTAACACAATTGGTTTGATTTTTTTTTAGTACTTTTCAGTTTTTCTTAGTTTTCACATAAGGTCCGGGGTCAGGACAAAAGACAGATTTTTGACAAATTTCAAAATCTGTCAGATATTGTCCAAATCATTTTTTATTTCACTTCTAGACATGTGAAATGCATGAACTAGGGCAAAAAAGTGTGAAAAAATTGGTTTGATTTTTTTTAGTACCTTGCAGTTTTTCTTAGTTTTCACATAAGGTCCGGGGTCAGGACTAAAGACAGATTTTTGACAAATTTCAAAATATGTCAGATATTGCCAAAATCATTTTTTATTTCACTTATAGACATGTGAAATGTATGAACTAGGGCAAAAAAGTGTAAAAAAATTGGTTTGATTTTTTTTTAGTACCTTGCAGTTTTTCTTAGTTTTCACATAAGGTCCGGGGTCAGGACAAAAGACAGATTTTTGACAAATTTCAAAATATGCCAGATATTGTCCAAATTATTTTTTATTTCACTTCTAGACATGTGAAATGCATGAACTAGGGCAAAAAAGTGTGAAAAAATTGGTTTGATTTTTTTTAGTACCTTGCAGTTTTTCTTAGTTTTCACATAAGGTCCGGGGTCAGGACAAAAGACAGATTTTTGACAAATTTCAAAATATGTCAGATATTGTCCAAATCATTTTTTATTTCACTTATAGACATGTGAAATGTATGAACTAGGGCAAAAAAGTGTAAAAAAATTGGTTTGATTTTTTTTAGTACCTTGCAGTTTTTCTTAGTTTTCACATAAGGTCCGGGGTCAGGACAAAAGACAGATTTTTGACAAATTTCAAAATATGTCAGATATTGTCCAAATTATTTTTTATTTCACTTCTAGACATGTGAAATGCATGAACTAGTGCAAAAAAGTGTAACAAAATTGATTTGATTTTTTTTTAGTACTTTTCAGTTTTTCTTAGTTTTCACATAAGGTCCGGGGTCAGGATAAAGACAGATTTTTGACAAATTTCAAAATCTCTCAGATATTGTCCAAATTATTTTTTATTTCACTTCTAGACATGTGAAATGCTTGAACTAGGGCAAAAAAAGTGAAAAAAAATTGGTCTGATTTTTTTTAGTACTTTTCAGTTTTTCTTAGTTTTCACATAAGGTCCGGGGTCAGGACAAAAGACAGATTTTTGACAAATTTCAAAATATGTCAGATATTGTCCAAATCATTTTTTATTTCACTTATAGACATGTGAAATGCATGAACTAGGGCAAAAAAGTGTAAAAAAATTGGTTTGATTTTTTTTAGTACCTTGCAGTTTTTCTTAGTTTTCACATAAGGTCCGGGGTCAGGACAAAAGACAGATTTTTGACAAATTTCAAAATATGTCAGATATTGTCCAAATCATTTTTTATTTCATTTCTAGACATGTGAAATGCATGAACTAGTGCAAAAAAGTGTAACAAAATTGATTTGATTTTTTTTAGTACTTTTCAGTTTTTCTTAGTTTTCACATAAGGTCCGGGGTCAGGACAAAAGACAGATTTTTGACAAATTTCAAAATCTGTCAGATATTGTCCAAATCATTTTTTATTTAATTTCTAGACATGTGAAATGCATGAACTAGGGCAAGAAAGTGAAAAAAAATTGGTCTGATTTTTTTTAGTACTTTTCAGTTTTTCTTAGTTTTCACATAAGGTCCGGGGTCAGGACAAAAGACAGATTTTTGACAAATTTCAAAATATGTCAGATATTGTCCAAATTATTTTTTATTTCACGTCTAGACATGTGAAATGCATGAACTAGTGCAAAAAAGTGTAACACAATTGGTTTGATTTTTTTTTAGTACTTTTCAGTTTTTCTTAGTTTTCACATAAGGTCAGGGGTCAGGACAAAAGACAGATTTTTGACAAATTTCAAAATCTGTCAGATATTGTCCAAATCATTTTTTATTTCACTTCTAGACATGTGAAATGCATGAACTAGGGCAAAAAAGTGTGAAAAAATTGGTTTGATTTTTTTTAGTACCTTGCAGTTTTTCTTAGTTTTCACATAAGGTCCGGGGTCAGGACTAAAGACAGATTTTTGACAAATTTCAAAATATGTCAGATATTGCCAAAATCATTTTTTATTTCACTTATAGACATGTGAAATGTATGAACTAGGGCAAAAAAGTGTAAAAAAATTGGTTTGATTTTTTTTTAGTACCTTGCAGTTTTTCTTAGTTTTCACATAAGGTCCGGGGTCAGGACAAAAGACAGATTTTTGACAAATTTCAAAATATGCCAGATATTGTCCAAATTATTTTTTATTTCACTTCTAGACATGTGAAATGCATGAACTAGGGCAAAAAAGTGTGAAAAAATTGGTTTGATTTTTTTTAGTACCTTGCAGTTTTTCTTAGTTTTCACATAAGGTCCGGGGTCAGGACAAAAGACAGATTTTTGACAAATTTCAAAATATGTCAGATATTGTCCAAATCATTTTTTATTTCACTTATAGACATGTGAAATGTATGAACTAGGGCAAAAAAGTGTAAAAAAATTGGTTTGATTTTTTTTTAGTACCTTGCAGTTTTTCTTAGTTTTCACATAAGGTCCGGGGTCAGGACAAAAGACAGATTTTTGACAAATTTCAAAATATGCCAGATATTGTCCAAATCATTTTTTATTTCATTTCTAGACATGTGAAATACATGAACTAGGGCAAAAAAAGTGAAAAAAAATTGGTCTGATTTTTTTTAGTACTTTTCAGTTTTTCTTAGTTTTCACATAAGGTCCGGGGTCAGGACAAAAGACAGATTTTTGACAAATTTCAAAATATGCCAGATATTGTCCAAATTATTTTTTATTTCACTTCTAGACATGTGAAATGCATGAACTAGGGCAAAAAAGTGTGAAAAAATTGGTTTGATTTTTTTTAGTACCTTGCAGTTTTTCTTAGTTTTCACATAAGGTCCGGGGTCAGGACAAAAGACAGATTTTTGACAAATTTAAAAATATGTCAGATATTGTCCAAATCATTTTTTATTTCATTTCTAGACATGTGAAATGCATGAACTAGTGCAAAAAAGTGTAACAAAATTGATTTGATTTTTTTTAGTACTTTTCAGTTTTTCTTAGTTTTCACATAAGGTCCGGGGTCAGGACAAAAGACAGATTTTTGACAAATTTCAAAATATGTCAGATATTGTCCAAATTATTTTTTATTTCACGTCTAGACATGTGAAATGCATGAACTAGTGCAAAAAAGTGTAACACAATTGGTTTGATTTTTTTTTAGTACTTTTCAGTTTTTCTTAGTTTTCACATAAGGTCCGGGGTCAGGACAAAAGACAGATTTTTGACAAATTTCAAAATCTGTCAGATATTGTCCAAATCATTTTTTATTTCACTTCTAGACATGTGAAATGCATGAACTAGGGCAAAAAAGTGTGAAAAAATTGGTTTGATTTTTTTTAGTACCTTGCAGTTTTTCTTAGTTTTCACATAAGGTCCGGGGTCAGGACTAAAGACAGATTTTTGACAAATTTCAAAATATGTCAGATATTGCCAAAATCATTTTTTATTTCACTTATAGACATGTGAAATGTATGAACTAGGGCAAAAAAGTGTAAAAAAATTGGTTTGATTTTTTTTTAGTACCTTGCAGTTTTTCTTAGTTTTCACATAAGGTCCGGGGTCAGGACAAAAGACAGATTTTTGACAAATTTCAAAATATGCCAGATATTGTCCAAATTATTTTTTATTTCACTTCTAGACATGTGAAATGCATGAACTAGGGCAAAAAAGTGTGAAAAAATTGGTTTGATTTTTTTTAGTACCTTGCAGTTTTTCTTAGTTTTCACATAAGGTCCGGGGTCAGGACAAAAGACAGATTTTTGACAAATTTCAAAATATGTCAGATATTGTCCAAATCATTTTTTATTTCACTTATAGACATGTGAAATGTATGAACTAGGGCAAAAAAGTGTAAAAAAATTGGTTTGATTTTTTTTAGTACCTTGCAGTTTTTCTTAGTTTTCACATAAGGTCCGGGGTCAGGACAAAAGACAGATTTTTGACAAATTTCAAAATATGCCAGATATTGTCCAAATCATTTTTTATTTCATTTCTAGACATGTGAAATACATGAACTAGGGCAAAAAAAGTGAAAAAAAATTGGTCTGATTTTTTTTAGTACTTTTCAGTTTTTCTTAGTTTTCACATAAGGTCCGGGGTCAGGACAAAAGACAGATTTTTGACAAATTTCAAAATATGCCAGATATTGTCCAAATTATTTTTTATTTCACTTCTAGACATGTGAAATGCATGAACTAGGGCAAAAAAGTGTGAAAAAATTGGTTTGATTTTTTTTAGTACCTTGCAGTTTTTCTTAGTTTTCACATAAGGTCCGGGGTCAGGACAAAAGACAGATTTTTGACAAATTTCAAAATATGTCAGATATTGTCCAAATTATTTTTTATTTCACGTCTAGACATGTGAAATGCATGAACTAGTGCAAAAAAGTGTAACACAATTGGTTTGATTTTTTTTTAGTACTTTTCAGTTTTTCTTAGTTTTCACATAAGGTCCGGGGTCAGGACAAAAGACAGATTTTTGACAAATTTCAAAATTTGTCAGATATTGTCCAAATCATTTTTTATTTCACTTCTAGACATGTGAAATGCATGAACTAGGGCAAAAAAGTGTGAAAAAATTGGTTTGATTTTTTTTAGTACCTTGCAGTTTTTCTTAGTTTTCACATAAGGTCCGGGGTCAGGACTAAAGACAGATTTTTGACAAATTTCAAAATATGTCAGATATTGCCAAAATCATTTTTTATTTCACTTATAGACATGTGAAATGTATGAACTAGGGCAAAAAAGTGTAAAAAAATTGGTTTGATTTTTTTTTTAGTACCTTGCAGTTTTTCTTAGTTTTCACATAAGGTCCGGGGTCAGGACAAAAGACAGATTTTTGACAAATTTCAAAATCTGTCAGATATTGTCCAAATCATTTTTTATTTCATTTCTAGACATGTGAAATACATGAACTAGGGCAAAAAAAGTGAAAAAAAATTGGTCTGATTTTTTTTAGTACTTTTCAGTTTTTCTTAGTTTTCACATAAGGTCCGGGGTCAGGACAAAAGACAGATTTTTGACAAATTTCAAAATATGCCAGATATTGTCCAAATTATTTTTTATTTCACTTCTAGACATGTGAAATGCATGAACTAGGGCAAAAAAGTGTGAAAAAATTGGTTTGATTTTTTTTAGTACCTTGCAGTTTTTCTTAGTTTTCACATAAGGTCCGGGGTCAGGACAAAAGACAGATTTTTGACAAATTTCAAAATATGTCAGATATTGTCCAAATTATTTTTTATTTCACGTCTAGACATGTGAAATGCATGAACTAGTGCAAAAAAGTGTAACACAATTGGTTTGATTTTTTTTTAGTACTTTTCAGTTTTTCTTAGTTTTCACATAAGGTCCGGGGTCAGGACAAAAGACAGATTTTTGACAAATTTCAAAATTTGTCAGATATTGTCCAAATCATTTTTTATTTCACTTCTAGACATGTGAAATGCATGAACTAGGGCAAAAAAGTGTGAAAAAATTGGTTTGATTTTTTTTAGTACCTTGCAGTTTTTCTTAGTTTTCACATAAGGTCCGGGGTCAGGACTAAAGACAGATTTTTGACAAATTTCAAAATATGTCAGATATTGCCAAAATCATTTTTTATTTCACTTATAGACATGTGAAATGTATGAACTAGGGCAAAAAAGTGTAAAAAAATAGGTTTGATTTTTTTTTAGTACCTTGCAGTTTTTCTTAGTTTTCACATAAGGTCCGGGGTCAGGACAAAAGACAGATTTTTGACAAATTTCAAAATATGCCAGATATTGTCCAAATTATTTTTTATTTCACTTCTAGACATGTGAAATGCATGAACTATGGCAAAAAAGTGTGAAAAAATTGGTTTGATTTTTTTTAGTACCTTGCAGTTTTTCTTAGTTTTCACATAAGGTCCGGGGTCAGGACAAAAGACAGATTTTTGACAAATTTCAAAATATGTCAGATATTGTCCAAATCATTTTTTATTTCACTTATAGACATGTGAAATGTATGAACTAGGGCAAAAAAGTGTAAAAAAATTGGTTTGATTTTTTTTTAGTACCTTGCAGTTTTTCTTAGTTTTCACATAAGGTCCGGGGTCAGGACAAAAGACAGATTTTTGACAAATTTCAAAATATGCCAGATATTGTCCAAATCATTTTTTATTTCATTTCTAGACATGTGAAATACATGAACTAGGGCAAAAAAAGTGAAAAAAAATTGGTCTGATTTTTTTTAGTACTTTTCAGTTTTTCTTAGTTTTCACATAAGGTCCGGGGTCAGGACAAAAGACAGATTTTTGACAAATTTCAAAATCTGTCAGATATTGTCCAAATCATTTTTTATTTAATTTCTAGACATGTGAAATGCATGAACTAGGGCAAGAAAGTGAAAAAAAATTGGTCTGATTTTTTTTAGTACTTTTCAGTTTTTCTTAGTTTTCACATAAGGTCCGGGGTCAGGACAAAAGACAGATTTTTGACAAATTTCAAAATATGTCAGATATTGTCCAAATTATTTTTTATTTCACGTCTAGACATGTGAAATGCATGAACTAGTGCAAAAAAGTGTAACAAAATTGATTTGATTTTTTTTTAGTACTTTTCAGTTTTTCTTAGTTTTCACATAAGGTCCGGGGTCAGGACAAAAGACAGATTTTTGACAAATTTCAAAATATGTCAGATATTGTCCAAATTATTTTTTATTTCACTTCTAGACATGTGAAATGCATGAACTAGTGCAAAAAAGTGTAAAAAAATTGGTTTGATTTTTTTTTTAGTACTTTTCAGTTTTTCTTAGTTTTCACATAAGGTCCGGGGTCAGGACAAAAGACAGATTTTTGACAAATTTCAAAATCTGTCAGATATTGTCCAAATCATTTTTTATTTAATTTCTAGACATGTGAAATGCATGAACTAGGGCAAGAAAGTGAAAAAAAATTGGTCTGATTTTTTTTAGTACTTTTCAGTTTTTCTTAGTTTTCACATAAGGTCCGGGGTCAGGACAAAAGACAGATTTTTGACAAATTTCAAAATATGTCAGATATTGTCCAAATTATTTTTTATTTCACGTCTAGACATGTGAAATGCATGAACTAGTGCAAAAAAGTGTAACACAATTGGTTTGATTTTTTTTTAGTACTTTTCAGTTTTTCTTAGTTTTCACATAAGGTCCGGGGTCAGGACAAAAGACAGATTTTTGACAAATTTCAAAATCTGTCAGATATTGTCCAAATCATTTTTTATTTAACTTCTAGACATGTGAAATGCATGAACTAGGGCAAAAAAGTGTGAAAAAATTGGTTTGATTTTTTTTAGTACCTTGCAGTTTTTCTTAGTTTTCACATAAGGTCCGGGGTCAGGACAAAAGACAGATTTTTGACAAATTTCAAAATATGCCAGATATTGTCCAAATTATTTTTTATTTCACTTCTAGACATGTGAAATGCATGAACTAGGGCAAAAAAGTGTGAAAAAATTGGTTTGATTTTTTTTAGTACCTTGCAGTTTTTCTTAGTTTTCACATAAGGTCCGGGGTCAGGACAAAAGACAGATTTTTGACAAATTTCAAAATATGTCAGATATTGTCCAAATCATTTTTTATTTCACTTATAGACATGTGAAATGTATGAACTAGGGCAAAAAAGTGTAAAAAAATTGGTTTGATTTTTTTTTAGTACCTTGCAGTTTTTCTTAGTTTTCACATAAGGTCCGGGGTCAGGACAAAAGACAGATTTTTGACAAATTTCAAAATATGTCAGATATTGTCCAAATTATTTTTTATTTCACGTCTAGACATGTGAAATGCATGAACTAGTGCAAAAAAGTGTAACAAAATTGATTTGATTTTTTTTTAGTACTTTTCAGTTTTTCTTAGTTTTCACATAAGGTCCGGGGTCAGGACAAAAGACAGATTTTTGACAAATTTCAAAATATGTCAGATATTGTCCAAATTATTTTTTATTTCACTTCTAGACATGTGAAATGCATGAACTAGTGCAAAAAAGTGTAACAAAATTGATTTGATTTTTTTTTAGTACTTTTCAGTTTTTCTTAGTTTTCACATAAGGTCCGGGGTCAGGACAAAAGACAGATTTTTGACAAATTTCAAAATCTGTCAGATATTGTCCAAATCATTTTTTATTTAATTTCTAGACATGTGAAATGCATGAACTAGGGCAAGAAAGTGAAAAAAAATTGGTCTGATTTTTTTTAGTACTTTTCAGTTTTTCTTAGTTTTCACATAAGGTCCGGGGTCAGGACAAAAGACAGATTTTTGACAAATTTCAAAATATGTCAGATATTGTCCAAATTATTTTTTATTTCACGTCTAGACATGTGAAATGCATGAACTAGTGCAAAAAAGTGTAACACAATTGGTTTGATTTTTTTTAGTACTTTTCAGTTTTTCTTAGTTTTCACATAAGGTCCGGGGTCAGGACAAAAGACAGATTTTTGACAAATTTCAAAATCTGTCAGATATTGTCCAAATCATTTTTTATTTCACTTCTAGACATGTGAAATGCATGAACTAGGGCAAAAAAGTGTGAAAAAATTGGTTTGATTTTTTTTAGTACCTTGCAGTTTTTCTTAGTTTTCACATAAGGTCCGGGGTCAGGACTAAAGACAGATTTTTGACAAATTTCAAAATATGTCAGATATTGCCAAAATCATTTTTTATTTCACTTATAGACATGTGAAATGTATGAACTAGGGCAAAAAAGTGTAAAAAAATTGGTTTGATTTTTTTTTAGTACCTTGCAGTTTTTCTTAGTTTTCACATAAGGTCCGGGGTCAGGACAAAAGACAGATTTTTGACAAATTTCAAAATATGTCAGATATTGTCCAAATCATTTTTTATTTCACTTATAGACATGTGAAATGTATGAACTAGGGCAAAAAAGTGTAAAAAAATTGGTTTGATTTTTTTTTAGTACCTTGCAGTTTTTCTTAGTTTTCACATAAGGTCCGGGGTCAGGACAAAAGACAGATTTTTGACAAATTTCAAAATCTGTCAGATATTGTCCAAATCATTTTTTATTTAATTTCTAGACATGTGAAATGCATGAACTAGGGCAAGAAAGTGAAAAAAAATTGGTCTGATTTTTTTTAGTACTTTTCAGTTTTTCTTAGTTTTCACATAAGGTCCGGGGTCAGGACAAAAGACAGATTTTTGACAAATTTCAAAATATGTCAGATATTGTCCAAATTATTTTTTATTTCACGTCTAGACATGTGAAATGCATGAACTAGTGCAAAAAAGTGTAACACAATTGGTTTGATTTTTTTTAGTACTTTTCAGTTTTTCTTAGTTTTCACATAAGGTCCGGGGTCAGGACAAAAGACAGATTTTTGACAAATTTCAAAATCTGTCAGATATTGTCCAAATCATTTTTTATTTCACTTCTAGACATGTGAAATGCATGAACTAGGGCAAAAAAGTGTGAAAAAATTGGTTTGATTTTTTTTAGTACCTTGCAGTTTTTCTTAGTTTTCACATAAGGTCCGGGGTCAGGACTAAAGACAGATTTTTGACAAATTTCAAAATATGTCAGATATTGCCAAAATCATTTTTTATTTCACTTATAGACATGTGAAATGTATGAACTAGGGCAAAAAAGTGTAAAAAAATTGGTTTGATTTTTTTTTAGTACCTTGCAGTTTTTCTTAGTTTTCACATAAGGTCCGGGGTCAGGACAAAAGACAGATTTTTGACAAATTTCAAAATATGTCAGATATTGTCCAAATCATTTTTTATTTCACTTATAGACATGTGAAATGTATGAACTAGGGCAAAAAAGTGTAAAAAAATTGGTTTGATTTTTTTTTAGTACCTTGCAGTTTTTCTTAGTTTTCACATAAGGTCCGGGGTCAGGACAAAAGACAGATTTTTGACAAATTTCAAAATATGCCAGATATTGTCCAAATTATTTTTTATTTCACTTCTAGACATGTGAAATGCATGAACTAGTGCAAAAAAGTGTAAAAAAATTGGTTTGATTTTTTTTTAGTACCTTGCAGTTTTTCTTAGTTTTCACATAAGGTCCGGGGTCAGGACAAAAGACAGATTTTTGACAAATTTCAAAATATGCCAGATATTGTCCAAATTATTTTTTATTTCACTTCTAGACATGTGAAATGCATGAACTAGTGCAAAAAAGTGTAACAAAATTGGTTTGATTTTTTTTTAGTACTTTTCAGTTTTTCTTAGTTTTCACATAAGGTCCGGGGTCAGGACAAAAGACAGATTTTTGACAAATTTCAAAATCTGTCAGATATTGTCCAAATCATTTTTTATTTCACTTCTAGACATGTGAAATGCATGAACTAGGGCAAAAAAGTGTGAAAAAATTGGTTTGATTTTTTTTAGTACCTTGCAGTTTTTCTTAGTTTTCACATAAGGTCCGGGGTCAGGACAAAAGACAGATTTTTGACAAATTTCAAAATATATCAGATATTGTCCAAATCATTTTTTATTTCACTTATAGACATGTGAAATGTATGAACTAGGGCAAAAAAGTGTAAAAAAATTGGTTTGATTTTTTTTAGTACCTTGCAGTTTTTCTTAGTTTTCACATAAGGTCCGGGGTCAGGACAAAAGACAGATTTTTGACAAATTTCAAAATATGTCAGATATTGTCCAAATCATTTTTTATTTCACTTCTAGACATGTGAAATGCATGAACTAGTGCAAAAAAGTGTAACAAAATTGATTTGATTTTTTTTTAGTACTTTTCAGTTTTTCTTAGTTTTCACATAAGGTCCGGGGTCAGGACAAAAGACAGATTTTTGACAAATTTCAAAATATGTCAGATATTGTCCAAATTATTTTTTATTTCACTTCTAGACATGTGAAATGCATGAACTAGTGCAAAAAAGTGTAAAAAAATTGGTTTGATTTTTTTTTTAGTACTTTTCAGTTTTTCTTAGTTTTCACATAAGGTCCGGGGTCAGGACAAAAGACAGATTTTTGACAAATTTCAAAATCTGTCAGATATTGTCCAAATCATTTTTTATTTAATTTCTAGACATGTGAAATGCATGAACTAGGGCAAGAAAGTGAAAAAAAATTGGTCTGATTTTTTTTAGTACTTTTCAGTTTTTCTTAGTTTTCACATAAGGTCCGGGGTCAGGACAAAAGACAGATTTTTGACAAATTTCAAAATATGTCAGATATTGTCCAAATTATTTTTTATTTCACGTCTAGACATGTGAAATGCATGAACTAGTGCAAAAAAGTGTAACACAATTGGTTTGATTTTTTTTTAGTACTTTTCAGTTTTTCTTAGTTTTCACATAAGGTCCGGGGTCAGGACAAAAGACAGATTTTTGACAAATTTCAAAATCTGTCAGATATTGTCCAAATCATTTTTTATTTAACTTCTAGACATGTGAAATGCATGAACTAGGGCAAAAAAGTGTGAAAAAATTGGTTTGATTTTTTTTAGTACCTTGCAGTTTTTCTTAGTTTTCACATAAGGTCCGGGGTCAGGACAAAAGACAGATTTTTGACAAATTTCAAAATATGCCAGATATTGTCCAAATTATTTTTTATTTCACTTCTAGACATGTGAAATGCATGAACTAGGGCAAAAAAGTGTGAAAAAATTGGTTTGATTTTTTTTAGTACCTTGCAGTTTTTCTTAGTTTTCACATAAGGTCCGGGGTCAGGACAAAAGACAGATTTTTGACAAATTTCAAAATATGTCAGATATTGTCCAAATCATTTTTTATTTCACTTATAGACATGTGAAATGTATGAACTAGGGCAAAAAAGTGTAAAAAAATTGGTTTGATTTTTTTTTAGTACCTTGCAGTTTTTCTTAGTTTTCACATAAGGTCCGGGGTCAGGACAAAAGACAGATTTTTGACAAATTTCAAAATATGTCAGATATTGTCCAAATTATTTTTTATTTCACGTCTAGACATGTGAAATGCATGAACTAGTGCAAAAAAGTGTAACAAAATTGATTTGATTTTTTTTTAGTACTTTTCAGTTTTTCTTAGTTTTCACATAAGGTCCGGGGTCAGGACAAAAGACAGATTTTTGACAAATTTCAAAATATGTCAGATATTGTCCAAATTATTTTTTATTTCACTTCTAGACATGTGAAATGCATGAACTAGTGCAAAAAAGTGTAACAAAATTGATTTGATTTTTTTTTAGTACTTTTCAGTTTTTCTTAGTTTTCACATAAGGTCCGGGGTCAGGACAAAAGACAGATTTTTGACAAATTTCAAAATCTGTCAGATATTGTCCAAATCATTTTTTATTTAATTTCTAGACATGTGAAATGCATGAACTAGGGCAAGAAAGTGAAAAAAAATTGGTCTGATTTTTTTTAGTACTTTTCAGTTTTTCTTAGTTTTCACATAAGGTCCGGGGTCAGGACAAAAGACAGATTTTTGACAAATTTCAAAATATGTCAGATATTGTCCAAATTATTTTTTATTTCACGTCTAGACATGTGAAATGCATGAACTAGTGCAAAAAAGTGTAACACAATTGGTTTGATTTTTTTTAGTACTTTTCAGTTTTTCTTAGTTTTCACATAAGGTCCGGGGTCAGGACAAAAGACAGATTTTTGACAAATTTCAAAATCTGTCAGATATTGTCCAAATCATTTTTTATTTCACTTCTAGACATGTGAAATGCATGAACTAGGGCAAAAAAGTGTGAAAAAATTGGTTTGATTTTTTTTAGTACCTTGCAGTTTTTCTTAGTTTTCACATAAGGTCCGGGGTCAGGACTAAAGACAGATTTTTGACAAATTTCAAAATATGTCAGATATTGCCAAAATCATTTTTTATTTCACTTATAGACATGTGAAATGTATGAACTAGGGCAAAAAAGTGTAAAAAAATTGGTTTGATTTTTTTTTAGTACCTTGCAGTTTTTCTTAGTTTTCACATAAGGTCCGGGGTCAGGACAAAAGACAGATTTTTGACAAATTTCAAAATATGTCAGATATTGTCCAAATCATTTTTTATTTCACTTATAGACATGTGAAATGTATGAACTAGGGCAAAAAAGTGTAAAAAAATTGGTTTGATTTTTTTTTAGTACCTTGCAGTTTTTCTTAGTTTTCACATAAGGTCCGGGGTCAGGACAAAAGACAGATTTTTGACAAATTTCAAAATCTGTCAGATATTGTCCAAATCATTTTTTATTTAATTTCTAGACATGTGAAATGCATGAACTAGGGCAAGAAAGTGAAAAAAAATTGGTCTGATTTTTTTTAGTACTTTTCAGTTTTTCTTAGTTTTCACATAAGGTCCGGGGTCAGGACAAAAGACAGATTTTTGACAAATTTCAAAATATGTCAGATATTGTCCAAATTATTTTTTATTTCACGTCTAGACATGTGAAATGCATGAACTAGTGCAAAAAAGTGTAACACAATTGGTTTGATTTTTTTTAGTACTTTTCAGTTTTTCTTAGTTTTCACATAAGGTCCGGGGTCAGGACAAAAGACAGATTTTTGACAAATTTCAAAATCTGTCAGATATTGTCCAAATCATTTTTTATTTCACTTCTAGACATGTGAAATGCATGAACTAGGGCAAAAAAGTGTGAAAAAATTGGTTTGATTTTTTTTAGTACCTTGCAGTTTTTCTTAGTTTTCACATAAGGTCCGGGGTCAGGACTAAAGACAGATTTTTGACAAATTTCAAAATATGTCAGATATTGCCAAAATCATTTTTTATTTCACTTATAGACATGTGAAATGTATGAACTAGGGCAAAAAAGTGTAAAAAAATTGGTTTGATTTTTTTTTAGTACCTTGCAGTTTTTCTTAGTTTTCACATAAGGTCCGGGGTCAGGACAAAAGACAGATTTTTGACAAATTTCAAAATATGTCAGATATTGTCCAAATCATTTTTTATTTCACTTATAGACATGTGAAATGTATGAACTAGGGCAAAAAAGTGTAAAAAAATTGGTTTGATTTTTTTTTAGTACCTTGCAGTTTTTCTTAGTTTTCACATAAGGTCCGGGGTCAGGACAAAAGACAGATTTTTGACAAATTTCAAAATATGCCAGATATTGTCCAAATTATTTTTTATTTCACTTCTAGACATGTGAAATGCATGAACTAGTGCAAAAAAGTGTAAAAAAATTGGTTTGATTTTTTTTTAGTACCTTGCAGTTTTTCTTAGTTTTCACATAAGGTCCGGGGTCAGGACAAAAGACAGATTTTTGACAAATTTCAAAATATGCCAGATATTGTCCAAATTATTTTTTATTTCACTTCTAGACATGTGAAATGCATGAACTAGTGCAAAAAAGTGTAACAAAATTGGTTTGATTTTTTTTTAGTACTTTTCAGTTTTTCTTAGTTTTCACATAAGGTCCGGGGTCAGGACAAAAGACAGATTTTTGACAAATTTCAAAATCTGTCAGATATTGTCCAAATCATTTTTTATTTCACTTCTAGACATGTGAAATGCATGAACTAGGGCAAAAAAGTGTGAAAAAATTGGTTTGATTTTTTTTAGTACCTTGCAGTTTTTCTTAGTTTTCACATAAGGTCCGGGGTCAGGACAAAAGACAGATTTTTGACAAATTTCAAAATATATCAGATATTGTCCAAATCATTTTTTATTTCACTTATAGACATGTGAAATGTATGAACTAGGGCAAAAAAGTGTAAAAAAATTGGTTTGATTTTTTTTAGTACCTTGCAGTTTTTCTTAGTTTTCACATAAGGTCCGGGGTCAGGACAAAAGACAGATTTTTGACAAATTTCAAAATATGTCAGATATTGTCCAAATCATTTTTTATTTCACTTCTAGACATGTGAAATGCATGAACTAGTGCAAAAAAGTGTAACAAAATTGATTTGATTTTTTTTTAGTACTTTTCAGTTTTTCTTAGTTTTCACATAAGGTCCGGGGTCAGGACAAAAGACAGATTTTTGACAAATTTCAAAATATGTCAGATATTGTCCAAATCATTTTTTATTTCACTTATAGACATGTGAAATGTATGAACTAGGGCAAAAAAGTGTAAAAAAATTGGTTTGATTTTTTTTAGTACCTTGCAGTTTTTCTTAGTTTTCACATAAGGTCCGGGGTCAGGACAAAAGACAGATTTTTGACAAATTTCAAAATATGTCAGATATTGTCCAAATTATTTTTTATTTCACTTCTAGACATGTGAAATGCATGAACTAGTGCAAAAAAGTGTAACAAAATTGATTTGATTTTTTTTTAGTACTTTTCAGTTTTTCTTAGTTTTCACATAAGGTCCGGGGTCAGGATAAAGACAGATTTTTGACAAATTTCAAAATCTCTCAGATATTGTCCAAATTATTTTTTATTTCACTTCTAGACATGTGAAATGCTTGAACTAGGGCAAAAAAAGTGAAAAAAAATTGGTCTGATTTTTTTTAGTACTTTTCAGTTTTTCTTAGTTTTCACATAAGGTCCGGGGTCAGGACAAAAGACAGATTTTTGACAAATTTCAAAATATGTCAGATATTGTCCAAATCATTTTTTATTTCACTTATAGACATGTGAAATGCATGAACTAGGGCAAAAAAGTGTAAAAAAATTGGTTTGATTTTTTTTAGTACCTTGCAGTTTTTCTTAGTTTTCACATAAGGTCCGGGGTCAGGACAAAAGACAGATTTTTGACAAATTTCAAAATATGTCAGATATTGTCCAAATCATTTTTTATTTCATTTCTAGACATGTGAAATGCATGAACTAGTGCAAAAAAGTGTAACAAAATTGATTTGATTTTTTTTAGTACTTTTCAGTTTTTCTTAGTTTTCACATAAGGTCCGGGGTCAGGACAAAAGACAGATTTTTGACAAATTTCAAAATCTGTCAGATATTGTCCAAATCATTTTTTATTTAATTTCTAGACATGTGAAATGCATGAACTAGGGCAAGAAAGTGAAAAAAAATTGGTCTGATTTTTTTTAGTACTTTTCAGTTTTTCTTAGTTTTCACATAAGGTCCGGGGTCAGGACAAAAGACAGATTTTTGACAAATTTCAAAATATGTCAGATATTGTCCAAATTATTTTTTATTTCACGTCTAGACATGTGAAATGCATGAACTAGTGCAAAAAAGTGTAACACAATTGGTTTGATTTTTTTTTAGTACTTTTCAGTTTTTCTTAGTTTTCACATAAGGTCAGGGGTCAGGACAAAAGACAGATTTTTGACAAATTTCAAAATCTGTCAGATATTGTCCAAATCATTTTTTATTTCACTTCTAGACATGTGAAATGCATGAACTAGGGCAAAAAAGTGTGAAAAAATTGGTTTGATTTTTTTTAGTACCTTGCAGTTTTTCTTAGTTTTCACATAAGGTCCGGGGTCAGGACTAAAGACAGATTTTTGACAAATTTCAAAATATGTCAGATATTGCCAAAATCATTTTTTATTTCACTTATAGACATGTGAAATGTATGAACTAGGGCAAAAAAGTGTAAAAAAATTGGTTTGATTTTTTTTTAGTACCTTGCAGTTTTTCTTAGTTTTCACATAAGGTCCGGGGTCAGGACAAAAGACAGATTTTTGACAAATTTCAAAATATGCCAGATATTGTCCAAATTATTTTTTATTTCACTTCTAGACATGTGAAATGCATGAACTAGGGCAAAAAAGTGTGAAAAAATTGGTTTGATTTTTTTTAGTACCTTGCAGTTTTTCTTAGTTTTCACATAAGGTCCGGGGTCAGGACAAAAGACAGATTTTTGACAAATTTCAAAATATGTCAGATATTGTCCAAATCATTTTTTATTTCACTTATAGACATGTGAAATGTATGAACTAGGGCAAAAAAGTGTAAAAAAATTGGTTTGATTTTTTTTTAGTACCTTGCAGTTTTTCTTAGTTTTCACATAAGGTCCGGGGTCAGGACAAAAGACAGATTTTTGACAAATTTCAAAATATGCCAGATATTGTCCAAATCATTTTTTATTTCATTTCTAGACATGTGAAATACATGAACTAGGGCAAAAAAAGTGAAAAAAAATTGGTCTGATTTTTTTTAGTACTTTTCAGTTTTTCTTAGTTTTCACATAAGGTCCGGGGTCAGGACAAAAGACAGATTTTTGACAAATTTCAAAATATGCCAGATATTGTCCAAATTATTTTTTATTTCACTTCTAGACATGTGAAATGCATGAACTAGGGCAAAAAAGTGTGAAAAAATTGGTTTGATTTTTTTTAGTACCTTGCAGTTTTTCTTAGTTTTCACATAAGGTCCGGGGTCAGGACAAAAGACAGATTTTTGACAAATTTAAAAATATGTCAGATATTGTCCAAATCATTTTTTATTTCATTTCTAGACATGTGAAATGCATGAACTAGTGCAAAAAAGTGTAACAAAATTGATTTGATTTTTTTTAGTACTTTTCAGTTTTTCTTAGTTTTCACATAAGGTCCGGGGTCAGGACAAAAGACAGATTTTTGACAAATTTCAAAATATGTCAGATATTGTCCAAATTATTTTTTATTTCACGTCTAGACATGTGAAATGCATGAACTAGTGCAAAAAAGTGTAACACAATTGGTTTGATTTTTTTTTAGTACTTTTCAGTTTTTCTTAGTTTTCACATAAGGTCCGGGGTCAGGACAAAAGACAGATTTTTGACAAATTTCAAAATCTGTCAGATATTGTCCAAATCATTTTTTATTTCACTTCTAGACATGTGAAATGCATGAACTAGGGCAAAAAAGTGTGAAAAAATTGGTTTGATTTTTTTTAGTACCTTGCAGTTTTTCTTAGTTTTCACATAAGGTCCGGGGTCAGGACTAAAGACAGATTTTTGACAAATTTCAAAATATGTCAGATATTGCCAAAATCATTTTTTATTTCACTTATAGACATGTGAAATGTATGAACTAGGGCAAAAAAGTGTAAAAAAATTGGTTTGATTTTTTTTTAGTACCTTGCAGTTTTTCTTAGTTTTCACATAAGGTCCGGGGTCAGGACAAAAGACAGATTTTTGACAAATTTCAAAATATGCCAGATATTGTCCAAATTATTTTTTATTTCACTTCTAGACATGTGAAATGCATGAACTAGGGCAAAAAAGTGTGAAAAAATTGGTTTGATTTTTTTTAGTACCTTGCAGTTTTTCTTAGTTTTCACATAAGGTCCGGGGTCAGGACAAAAGACAGATTTTTGACAAATTTCAAAATATGTCAGATATTGTCCAAATCATTTTTTATTTCACTTATAGACATGTGAAATGTATGAACTAGGGCAAAAAAGTGTAAAAAAATTGGTTTGATTTTTTTTTAGTACCTTGCAGTTTTTCTTAGTTTTCACATAAGGTCCGGGGTCAGGACAAAAGACAGATTTTTGACAAATTTCAAAATATGCCAGATATTGTCCAAATCATTTTTTATTTCATTTCTAGACATGTGAAATACATGAACTAGGGCAAAAAAAGTGAAAAAAAATTGGTCTGATTTTTTTTAGTACTTTTCAGTTTTTCTTAGTTTTCACATAAGGTCCGGGGTCAGGACAAAAGACAGATTTTTGACAAATTTCAAAATATGCCAGATATTGTCCAAATTATTTTTTATTTCACTTCTAGACATGTGAAATGCATGAACTAGGGCAAAAAAGTGTGAAAAAATTGGTTTGATTTTTTTTAGTACCTTGCAGTTTTTCTTAGTTTTCACATAAGGTCCGGGGTCAGGACAAAAGACAGATTTTTGACAAATTTCAAAATATGTCAGATATTGTCCAAATTATTTTTTATTTCACGTCTAGACATGTGAAATGCATGAACTAGTGCAAAAAAGTGTAACACAATTGGTTTGATTTTTTTTTAGTACTTTTCAGTTTTTCTTAGTTTTCACATAAGGTCCGGGGTCAGGACAAAAGACAGATTTTTGACAAATTTCAAAATTTGTCAGATATTGTCCAAATCATTTTTTATTTCACTTCTAGACATGTGAAATGCATGAACTAGGGCAAAAAAGTGTGAAAAAATTGGTTTGATTTTTTTTAGTACCTTGCAGTTTTTCTTAGTTTTCACATAAGGTCCGGGGTCAGGACTAAAGACAGATTTTTGACAAATTTCAAAATATGTCAGATATTGCCAAAATCATTTTTTATTTCACTTATAGACATGTGAAATGTATGAACTAGGGCAAAAAAGTGTAAAAAAATTGGTTTGATTTTTTTTTAGTACCTTGCAGTTTTTCTTAGTTTTCACATAAGGTCCGGGGTCAGGACAAAAGACAGATTTTTGACAAATTTCAAAATATGCCAGATATTGTCCAAATTATTTTTTATTTCACTTCTAGACATGTGAAATGCATGAACTATGGCAAAAAAGTGTGAAAAAATTGGTTTGATTTTTTTTAGTACCTTGCAGTTTTTCTTAGTTTTCACATAAGGTCCGGGGTCAGGACAAAAGACAGATTTTTGACAAATTTCAAAATATGTCAGATATTGTCCAAATCATTTTTTATTTCACTTATAGACATGTGAAATGTATGAACTAGGGCAAAAAAGTGTAAAAAAATTGGTTTGATTTTTTTTTAGTACCTTGCAGTTTTTCTTAGTTTTCACATAAGGTCCGGGGTCAGGACAAAAGACAGATTTTTGACAAATTTCAAAATATGCCAGATATTGTCCAAATCATTTTTTATTTCATTTCTAGACATGTGAAATACATGAACTAGGGCAAAAAAAGTGAAAAAAAATTGGTCTGATTTTTTTTAGTACTTTTCAGTTTTTCTTAGTTTTCACATAAGGTCCGGGGTCAGGACAAAAGACAGATTTTTGACAAATTTCAAAATCTGTCAGATATTGTCCAAATCATTTTTTATTTAATTTCTAGACATGTGAAATGCATGAACTAGGGCAAGAAAGTGAAAAAAAATTGGTCTGATTTTTTTTAGTACTTTTCAGTTTTTCTTAGTTTTCACATAAGGTCCGGGGTCAGGACAAAAGACAGATTTTTGACAAATTTCAAAATATGTCAGATATTGTCCAAATTATTTTTTATTTCACTTCTAGACATGTGAAATGCATGAACTAGTGCAAAAAAGTGTAACAAAATTGGTTTGATTTTTTTTTAGTACTTTTCAGTTTTTCTTAGTTTTCACATAAGGTCCGGGGTCAGGACAAAAGACAGATTTTTGACAAATTTCAAAATCTGTCAGATATTGTCCAAATCATTTTTTATTTCACTTCTAGACATGTGAAATGCATGAACTAGGGCAAAAAAGTGTGAAAAAATTGGTTTGATTTTTTTTAGTACCTTGCAGTTTTTCTTAGTTTTCACATAAGGTCCGGGGTCAGGACAAAAGACAGATTTTTGACAAATTTCAAAATATATCAGATATTGTCCAAATCATTTTTTATTTCACTTATAGACATGTGAAATGTATGAACTAGGGCAAAAAAGTGTAAAAAAATTGGTTTGATTTTTTTTAGTACCTTGCAGTTTTTCTTAGTTTTCACATAAGGTCCGGGGTCAGGACAAAAGACAGATTTTTGACAAATTTCAAAATATGTCAGATATTGTCCAAATCATTTTTTATTTCACTTCTAGACATGTGAAATGCATGAACTAGTGCAAAAAAGTGTAACAAAATTGATTTGATTTTTTTTTAGTACTTTTCAGTTTTTCTTAGTTTTCACATAAGGTCCGGGGTCAGGACAAAAGACAGATTTTTGACAAATTTCAAAATATGTCAGATATTGTCCAAATCATTTTTTATTTCACTTATAGACATGTGAAATGTATGAACTAGGGCAAAAAAGTGTAAAAAAATTGGTTTGATTTTTTTTAGTACCTTGCAGTTTTTCTTAGTTTTCACATAAGGTCCGGGGTCAGGACAAAAGACAGATTTTTGACAAATTTCAAAATATGTCAGATATTGTCCAAATCATTTTTTATTTCATTTCTAGACATGTGAAATGCATGAACTAGTGCAAAAAAGTGTAACAAAATTGATTTGATTTTTTTTAGTACTTTTCAGTTTTTCTTAGTTTTCACATAAGGTCCGGGGTCAGGACAAAAGACAGATTTTTGACAAATTTCAAAATCTGTCAGATATTGTCCAAATCATTTTTTATTTAATTTCTAGACATGTGAAATGCATGAACTAGGGCAAGAAAGTGAAAAAAAATTGGTCTGATTTTTTTTAGTACTTTTCAGTTTTTCTTAGTTTTCACATAAGGTCCGGGGTCAGGACAAAAGACAGATTTTTGACAAATTTCAAAATATGTCAGATATTGTCCAAATTATTTTTTATTTCACGTCTAGACATGTGAAATGCATGAACTAGTGCAAAAAAGTGTAACACAATTGGTTTGATTTTTTTTTAGTACTTTTCAGTTTTTCTTAGTTTTCACATAAGGTCAGGGGTCAGGACAAAAGACAGATTTTTGACAAATTTCAAAATCTGTCAGATATTGTCCAAATCATTTTTTATTTCACTTCTAGACATGTGAAATGCATGAACTAGGGCAAAAAAGTGTGAAAAAATTGGTTTGATTTTTTTTAGTACCTTGCAGTTTTTCTTAGTTTTCACATAAGGTCCGGGGTCAGGACTAAAGACAGATTTTTGACAAATTTCAAAATATGTCAGATATTGCCAAAATCATTTTTTATTTCACTTATAGACATGTGAAATGTATGAACTAGGGCAAAAAAGTGTAAAAAAATTGGTTTGATTTTTTTTTAGTACCTTGCAGTTTTTCTTAGTTTTCACATAAGGTCCGGGGTCAGGACAAAAGACAGATTTTTGACAAATTTCAAAATATGCCAGATATTGTCCAAATTATTTTTTATTTCACTTCTAGACATGTGAAATGCATGAACTAGGGCAAAAAAGTGTGAAAAAATTGGTTTGATTTTTTTTAGTACCTTGCAGTTTTTCTTAGTTTTCACATAAGGTCCGGGGTCAGGACAAAAGACAGATTTTTGACAAATTTCAAAATATGTCAGATATTGTCCAAATCATTTTTTATTTCACTTATAGACATGTGAAATGTATGAACTAGGGCAAAAAAGTGTAAAAAAATTGGTTTGATTTTTTTTTAGTACCTTGCAGTTTTTCTTAGTTTTCACATAAGGTCCGGGGTCAGGACAAAAGACAGATTTTTGACAAATTTCAAAATATGCCAGATATTGTCCAAATCATTTTTTATTTCATTTCTAGACATGTGAAATACATGAACTAGGGCAAAAAAAGTGAAAAAAAATTGGTCTGATTTTTTTTAGTACTTTTCAGTTTTTCTTAGTTTTCACATAAGGTCCGGGGTCAGGACAAAAGACAGATTTTTGACAAATTTCAAAATATGCCAGATATTGTCCAAATTATTTTTTATTTCACTTCTAGACATGTGAAATGCATGAACTAGGGCAAAAAAGTGTGAAAAAATTGGTTTGATTTTTTTTAGTACCTTGCAGTTTTTCTTAGTTTTCACATAAGGTCCGGGGTCAGGACAAAAGACAGATTTTTGACAAATTTAAAAATATGTCAGATATTGTCCAAATCATTTTTTATTTCATTTCTAGACATGTGAAATGCATGAACTAGTGCAAAAAAGTGTAACAAAATTGATTTGATTTTTTTTAGTACTTTTCAGTTTTTCTTAGTTTTCACATAAGGTCCGGGGTCAGGACAAAAGACAGATTTTTGACAAATTTCAAAATATGTCAGATATTGTCCAAATTATTTTTTATTTCACGTCTAGACATGTGAAATGCATGAACTAGTGCAAAAAAGTGTAACACAATTGGTTTGATTTTTTTTTAGTACTTTTCAGTTTTTCTTAGTTTTCACATAAGGTCCGGGGTCAGGACAAAAGACAGATTTTTGACAAATTTCAAAATCTGTCAGATATTGTCCAAATCATTTTTTATTTCACTTCTAGACATGTGAAATGCATGAACTAGGGCAAAAAAGTGTGAAAAAATTGGTTTGATTTTTTTTAGTACCTTGCAGTTTTTCTTAGTTTTCACATAAGGTCCGGGGTCAGGACTAAAGACAGATTTTTGACAAATTTCAAAATATGTCAGATATTGCCAAAATCATTTTTTATTTCACTTATAGACATGTGAAATGTATGAACTAGGGCAAAAAAGTGTAAAAAAATTGGTTTGATTTTTTTTTAGTACCTTGCAGTTTTTCTTAGTTTTCACATAAGGTCCGGGGTCAGGACAAAAGACAGATTTTTGACAAATTTCAAAATATGCCAGATATTGTCCAAATTATTTTTTATTTCACTTCTAGACATGTGAAATGCATGAACTAGGGCAAAAAAGTGTGAAAAAATTGGTTTGATTTTTTTTAGTACCTTGCAGTTTTTCTTAGTTTTCACATAAGGTCCGGGGTCAGGACAAAAGACAGATTTTTGACAAATTTCAAAATATGTCAGATATTGTCCAAATCATTTTTTATTTCACTTATAGACATGTGAAATGTATGAACTAGGGCAAAAAAGTGTAAAAAAATTGGTTTGATTTTTTTTTAGTACCTTGCAGTTTTTCTTAGTTTTCACATAAGGTCCGGGGTCAGGACAAAAGACAGATTTTTGACAAATTTCAAAATATGCCAGATATTGTCCAAATCATTTTTTATTTCATTTCTAGACATGTGAAATACATGAACTAGGGCAAAAAAAGTGAAAAAAAATTGGTCTGATTTTTTTTAGTACTTTTCAGTTTTTCTTAGTTTTCACATAAGGTCCGGGGTCAGGACAAAAGACAGATTTTTGACAAATTTCAAAATATGCCAGATATTGTCCAAATTATTTTTTATTTCACTTCTAGACATGTGAAATGCATGAACTAGGGCAAAAAAGTGTGAAAAAATTGGTTTGATTTTTTTTAGTACCTTGCAGTTTTTCTTAGTTTTCACATAAGGTCCGGGGTCAGGACAAAAGACAGATTTTTGACAAATTTCAAAATATGTCAGATATTGTCCAAATTATTTTTTATTTCACGTCTAGACATGTGAAATGCATGAACTAGTGCAAAAAAGTGTAACACAATTGGTTTGATTTTTTTTTAGTACTTTTCAGTTTTTCTTAGTTTTCACATAAGGTCCGGGGTCAGGACAAAAGACAGATTTTTGACAAATTTCAAAATTTGTCAGATATTGTCCAAATCATTTTTTATTTCACTTCTAGACATGTGAAATGCATGAACTAGGGCAAAAAAGTGTGAAAAAATTGGTTTGATTTTTTTTAGTACCTTGCAGTTTTTCTTAGTTTTCACATAAGGTCCGGGGTCAGGACTAAAGACAGATTTTTGACAAATTTCAAAATATGTCAGATATTGCCAAAATCATTTTTTATTTCACTTATAGACATGTGAAATGTATGAACTAGGGCAAAAAAGTGTAAAAAAATTGGTTTGATTTTTTTTTAGTACCTTGCAGTTTTTCTTAGTTTTCACATAAGGTCCGGGGTCAGGACAAAAGACAGATTTTTGACAAATTTCAAAATATGCCAGATATTGTCCAAATTATTTTTTATTTCACTTCTAGACATGTGAAATGCATGAACTATGGCAAAAAAGTGTGAAAAAATTGGTTTGATTTTTTTTAGTACCTTGCAGTTTTTCTTAGTTTTCACATAAGGTCCGGGGTCAGGACAAAAGACAGATTTTTGACAAATTTCAAAATATGTCAGATATTGTCCAAATCATTTTTTATTTCACTTATAGACATGTGAAATGTATGAACTAGGGCAAAAAAGTGTAAAAAAATTGGTTTGATTTTTTTTTAGTACCTTGCAGTTTTTCTTAGTTTTCACATAAGGTCCGGGGTCAGGACAAAAGACAGATTTTTGACAAATTTCAAAATATGCCAGATATTGTCCAAATCATTTTTTATTTCATTTCTAGACATGTGAAATACATGAACTAGGGCAAAAAAAGTGAAAAAAAATTGGTCTGATTTTTTTTAGTACTTTTCAGTTTTTCTTAGTTTTCACATAAGGTCCGGGGTCAGGACAAAAGACAGATTTTTGACAAATTTCAAAATCTGTCAGATATTGTCCAAATCATTTTTTATTTAATTTCTAGACATGTGAAATGCATGAACTAGGGCAAGAAAGTGAAAAAAAATTGGTCTGATTTTTTTTAGTACTTTTCAGTTTTTCTTAGTTTTCACATAAGGTCCGGGGTCAGGACAAAAGACAGATTTTTGACAAATTTCAAAATATGTCAGATATTGTCCAAATTATTTTTTATTTCACGTCTAGACATGTGAAATGCATGAACTAGTGCAAAAAAGTGTAACAAAATTGATTTGATTTTTTTTTAGTACTTTTCAGTTTTTCTTAGTTTTCACATAAGGTCCGGGGTCAGGACAAAAGACAGATTTTTGACAAATTTCAAAATATGTCAGATATTGTCCAAATTATTTTTTATTTCACTTCTAGACATGTGAAATGCATGAACTAGTGCAAAAAAGTGTAAAAAAATTGGTTTGATTTTTTTTTTAGTACTTTTCAGTTTTTCTTAGTTTTCACATAAGGTCCGGGGTCAGGACAAAAGACAGATTTTTGACAAATTTCAAAATCTGTCAGATATTGTCCAAATCATTTTTTATTTAATTTCTAGACATGTGAAATGCATGAACTAGGGCAAGAAAGTGAAAAAAAATTGGTCTGATTTTTTTTAGTACTTTTCAGTTTTTCTTAGTTTTCACATAAGGTCCGGGGTCAGGACAAAAGACAGATTTTTGACAAATTTCAAAATATGTCAGATATTGTCCAAATTATTTTTTATTTCACGTCTAGACATGTGAAATGCATGAACTAGTGCAAAAAAGTGTAACACAATTGGTTTGATTTTTTTTTAGTACTTTTCAGTTTTTCTTAGTTTTCACATAAGGTCCGGGGTCAGGACAAAAGACAGATTTTTGACAAATTTCAAAATCTGTCAGATATTGTCCAAATCATTTTTTATTTAACTTCTAGACATGTGAAATGCATGAACTAGGGCAAAAAAGTGTGAAAAAATTGGTTTGATTTTTTTTAGTACCTTGCAGTTTTTCTTAGTTTTCACATAAGGTCCGGGGTCAGGACTAAAGACAGATTTTTGACAAATTTCAAAATATGTCAGATATTGCCAAAATCATTTTTTATTTCACTTATAGACATGTGAAATGTATGAACTAGGGCAAAAAAGTGTAAAAAAATTGGTTTGATTTTTTTTTAGTACCTTGCAGTTTTTCTTAGTTTTCACATAAGGTCCGGGGTCAGGACAAAAGACAGATTTTTGACAAATTTCAAAATATGCCAGATATTGTCCAAATTATTTTTTATTTCACTTCTAGACATGTGAAATGCATGAACTAGGGCAAAAAAGTGTGAAAAAATTGGTTTGATTTTTTTTAGTACCTTGCAGTTTTTCTTAGTTTTCACATAAGGTCCGGGGTCAGGACAAAAGACAGATTTTTGACAAATTTCAAAATATGTCAGATATTGTCCAAATCATTTTTTATTTCACTTATAGACATGTGAAATGTATGAACTAGGGCAAAAAAGTGTAAAAAAATTGGTTTGATTTTTTTTTAGTACCTTGCAGTTTTTCTTAGTTTTCACATAAGGTCCGGGGTCAGGACAAAAGACAGATTTTTGACAAATTTCAAAATATGTCAGATATTGTCCAAATTATTTTTTATTTCACGTCTAGACATGTGAAATGCATGAACTAGTGCAAAAAAGTGTAACAAAATTGATTTGATTTTTTTTTAGTACTTTTCAGTTTTTCTTAGTTTTCACATAAGGTCCGGGGTCAGGACAAAAGACAGATTTTTGACAAATTTCAAAATATGTCAGATATTGTCCAAATTATTTTTTATTTCACTTCTAGACATGTGAAATGCATGAACTAGTGCAAAAAAGTGTAACAAAATTGATTTGATTTTTTTTTAGTACTTTTCAGTTTTTCTTAGTTTTCACATAAGGTCCGGGGTCAGGACAAAAGACAGATTTTTGACAAATTTCAAAATCTGTCAGATATTGTCCAAATCATTTTTTATTTAATTTCTAGACATGTGAAATGCATGAACTAGGGCAAGAAAGTGAAAAAAAATTGGTCTGATTTTTTTTAGTACTTTTCAGTTTTTCTTAGTTTTCACATAAGGTCCGGGGTCAGGACAAAAGACAGATTTTTGACAAATTTCAAAATATGTCAGATATTGTCCAAATTATTTTTTATTTCACGTCTAGACATGTGAAATGCATGAACTAGTGCAAAAAAGTGTAACACAATTGGTTTGATTTTTTTTAGTACTTTTCAGTTTTTCTTAGTTTTCACATAAGGTCCGGGGTCAGGACAAAAGACAGATTTTTGACAAATTTCAAAATCTGTCAGATATTGTCCAAATCATTTTTTATTTCACTTCTAGACATGTGAAATGCATGAACTAGGGCAAAAAAGTGTGAAAAAATTGGTTTGATTTTTTTTAGTACCTTGCAGTTTTTCTTAGTTTTCACATAAGGTCCGGGGTCAGGACTAAAGACAGATTTTTGACAAATTTCAAAATATGTCAGATATTGCCAAAATCATTTTTTATTTCACTTATAGACATGTGAAATGTATGAACTAGGGCAAAAAAGTGTAAAAAAATTGGTTTGATTTTTTTTTAGTACCTTGCAGTTTTTCTTAGTTTTCACATAAGGTCCGGGGTCAGGACAAAAGACAGATTTTTGACAAATTTCAAAATATGTCAGATATTGTCCAAATCATTTTTTATTTCACTTATAGACATGTGAAATGTATGAACTAGGGCAAAAAAGTGTAAAAAAATTGGTTTGATTTTTTTTTAGTACCTTGCAGTTTTTCTTAGTTTTCACATAAGGTCCGGGGTCAGGACAAAAGACAGATTTTTGACAAATTTCAAAATCTGTCAGATATTGTCCAAATCATTTTTTATTTAATTTCTAGACATGTGAAATGCATGAACTAGGGCAAGAAAGTGAAAAAAAATTGGTCTGATTTTTTTTAGTACTTTTCAGTTTTTCTTAGTTTTCACATAAGGTCCGGGGTCAGGACAAAAGACAGATTTTTGACAAATTTCAAAATATGTCAGATATTGTCCAAATTATTTTTTATTTCACGTCTAGACATGTGAAATGCATGAACTAGTGCAAAAAAGTGTAACACAATTGGTTTGATTTTTTTTAGTACTTTTCAGTTTTTCTTAGTTTTCACATAAGGTCCGGGGTCAGGACAAAAGACAGATTTTTGACAAATTTCAAAATCTGTCAGATATTGTCCAAATCATTTTTTATTTCACTTATAGACATGTGAAATGTATGAACTAGGGCAAAAAAGTGTAAAAAAATTGGTTTGATTTTTTTTTAGTACCTTGCAGTTTTTCTTAGTTTTCACATAAGGTCCGGGGTCAGGACAAAAGACAGATTTTTGACAAATTTCAAAATATGCCAGATATTGTCCAAATTATTTTTTATTTCACTTCTAGACATGTGAAATGCATGAACTAGTGCAAAAAAGTGTAAAAAAATTGGTTTGATTTTTTTTTAGTACCTTGCAGTTTTTCTTAGTTTTCACATAAGGTCCGGGGTCAGGACAAAAGACAGATTTTTGACAAATTTCAAAATATGCCAGATATTGTCCAAATTATTTTTTATTTCACTTCTAGACATGTGAAATGCATGAACTAGTGCAAAAAAGTGTAACAAAATTGGTTTGATTTTTTTTTAGTACTTTTCAGTTTTTCTTAGTTTTCACATAAGGTCCGGGGTCAGGACAAAAGACAGATTTTTGACAAATTTCAAAATCTGTCAGATATTGTCCAAATCATTTTTTATTTCACTTCTAGACATGTGAAATGCATGAACTAGGGCAAAAAAGTGTGAAAAAATTGGTTTGATTTTTTTTAGTACCTTGCAGTTTTTCTTAGTTTTCACATAAGGTCCGGGGTCAGGACAAAAGACAGATTTTTGACAAATTTCAAAATATATCAGATATTGTCCAAATCATTTTTTATTTCACTTATAGACATGTGAAATGTATGAACTAGGGCAAAAAAGTGTAAAAAAATTGGTTTGATTTTTTTTAGTACCTTGCAGTTTTTCTTAGTTTTCACATAAGGTCCGGGGTCAGGACAAAAGACAGATTTTTGACAAATTTCAAAATATGTCAGATATTGTCCAAATCATTTTTTATTTCACTTCTAGACATGTGAAATGCATGAACTAGTGCAAAAAAGTGTAACAAAATTGATTTGATTTTTTTTTAGTACTTTTCAGTTTTTCTTAGTTTTCACATAAGGTCCGGGGTCAGGACAAAAGACAGATTTTTGACAAATTTCAAAATCTGTCAGATATTGTCCAAATCATTTTTTATTTCATTTCTAGACATGTGAAATACATGAACTAGGGCAAAAAAAGTGAAAAAAAATTGGTCTGATTTTTTTTAGTACTTTTCAGTTTTTCTTAGTTTTCACATAAGGTCCGGGGTCAGGACAAAAGACAGATTTTTGACAAATTTCAAAATCTGTCAGATATTGTCCAAATCATTTTTTATTTAATTTCTAGACATGTGAAATGCATGAACTAGGGCAAGAAAGTGAAAAAAAATTGGTCTGATTTTTTTTAGTACTTTTCAGTTTTTCTTAGTTTTCACATAAGGTCCGGGGTCAGGACAAAAGACAGATTTTTGACAAATTTCAAAATATGTCAGATATTGTCCAAATTATTTTTTATTTCACGTCTAGACATGTGAAATGCATGAACTAGTGCAAAAAAGTGTAACACAATTGGTTTGATTTTTTTTTAGTACTTTTCAGTTTTTCTTAGTTTTCACATAAGGTCCGGGGTCAGGACAAAAGACAGATTTTTGACAAATTTCAAAATCTGTCAGATATTGTCCAAATCATTTTTTATTTCACTTCTAGACATGTGAAATGCATGAACTAGGGCAAAAAAGTGTGAAAAAATTGGTTTGATTTTTTTTAGTACCTTGCAGTTTTTCTTAGTTTTCACATAAGGTCCGGGGTCAGGACTAAAGACAGATTTTTGACAAATTTCAAAATATGTCAGATATTGCCAAAATCATTTTTTATTTCACTTATAGACATGTGAAATGTATGAACTAGGGCAAAAAAGTGTAAAAAAATTGATTTGATTTTTTTTAGTACTTTTCAGTTTTTCTTAGTTTTCACATAAGGTCCGGGGTCAGGACAAAAGACAGATTTTTGACAAATTTCAAAATATGTCAGATATTGTCCAAATTATTTTTTATTTCACGTCTAGACATGTGAAATGCATGAACTAGTGCAAAAAAGTGTAACACAATTGGTTTGATTTTTTTTTAGTACCTTGCAGTTTTTCTTAGTTTTCACATAAGGTCCGGGGTCAGGACAAAAGACAGATTTTTGACAAATTTCAAAATATGCCAGATATTGTCCAAATTATTTTTTATTTCACTTCTAGACATGTGAAATGCATGAACTAGTGCAAAAAAGTGTAACAAAATTGGTTTGATTTTTTTTTAGTACTTTTCAGTTTTTCTTAGTTTTCACATAAGGTCCGGGGTCAGGACAAAAGACAGATTTTTGACAAATTTCAAAATCTGTCAGATATTGTCCAAATCATTTTTTATTTCATTTCTAGACATGTGAAATGCATGAACTAGGGCAAAAAAAGTGAAAAAAAAATTGGTCTGATTTTTTTTAGTACTTTTCAGTTTTTCTTAGTTTTCACATAAGGTCCGGGGTCAGGACAAAAGACAGATTTTTGACAAATTTCAAAATATGCCAGATATTGTCCAAATTATTTTTTATTTCACTTCTAGACATGTGAAATGCATGAACTAGTGCAAAAAAGTGTAACAAAATTGATTTGATTTTTTTTAGTACTTTTCAGTTTTTCTTAGTTTTCACATAAGGTCCGGGGTCAGGATAAAAGACAGATTTTTGACAAATTTCAAAATTCTCTGAGATATTGTCCAAATTATTTTTTATTTCACTTCTAGACATGTGAAATGCATGAACTAGTGCAAAAAAGTGTAACAAAATTGATTTGATTTTTTTTTAGTACTTTTCAGTTTTTCTTAGTTTTCACATAAGGTCCGGGGTCAGGACAAAAGACAGATTTTTGACAAATTTCAAAATATGTCAGATATTGTCCAAATAATTTTTTATTTCACGTCTAGACATGTGAAATGCATGAACTAGTGCAAAAAAGTGTAACAAAATTGATTTGATTTTTTTTTAGTACTTTTCAGTTTTTCTTAGTTTTCACATAAGGTCCGGGGTCAGGACAAAAGACAGATTTTTGCCAAATTTCAAAATCTGTCAGATATTGTCCAAATCATTTTTTATTTCATTTCTAGACATGTGAAATGCATGAACTAGGGCAAAAAAAGTGAAAAAAAATTGGACTGATTTTTTTTAGTACTTTTCAGTTTTTCTTAGTTTTCACATAAGGTCCGGGGTCAGGACAAAAGACAGATTTTTGACAAATTTCAAAATCTGTCAGATATTGTCCAAATCATTTTTTATTTAATTTCTAGACATGTGAAATGCATGAACTAGGGCAAGAAAGTGAAAAAAAATTGGTCTGATTTTTTTTAGTACTTTTCAGTTTTTCTTAGTTTTCACATAAGGTCCGGGGTCAGGACAAAAGACAGATTTTTGACAAATTTCAAAATATGTCAGATATTGTCCAAATTATTTTTTATTTCACGTCTAGACATGTGAAATGCATGAACTAGTGCAAAAAAGTGTAACAAAATTGGTTTGATTTTTTTTTAGTACTTTTCAGTTTTTCTTAGTTTTCACATAAGGTCCGGGGTCAGGACAAAAGACAGATTTTTGACAAATTTCAAAATCTGTCAGATATTGTCCAAATCATTTTTTATTTCACTTCTAGACATGTGAAATGCATGAACTAGGGCAAAAAAGTGTGAAAAAATTGGTTTGATTTTTTTTAGTACCTTGCAGTTTTTCTTAGTTTTCACATAAGGTCCGGGGTCAGGACAAAAGACAGATTTTTGACAAATTTCAAAATATATCAGATATTGTCCAAATCATTTTTTATTTCACTTATAGACATGTGAAATGTATGAACTAGGGCAAAAAAGTGTAAAAAAATTGGTTTGATTTTTTTTTAGTACCTTGCAGTTTTTCTTAGTTTTCACATAAGGTCCGGGGTCAGGACAAAAGACAGATTTTTGACAAATTTCAAAATCTCTCAGATATTGTCCAAATTATTTTTTATTTCACTTCTAGACATGTGAAATGCATGAACTAGGGCAAAAAAAGTGAAAAAAAATTGGTCTGATTTTTTTTAGTACTTTTCAGTTTTTCTTAGTTTTCACATAAGGTCCGGGGTCAGGACAAAAGACAGATTTTTGACAAATTTCAAAATATGTCAGATATTGTCCAAATCATTTTTTATTTCACTTATAGACATGTGAAATGCATGAACTAGTGCAAAAAAGTGTAACAAAATTGATTTGATTTTTTTTTAGTACTTTTCAGTTTTTCTTAGTTTTCACATAAGGTCCGGGGTCAGGACAAAAGACAGATTTTTGACAAATTTCAAAATCTGTCAGATATTGTCCAAATCATTTTTTATTTAATTTCTAGACATGTGAAATGCATGAACTAGGGCAAGAAAGTGAAAAAAAATTGGTCTGATTTTTTTTAGTACTTTTCAGTTTTTCTTAGTTTTCACATAAGGTCCGGGGTCAGGACAAAAGACAGATTTTTGACAAATTTCAAAATATGTCAGATATTGTCCAAATTATTTTTTATTTCACGTCTAGACATGTGAAATGCATGAACTAGTGCAAAAAAGTGTAACAAAATTGATTTGATTTTTTTTTAGTACTTTTCAGTTTTTCTTAGTTTTCACATAAGGTCCGGGGTCAGGACAAAAGACAGATTTTTGACAAATTTCAAAATCTGTCAGATATTGTCCAAATCATTTTTTATTTAATTTCTAGACATGTGAAATGCATGAACTAGGGCAAGAAAGTGAAAAAAAATTGGTCTGATTTTTTTTAGTACTTTTCAGTTTTTCTTAGTTTTCACATAAGGTCCGGGGTCAGGACAAAAGACAGATTTTTGACAAATTTCAAAATATGTCAGATATTGTCCAAATTATTTTTTATTTCACGTCTAGACATGTGAAATGCATGAACTAGTGCAAAAAAGTGTAACACAATTGGTTTGATTTTTTTTTAGTACTTTTCAGTTTTTCTTAGTTTTCACATAAGGTCCGGGGTCAGGACAAAAGACAGATTTTTGACAAATTTCAAAATCTGTCAGATATTGTCCAAATCATTTTTTATTTCACTTCTAGACATGTGAAATGCATGAACTAGGGCAAAAAAGTGTGAAAAAATTGGTTTGATTTTTTTTAGTACCTTGCAGTTTTTCTTAGTTTTCACATAAGGTCCGGGGTCAGGACTAAAGACAGATTTTTGACAAATTTCAAAATATGTCAGATATTGCCAAAATCATTTTTTATTTCACTTATAGACATGTGAAATGTATGAACTAGGGCAAAAAAGTGTAAAAAAATTGGTTTGATTTTTTTTTAGTACCTTGGAGTTTTTCTTAGTTTTCACATAAGGTCCGGGGTCAGGACAAAAGACAGATTTTTGACAAATTTCAAAATATGCCAGATATTGTCCAAATTATTTTTTATTTCACTTCTAGACATGTGAAATGCATGAACTAGGGCAAAAAAGTGTGAAAAAATTGGTTTGATTTTTTTTAGTACCTTGCAGTTTTTCTTAGTTTTCACATAAGGTCCGGGGTCAGGACAAAAGACAGATTTTTGACAAATTTCAAAATATGTCAGATATTGTCCAAATCATTTTTTATTTAATTTCTAGACATGTGAAATGCATGAACTAGGGCAAGAAAGTGAAAAAAAATTGGTCTGATTTTTTTTAGTACTTTTCAGTTTTTCTTAGTTTTCACATAAGGTCCGGGGTCAGGACAAAAGACAGATTTTTGACAAATTTCAAAATATGTCAGATATTGTCCAAATTATTTTTTATTTCACGTCTAGACATGTGAAATGCATGAACTAGTGCAAAAAAGTGTAACACAATTGGTTTGATTTTTTTTTAGTACTTTTCAGTTTTTCTTAGTTTTCACATAAGGTCCGGGGTCAGGACAAAAGACAGATTTTTGACAAATTTCAAAATCTGTCAGATATTGTCCAAATCATTTTTTATTTCACTTCTAGACATGTGAAATGCATGAACTAGGGCAAAAAAGTGTGAAAAAATTGGTTTGATTTTTTTTAGTACCTTGCAGTTTTTCTTAGTTTTCACATAAGGTCCGGGGTCAGGACTAAAGACAGATTTTTGACAAATTTCAAAATATGTCAGATATTGCCAAAATCATTTTTTATTTCACTTATAGACATGTGAAATGTATGAACTAGGGCAAAAAAGTGTAAAAAAATTGGTTTGATTTTTTTTTAGTACCTTGCAGTTTTTCTTAGTTTTCACATAAGGTCCGGGGTCAGGACAAAAGACAGATTTTTGACAAATTTCAAAATATGCCAGATATTGTCCAAATTATTTTTTATTTCACTTCTAGACATGTGAAATGCATGAACTAGGGCAAAAAAGTGTGAAAAAATTGGTTTGATTTTTTTTAGTACCTTGCAGTTTTTCTTAGTTTTCACATAAGGTCCGGGGTCAGGACAAAAGACAGATTTTTGACAAATTTCAAAATATGCCAGATATTGTCCAAATCATTTTTTATTTCATTTCTAGACATGTGAAATACATGAACTAGGGCAAAAAAAGTGAAAAAAAATTGGTCTGATTTTTTTTAGTACTTTTCAGTTTTTCTTAGTTTTCACATAAGGTCCGGGGTCAGGACAAAAGACAGATTTTTGACAAATTTCAAAATCTGTCAGATATTGTCCAAATCATTTTTTATTTAATTTCTAGACATGTGAAATGCATGAACTAGGGCAAGAAAGTGAAAAAAAATTGGTCTGATTTTTTTTAGTACTTTTCAGTTTTTCTTAGTTTTCACATAAGGTCCGGGGTCAAGACAAAAGACAGATTTTTGAAAATTTCAAAATATGTCAGATATTGTCCAAATTATTTTTTATTTCACGTCTAGACATGTGAAATGCATGAACTAGTGCAAAAAAGTGTAACAAAATTGATTTGATTTTTTTTTAGTACTTTTCAGTTTTTCTTAGTTTTCACATAAGGTCCGGGGTCAGGACAAAAGACAGATTTTTGACAAATTTCAAAATATGTCAGATATTGTCCAAATAATTTTTTATTTCACTTCTAGACATGTGAAATGCATGAACTAGTGCAAAAAAGTGTAACAACATTGATTTGATTTTTTTTTAGTACTTTTCAGTTTTTCTTAGTTTTCACATAAGGTCCGGGGTCAGGACAAAAGACAGATTTTTGACAAATTTCAAAATCTGTCAGATATTGTCCAAATCATTTTTTATTTCATTTCTAGACATGTGAAATACATGAACTAGGGCAAAAAAAGTGAAAAAAAATTGGTCTGATTTTTTTTAGTACTTTTCAGTTTTTCTTAGTTTTCACATAAGGTCCGGGGTCAGGACAAAAGACAGATTTTTGACAAATTTCAAAATATGTCAGATATTGTCCAAATCATTTTTTATTTCACTTCTAGACATGTGAAATGTATGAACTAGGGCAAAAAAGTGTAAAAAAATTGGTTTGATTTTTTTTTAGTACCTTGTAGTTTTTCTTAGTTTTCACATAAGGTCCGGGGTCAGGACAAAAGACAGATTTTTGACAAATTTCAAAATATGTCAGATATTGTCCAAATTATTTTTTATTTCACGTCTAGACATGTGAAATGCATGAACTAGTGCAAAAAAGTGTAACACAATTGGTTTGATTTTTTTTTAGTACTTTTCAGTTTTTCTTAGTTTTCACATAAGGTCCGGGGTCAGGACAAAAGACAGATTTTTGACAAATTTCAAAATCTGTCAGATATTGTCCAAATCATTTTTTATTTCATTTCTAGACATGTGAAATACATGAACTAGGGCAAAAAAAGTGAAAAAAAATTGGTCTGATTTTTTTTAGTACTTTTCAGTTTTTCTTAGTTTTCACATAAGGTCCGGGGTCAGGACAAAAGACAGATTTTTGACAAATTTCAAAATATGTCAGATATTGTCCAAATTATTTTTTATTTCACGTCTAGACATGTGAAATGCATGAACTAGTGCAAAAAAGTGTAACACAATTGGTTTGATTTTTTTTTAGTACTTTTCAGTTTTTCTTAGTTTTCACATAAGGTCCGGGGTCAGGACAAAAGACAGATTTTTGACAAATTTCAAAATCTGTCAGATATTGTCCAAATCATTTTTTATTTCACTTCTAGACATGTGAAATGCATGAACTAGGGCAAAAAAGTGTGAAAAAATTGGTTTGATTTTTTTTAGTACCTTGCAGTTTTTCTTAGTTTTCACATAAGGTCCGGGGTCAGGACTAAAGACAGATTTTTGACAAATTTCAAAATATGTCAGATATTGCCAAAATCATTTTTTATTTCACTTATAGACATGTGAAATGTATGAACTAGGGCAAAAAAGTGTAAAAAAATTGGTTTGATTTTTTTTTAGTACCTTGCAGTTTTTCTTAGTTTTCACATAAGGTCCGGGGTCAGGACAAAAGACAGATTTTTGACAAATTTCAAAATATGCCAGATATTGTCCAAATTATTTTTTATTTCACTTCTAGACATGTGAAATGCATGAACTAGGGCAAAAAAGTGTGAAAAAATTGGTTTGATTTTTTTTAGTACCTTGCAGTTTTTCTTAGTTTTCACATAAGGTCCGGGGTCAGGACAAAAGACAGATTTTTGACAAATTTCAAAATATGCCAGATATTGTCCAAATCATTTTTTATTTCATTTCTAGACATGTGAAATACATGAACTAGGGCAAAAAAAGTGAAAAAAAATTGGTCTGATTTTTTTTAGTACTTTTCAGTTTTTCTTAGTTTTCACATAAGGTCCGGGGTCAGGACAAAAGACAGATTTTTGACAAATTTCAAAATCTGTCAGATATTGTCCAAATCATTTTTTATTTAATTTCTAGACATGTGAAATGCATGAACTAGGGCAAGAAAGTGAAAAAAAATTGGTCTGATTTTTTTTAGTACTTTTCAGTTTTTCTTAGTTTTCACATAAGGTCCGGGGTCAAGACAAAAGACAGATTTTTGAAAATTTCAAAATATGTCAGATATTGTCCAAATTATTTTTTATTTCACGTCTAGACATGTGAAATGCATGAACTAGTGCAAAAAAGTGTAACAAAATTGATTTGATTTTTTTTTAGTACTTTTCAGTTTTTCTTAGTTTTCACATAAGGTCCGGGGTCAGGACAAAAGACAGATTTTTGACAAATTTCAAAATATGTCAGATATTGTCCAAATTATTTTTTATTTCACTTCTAGACATGTGAAATGCATGAACTAGTGCAAAAAAGTGTAACAACATTGATTTGATTTTTTTTTAGTACTTTTCAGTTTTTCTTAGTTTTCACATAAGGTCCGGGGTCAGGACAAAAGACAGATTTTTGACAAATTTCAAAATCTGTCAGATATTGTCCAAATCATTTTTTATTTCATTTCTAGACATGTGAAATACATGAACTAGGGCAAAAAAAGTGAAAAAAAATTGGTCTGATTTTTTTTAGTACTTTTCAGTTTTTCTTAGTTTTCACATAAGGTCCGGGGTCAGGACAAAAGACAGATTTTTGACAAATTTCAAAATATGTCAGATATTGTCCAAATCATTTTTTATTTCACTTCTAGACATGTGAAATGTATGAACTAGGGCAAAAAAGTGTAAAAAAATTGGTTTGATTTTTTTTTAGTACCTTGTAGTTTTTCTTAGTTTTCACATAAGGTCCGGGGTCAGGACAAAAGACAGATTTTTGACAAATTTCAAAATATGTCAGATATTGTCCAAATTATTTTTTATTTCACGTCTAGACATGTGAAATGCATGAACTAGTGCAAAAAAGTGTAACACAATTGGTTTGATTTTTTTTTAGTACTTTTCAGTTTTTCTTAGTTTTCACATAAGGTCCGGGGTCAGGACAAAAGACAGATTTTTGACAAATTTCAAAATCTGTCAGATATTGTCCAAATCATTTTTTATTTCATTTCTAGACATGTGAAATACATGAACTAGGGCAAAAAAAGTGAAAAAAAATTGGTCTGATTTTTTTTAGTACTTTTCAGTTTTTCTTAGTTTTCACATAAGGTCCGGGGTCAGGACAAAAGACAGATTTTTGACAAATTTCAAAATATGTCAGATATTGTCCAAATTATTTTTTATTTCACGTCTAGACATGTGAAATGCATGAACTAGTGCAAAAAAGTGTAACAAAATTGGTTTGATTTTTTTTTAGTACTTTTCAGTTTTTCTTAGTTTTCACATAAGGTCAGGGGTCAGGACAAAATACAGATTTCTGACAAATTTCAAAATCTGTCAGATATTGTCCAAATCATTTTTTATTTAATTTCTAGACATGTGAAATGCATGAACTAGGGCAAGAAAGTGTGAAAAAATTGGTTTGATTTTTTTTTAGTACTTTTCAGTTTTTCTTAGTTTTCACATAAGGTCCGGGGTCAGGACAAAAGACAGATTTTTGACAAATTTCAAAATATGTCAGATATTGTCCAAATTATTTTTTATTTCACGTCTAGACATGTGAAATGCATGAACTAGTGCAAAAAAAGTGTAACAAAATTGGTTTGATTTTTTTTTAGTACTTTTCAGTTTTTCTTAGTTTTCACATAAGGTCCGGGGTCAGGACAAAAGACAGATTTTTGACAAATTTCAAAATATGTCAGATATTGTCCAAATTATTTTTTATTTCACTTCTAGACATGTGAAATGCATGAACTAGGGCAAAAAAGGGAAAAAAAATTGGTCTGATTTTTTTTTAGTACCTTGCAGTTTTTCTTAGTTTTCACATAAGGTCCGGGGTCAGGACAAAAGACAGATTTTTGACAAATTTCAAAATATGTCAGATATTGTCCAAATCATTTTTTATTTCACTTCTAGACATGTGAAATGCATGAACTAGGGCAAAAAAGTGTAAAAAAATTGGTTTGATTTTTTTTAGTACCTTTCAGTTTTTTTTAGTTTTCACATAAGGTCCGGGGTCAGGACAAAAGACAGATTTTTGACAAATTTCAAAATATGTCAGATATTGTCCAAATTATTTTTTATTTCACTTCTAGACATGTGAAATGCATGAACTAGTGCAAAAAAGTGTAACAAAATTGATTTGATTTTTTTTTAGTACTTTTCAGTTTTTCTTAGTTTTCACATAAGGTCCGGGGTCAGGATAAAAGACAGATTTTTGACAAATTTCAAAATCTCTCAGATATTGTCCAAATTATTTTTTATTTCACTTCTAGACATGTGAAATGCATGAACTAGGGCAAAAAAAGTGAAAAAAAAATTGGTCTGATTTTTTTTAGTACTTTTCAGTTTTTCTTAGTTTTCACATAAGGTCCGGGGTCAGGACAAAAGACAGATTTTTGACAAATTTCAAAATATGTCAGATATTGTCCAAATCTTTTTTTATTTCACTTATAGACATGTGAAATGCATGAACTAGTGCAAAAAAGTGTAACAAAATTGATTTGATTTTTTTTTAGTACTTTTCAGTTTTTCTTAGTTTTCACATAAGGTCCGGGGTCAGGACAAAAGACAGATTTTTGACAAATTTCAAAATCTGTCAGATATTGTCCAAATCATTTTTTATTTCATTTCTAGACATGTGAAATACATGAACTAGGGCAAAAAAAGTGAAAAAAAATTGGTCTGATTTTTTTTAGTACTTTTCAGTTTTTCTTAGTTTTCACATAAGGTCCGGGGTCAGGACAAAAGACAGATTTTTGACAAATTTCAAAATATGTCAGATATTGTCCAAATTATTTTTTATTTCACGTCTAGACATGTGAAATGCATGAACTAGTGCAAAAAAGTGTAACAAAATTGGTTTGATTTTTTTTTAGTACTTTTCAGTTTTTCTTAGTTTTCACATAAGGTCCGGGGTCAGGACAAAATACAGATTTCTGACAAATTTCAAAATCTGTCAGATATTGTCCAAATCATTTTTTATTTAATTTCTAGACATGTGAAATGCATGAACTAGGGCAAGAAAGTGTGAAAAAATTGGTTTGATTTTTTTTTAGTACTTTTCAGTTTTTCTTAGTTTTCACATAAGGTCCGGGATCAGGACAAAAGACAGATTTTTGACAAATTTCAAAATATGTCAGATATTGTCCAAATTATTTTTTATTTCACGTCTAGACATGTGAAATGCATGAACTAGTGCAAAAAAAGTGTAACAAAATTGGTTTGATTTTTTTTTAGTACTTTTCAGTTTTTCTTAGTTTTCACATAAGGTCCGGGGTCAGGACAAAAGACAGATTTTTGACAAATTTCAAAATATGTCAGATATTGTCCAAATTATTTTTTATTTCACTTCTAGACATGTGAAATGCATGAACTAGGGCAAAAAAGGGAAAAAAAATTGGTCTGATTTTTTTTTAGTACCTTGCAGTTTTTCTTAGTTTTCACATAAGGTCCGGGGTCAGGACAAAAGACAGATTTTTGACAAATTTCAAAATATGTCAGATATTGTCCAAATCATTTTTTATTTCACTTCTAGACATGTGAAATGCATGAACTAGGGCAAAAAAGTGTAAAAAAATTGGTTTGATTTTTTTTAGTACCTTTCAGTTTTTTTTAGTTTTCACATAAGGTCCGGGGTCAGGACAAAAGACAGATTTTTGACAAATTTCAAAATATGTCAGATATTGTCCAAATCATTTTTTATTTCACTTATAGACATGTGAAATGCATGAACTAGGGCAAAAAAGTGTAAAAAAATTGGTTTGATTTTTTTTAGTACCTTTCAGTTTTTTTTAGTTTTCACATAAGGTCCGGGGTCAGGACAAAAGACAGATTTTTGACAAATTTCAAAATATGTCAGATATTGTCCAAATTATTTTTTATTTCACGTCTAGACATGTGAAATGCATGAACTAGTGCAAAAAAGTGTAACAAAATTGGTTTGATTTTTTTTTAGTACTTTTCAGTTTTTCTTAGTTTTCACATAAGGTCCGGGGTCAGGACAAAATACAGATTTCTGATAAATTTCAAAATCTGTCAGATATTGTCCAAATCATTTTTTATTTAATTTCTAGACATGTGAAATGCATGAACTAGGGCAAGAAAGTGTGAAAAAATTGGTTTGATTTTTTTTTTTAGTACTTTTCAGTTTTTCTTAGTTTTCACATAAGGTCCGGGGTCAGGACAAAAGACAGATTTTTGACAAATTTCAAAATATGTCAGATATTGTCCAAATTATTTTTTATTTCACGTCTAGACATGTGAAATGCATGAACTAGTGCAAAAAAAGTGTAACAAAATTGGTTTGATTTTTTTTTAGTACTTTTCAGTTTTTCTTAGTTTTCACATAAGGTCCGGGGTCAGGACAAAAGACAGAATTTTGACAAATTTCAAAATATGTCAGATATTGTCCAAATCATTTTTTATTTCACTTATAGACATGTGAAATGCATGAACTAGGGCAAAAAAGTTTAAAAAAATTGGTTTGATTTTTTTTTAGTACCTTGCATTTTTTTTTAGTTTTCACATAAGGTCCGGGGTCAGGACAAAAGACAGATTTTTGACAAATTTCAAAATATGTCAGATATTGTCCAAATTATTTTTTATTTCACTTATAGACATGTGAAATGCATGAACTAGGGCAAAAAAGGGAAAAAAAATTGGTCTGATTTTTTTTTAGTACCTTTCAGTTTTTCTTAGTTTTCACACAAGGTCCGGGGTCAGGACAAAAGACAGATTTTTGACAAATTTCAAAATATGTCAGATATTGTCCAAATCATTTTTTATTTCACTTCTAGACATGTGAAATGCATGAACTAGGGCAAAAAAGTGTAAAAAAATTGGTTTGATTTTTTTTAGTACCTTTCAGTTTTTCTTAGTTTTCACACAAGGTCCGGGGTCAGGACAAAAGACAGATTTTTGACAAATTTCAAAATATGTCAGATATTGTCCAAATTATTTTTTATTTCACTTATAGACATGTGAAATGCATGAACTAGGGCAAAAAAGTGTAAAAAAATTGGTTTGATTTTTTTTAGTACCTTTCAGTTTTTTTTAGTTTTCACATAAGGTCCGGGGTCAGGACAAAAGACAGATTTTTGACAAATTTCAAAATATGTCAGATATTGTCCAAATCATTTTTTATTTCACTTATAGACATGTGAAATGCATGAACTAGGGCAAAAAAGTGTAAAAAAATTGGTTTGATTTTTTTTAGTACCTTTCAGTTTTTTTTAGTTTTCACATAAGGTCCGGGGTCAGGACAAAAGACAGATTTTCGACAAATTTCAAAATATGTCAGATATTGTCCAAATAATTTTTTATTTCACTTCTAGACATGTGAAATGCATGAACTAGGGCAAAAAAGTGTAAAAATATTGGTTTGATTTTTTTTAGTACCTTTCAGTTTTTCTTAGTTTTCACATAAGGTCCGGGGTCAGGACAAAAGACAGATTTTTGAAAAATTTCAAAATCTGTCAGATATTGTCCAAATCATTTTTTATTTAATTTCTAGACATGTGAAATGCATGAACTAGGGCAAAAAAAGTGAAAAAAAATTGGTCTGATTTTTTTTAGTACTTTTCAGTTTTTCTTAGTTTTCACATAAGGTCCGGGGTCAGGACAAAAGACAGATTTTTGACAAATTTCAAAATATGTCAGATATTGTCCAAATTATTTTTTATTTCACGTCTAGACATGTGAAATGCATGAACTAGTGCAAAAAAGTGTAACAAAATTGGTTTGATTTTTTTTTAGTACTTTTCAGTTTTTCTTAGTTTTCACATAAGGTCCGGGGTCAGGACAAAAGACAGATTTTTGACAAATTTCAAAATCTGTCAGATATTGTCCAAATAATTTTTTATTTCACTTCTAGACATGTGAAATGCATGAACTAGGGCAAAAAAGTGTAAAAATATTGGTTTGATTTTTTTTAGTACCTTTCAGTTTTTCTTAGTTTTCACATAAGGTCCGGGGTCAGGACAAAAGACAGATTTTTGAAAAATTTCAAAATCTGTCAGATATTGTCCAAATCATTTTTTATTTAATTTCTAGACATGTGAAATGCATGAACTAGGGCAAAAAAAGTGAAAAAAAATTGGTCTGATTTTTTTTAGTACTTTTCAGTTTTTCTTAGTTTTCACATAAGGTCCGGGGTCAGGACAAAAGACAGATTTTTGACAAATTTCAAAATATGTCAGATATTGTCCAAATTATTTTTTATTTCACGTCTAGACATGTGAAATGCATGAACTAGTGCAAAAAAGTGTAACAAAATTGGTTTGATTTTTTTTTAGTACTTTTCAGTTTTTCTTAGTTTTCACATAAGGTCCGGGGTCAGGACAAAATACAGATTTCTGACAAATTTCAAAATCTGTCAGATATTGTCCAAATCATTTTTTATTTAATTTCTAGACATGTGAAATGCATGAACTAGGGCAAGAAAGTGTGAAAAAATTGGTTTGATTTTTTTTTAGTACTTTTCAGTTTTTCTTAGTTTTCACATAAGGTCCGGGGTCAGGACAAAAGACAGATTTTTGACAAATTTCAAAATATGTCAGATATTGTCCAAATTATTTTTTATTTCACGTCTAGACATGTGAAATGCATGAACTAGTGCAAAAAAGTGTAACACAATTGGTTTGATTTTTTTTTAGTACTTTTCAGTTTTTCTTAGTTTTCACATAAGGTCCGGGGTCAGGACAAAAGACAGATTTTTGACAAATTTCAAAATCTGTCAGATATTGTCCAAATCATTTTTTATTTCACTTCTAGACATGTGAAATGCATGAACTAGGGCAAAAAAGTGTGAAAAAATTGGTTTGATTTTTTTTAGTACCTTGCAGTTTTTCTTAGTTTTCACATAAGGTCCGGGGTCAGGACTAAAGACAGATTTTTGACAAATTTCAAAATATGTCAGATATTGCCAAAATCATTTTTTATTTCACTTATAGACATGTGAAATGTATGAACTAGGGCAAAAAAGTGTAAAAAAATTGGTTTGATTTTTTTTTAGTACCTTGGAGTTTTTCTTAGTTTTCACATAAGGTCCGGGGTCAGGACAAAAGACAGATTTTTGACAAATTTCAAAATATGCCAGATATTGTCCAAATTATTTTTTATTTCACTTCTAGACATGTGAAATGCATGAACTAGGGCAAAAAAGTGTGAAAAAATTGGTTTGATTTTTTTTAGTACCTTGCAGTTTTTCTTAGTTTTCACATAAGGTCCGGGGTCAGGACAAAAGACAGATTTTTGACAAATTTCAAAATATGTCAGATATTGTCCAAATCATTTTTTATTTCACTTATAGACATGTGAAATGTATGAACTAGGGCAAAAAAGTGTAAAAAAATTGGTTTGATTTTTTTTTAGTACCTTGCAGTTTTTCTTAGTTTTCACATAAGGTCCGGGGTCAGGACAAAAGACAGATTTTTGACAAATTTCAAAATCTGTCAGATATTGTCCAAATCATTTTTTATTTAATTTCTAGACATGTGAAATGCATGAACTAGGGCAAGAAAGTGAAAAAAAATTGGTCTGATTTTTTTTAGTACTTTTCAGTTTTTCTTAGTTTTCACATAAGGTCCGGGGTCAGGACAAAAGACAGATTTTTGACAAATTTCAAAATATGTCAGATATTGTCCAAATTATTTTTTATTTCACGTCTAGACATGTGAAATGCATGAACTAGTGCAAAAAAGTGTAACAAAATTGATTTGATTTTTTTTTTGTACTTTTCAGTTTTTCTTAGTTTTCACATAAGGTCCGGGGTCAGGACAAAAGACAGATTTTTGACAAATTTCAAAATATGTCAGATATTGTCCAAATTATTTTTTATTTCACTTCTAGACATGTGAAATGCATGAACTAGTGCAAAAAAGTGTAACAAAATTGATTTGATTTTTTTTTAGTACTTTTCAGTTTTTCTTAGTTTTCACATAAGGTCCGGGGTCAGGACAAAAGACAGATTTTTGACAAATTTCAAAATCTGTCAGATATTGTCCAAATCATTTTTTATTTAATTTCTAGACATGTGAAATGCATGAACTAGGGCAAGAAAGTGAAAAAAAATTGGTCTGATTTTTTTTAGTACTTTTCAGTTTTTCTTAGTTTTCACATAAGGTCCGGGGTCAGGACAAAAGACAGATTTTTGACAAATTTCAAAATATGTCAGATATTGTCCAAATTATTTTTTATTTCACGTCTAGACATGTGAAATGCATGAACTAGTGCAAAAAAGTGTAACACAATTGGTTTGATTTTTTTTTAGTACTTTTCAGTTTTTCTTAGTTTTCACATAAGGTCCGGGGTCAGGACAAAAGACAGATTTTTGACAAATTTCAAAATCTGTCAGATATTGTCCAAATCATTTTTTATTTCACTTCTAGACATGTGAAATGCATGAACTAGGGCAAAAAAGTGTGAAAAAATTGGTTTGATTTTTTTTAGTACCTTGCAGTTTTTCTTAGTTTTCACATAAGGTCCGGGGTCAGGACTAAAGACAGATTTTTGACAAATTTCAAAATATGTCAGATATTGCCAAAATCATTTTTTATTTCACTTATAGACATGTGAAATACATGAACTAGGGCAAAAAAAGTGAAAAAAAATTGGTCTGATTTTTTTTAGTACTTTTCAGTTTTTCTTAGTTTTCACATAAGGTCCGGGGTCAGGACAAAAGACAGATTTTTGACAAATTTCAAAATCTGTCAGATATTGTCCAAATCATTTTTTATTTAATTTCTAGACATGTGAAATGCATGAACTAGGGCAAGAAAGTGAAAAAAAATTGGTCTGATTTTTTTTTAGTACTTTTCAGTTTTTCTTAGTTTTCACATAAGGTCCGGGGTCAAGACAAAAGACAGATTTTTGAAAATTTCAAAATATGTCAGATATTGTCCAAATTATTTTTTATTTCACGTCTAGACATGTGAAATGCAATGAACTAGTGCAAAAAAGTGTAACAAAATTGATTTGATTTTTTTTTAGTACTTTTCAGTTTTTCTTAGTTTTCACATAAGGTCCGGGGTCAGGACAAAAGACAGATTTTTGACAAATTTCAAAATATGTCAGATATTGTCCAAATTATTTTTTATTTCACTTCTAGACATGTGAAATGCATGAACTAGTGCAAAAAAGTGTAACAAAATTGATTTGATTTTTTTTTAGTACTTTTCAGTTTTTCTTAGTTTTCACATAAGGTCCGGGGTCAGGACAAAAGACAGATTTTTGACAAATTTCAAAATCTGTCAGATATTGTCCAAATCATTTTTTATTTCATTTCTAGACATGTGAAATACATGAACTAGGGCAAAAAAAGTGAAAAAAAAATTGGTCTGATTTTTTTTAGTACTTTTCAGTTTTTCTTAGTTTTCACATAAGGTCCGGGGTCAGGACAAAAGACAGATTTTTGACAAATTTCAAAATATGTCAGATATTGTCCAAATCATTTTTTATTTCACTTCTAGACATGTGAAATGTATGAACTAGGGCAAAAAAGTGTAAAAAAATTGGTTTGATTTTTTTTTAGTACCTTGTAGTTTTTCTTAGTTTTCACATAAGGTCCGGGGTCAGGACAAAAGACAGATTTTTGACAAATTTCAAAATATGTCAGATATTGTCCAAATTATTTTTTTATTTCACGTCTAGACATGTGAAATGCATGAACTAGTGCAAAAAAGTGTAACACAATTGGTTTGATTTTTTTTTAGTACTTTTCAGTTTTTCTTAGTTTTCACATAAGGTCCGGGGTCAGGACAAAAGACAGATTTTTGACAAATTTCAAAATCTGTCAGATATTGTCCAAATCATTTTTTATTTCATTTCTAGACATGTGAAATACATGAACTAGGGCAAAAAAAGTGAAAAAAAATTGGTCTGATTTTTTTTAGTACTTTTCAGTTTTTCTTAGTTTTCACATAAGGTCCGGGGTCAGGACAAAAGACAGATTTTTGACAAATTTCAAAATATGTCAGATATTGTCCAAATTATTTTTTATTTCACGTCTAGACATGTGAAATGCATGAACTAGTGCAAAAAAGTGTAACAAAATTGGTTTGATTTTTTTTTAGTACTTTTCAGTTTTTCTTAGTTTTCACATAAGGTCCGGGGTCAGGACAAAATACAGATTTCTGACAAATTTCAAAATCTGTCAGATATTGTCCAAATCATTTTTTATTTAATTTCTAGACATGTGAAATGCATGAACTAGGGCAAGAAAGTGTGAAAAAATTGGTTTGATTTTTTTTTAGTACTTTTCAGTTTTTCTTAGTTTTCACGTAAGGTCCGGGGTCAGGACAAAAGACAGATTTTTGACAAATTTCAAAATATGTCAGATATTGTCCAAATTATTTTTTATTTCACTTCTAGACATGTGAAATGCATGAACTAGTGCAAAAAAAGTGTAACAAAATTGGTTTGATTTTTTTTTAGTACTTTTCAGTTTTTCTTAGTTTTCACATAAGGTCCGGGGTCAGGACAAAAGACAGATTTTTGACAAATTTCAAAATATGTCAGATATTGTCCAAATTATTTTTTATTTCACTTCTAGACATGTGAAATGCATGAACTAGGGCAAAAAAGTGTAAAAAAATTGGTTTGATTTTTTTTAGTACCTTTAAGTTTTTTTTAGTTTTCACATAAGGTCCGGGGTCAGGACAAAAGACAGATTTTTGACAAATTTCAAAATATGTCAGATATTGTCCAAATTATTTTTTATTTCACTTCTAGACATGTGAAATGCATGAACTAGTGCAAAAAAGTGTAACAAAATTGATTTGATTTTTTTTTAGTACTTTTCAGTTTTTCTTAGTTTTCACATAAGGTCCGGGGTCAGGATAAAAGACAGATTTTTGACAAATTTCAAAATCTCTCAGATATTGTCCAAATTATTTTTTATTTCACTTCTAGACATGTGAAATGCATGAACTAGGGCAAAAAAAGTGAAAAAAAAATTGGTCTGATTTTTTTTAGTACTTTTCAGTTTTTCTTAGTTTTCACATAAGGTCCGGGGTCAGGACAAAAGACAGATTTTTGACAAATTTCAAAATATGTCAGATATTGTCCAAATCTTTTTTTATTTCACTTATAGACATGTGAAATGCATGAACTAGTGCAAAAAAGTGTAACAAAATTGATTTGATTTTTTTTTAGTACTTTTCAGTTTTTCTTAGTTTTCACATAAGGTCCGGGGTCAGGACAAAAGACAGATTTTTGACAAATTTCAAAATCTGTCAGATATTGTCCAAATCATTTTTTATTTCATTTCTAGACATGTGAAATACATGAACTAGGGCAAAAAAAGTGAAAAAAAATTGGTCTGATTTTTTTTAGTACTTTTCAGTTTTTCTTAGTTTTCACATAAGGTCCGGGGTCAGGACAAAAGACAGATTTTTGACAAATTTCAAAATATGTCAGATATTGTCCAAATTATTTTTTATTTCACGTCTAGACATGTGAAATGCATGAACTAGTGCAAAAAAGTGTAACAAAATTGGTTTGATTTTTTTTTAGTACTTTTCAGTTTTTCTTAGTTTTCACATAAGGTCCGGGGTCAGGACAAAATACAGATTTCTGACAAATTTCAAAATCTGTCAGATATTGTCCAAATCATTTTTTATTTAATTTCTAGACATGTGAAATGCATGAACTAGGGCAAGAAAGTGTGAAAAAATTGGTTTGATTTTTTTTTAGTACTTTTCAGTTTTTCTTAGTTTTCACATAAGGTCCGGGATCAGGACAAAAGACAGATTTTTGACAAATTTCAAAATATGTCAGATATTGTCCAAATTATTTTTTATTTCACGTCTAGACATGTGAAATGCATGAACTAGTGCAAAAAAAGTGTAACAAAATTGGTTTGATTTTTTTTTAGTACTTTTCAGTTTTTCTTAGTTTTCACATAAGGTCCGGGGTCAGGACAAAAGACAGATTTTTGACAAATTTCAAAATATGTCAGATATTGTCCAAATTATTTTTTATTTCACTTCTAGACATGTGAAATGCATGAACTAGGGCAAAAAAGGGAAAAAAAATTGGTCTGATTTTTTTTTAGTACCTTGCAGTTTTTCTTAGTTTTCACATAAGATCCGGGGTCAGGACAAAAGACAGATTTTTGACAAATTTCAAAATATGTCAGATATTGTCCAAATCATTTTTTTATTTCACTTCTAGACATGTGAAATGCATGAACTAGGGCAAAAAAGTGTAAAAAAATTGGTTTGATTTTTTTTAGTACCTTTCAGTTTTTCTTAGTTTTCACACAAGGTCCGGGGTCAGGACAAAAGACAGATTTTTGACAAATTTCAAAATATGTCAGATATTGTCCAAATTATTTTTTATTTCACTTATAGACATGTGAAATGCATGAACTAGGGCAAAAAAGTGTAAAAAAATTGGTTTGATTTTTTTTAGTACCTTTCAGTTTTTTTTAGTTTTCACATAAGGTCCGGGGTCAGGACAAAAGACAGATTTTTGACAAATTTCAAAATATGTCAGATATTGTCCAAATCATTTTTTATTTCACTTATAGACATGTGAAATGCATGAACTAGGGCAAAAAAGTGTAAAAAAATTGGTTTGATTTTTTTTAGTACCTTTCAGTTTTTTTTAGTTTTCACATAAGGTCCGGGGTCAGGACAAAAGACAGATTTTCGACAAATTTCAAAATATGTCAGATATTGTCCAAATAATTTTTTATTTCACTTCTAGACATGTGAAATGCATGAACTAGGGCAAAAAAGTGTAAAAATATTGGTTTGATTTTTTTTAGTACCTTTCAGTTTTTCTTAGTTTTCACATAAGGTCCGGGGTCAGGACAAAAGACAGATTTTTGAAAAATTTCAAAATCTGTCAGATATTGTCCAAATCATTTTTTATTTAATTTCTAGACATGTGAAATGCATGAACTAGGGCAAAAAAAGTGAAAAAAAATTGGTCTGATTTTTTTTAGTACTTTTCAGTTTTTCTTAGTTTTCACATAAGGTCCGGGGTCAGGACAAAAGACAGATTTTTGACAAATTTCAAAATATGTCAGATATTGTCCAAATTATTTTTTATTTCACGTCTAGACATGTGAAATGCATGAACTAGTGCAAAAAAGTGTAACAAAATTGGTTTGATTTTTTTTTAGTACTTTTCAGTTTTTCTTAGTTTTCACATAAGGTCCGGGGTCAGGACAAAAGACAGATTTTTGACAAATTTCAAAATCTGTCAGATATTGTCCAAATAATTTTTTATTTCACTTCTAGACATGTGAAATGCATGAACTAGGGCAAAAAAGTGTAAAAATATTGGTTTGATTTTTTTTAGTACCTTTCAGTTTTTCTTAGTTTTCACATAAGGTCCGGGGTCAGGACAAAAGACAGATTTTTGAAAAATTTCAAAATCTGTCAGATATTGTCCAAATCATTTTTTATTTAATTTCTAGACATGTGAAATGCATGAACTAGGGCAAAAAAAGTGAAAAAAAATTGGTCTGATTTTTTTTAGTACTTTTCAGTTTTTCTTAGTTTTCACATAAGGTCCGGGGTCAGGACAAAAGACAGATTTTTGACAAATTTCAAAATATGTCAGATATTGTCCAAATTATTTTTTATTTCACGTCTAGACATGTGAAATGCATGAACTAGTGCAAAAAAGTGTAACAAAATTGGTTTGATTTTTTTTTAGTACTTTTCAGTTTTTCTTAGTTTTCACATAAGGTCCGGGGTCAGGACAAAATACAGATTTCTGACAAATTTCAAAATCTGTCAGATATTGTCCAAATCATTTTTTATTTAATTTCTAGACATGTGAAATGCATGAACTAGGGCAAGAAAGTGTGAAAAAATTGGTTTGATTTTTTTTTAGTACTTTTCAGTTTTTCTTAGTTTTCACATAAGGTCCGGGGTCAGGACAAAAGACAGATTTTTGACAAATTTCAAAATATGTCAGATATTGTCCAAATTATTTTTTATTTCACGTCTAGACATGTGAAATGCATGAACTAGTGCAAAAAAAGTGTAACAAAATTGGTTTGATTTTTTTTTAGTACTTTTCAGTTTTTCTTAGTTTTCACATAAGGTCCGGGGTCAGGACAAAAGACAGATTTTTGACAAATTTCAAAATATGTCAGATATTGTCCAAATTATTTTTTATTTCACTTCTAGACATGTGAAATGCATGAACTAGGGCAAAAAAGGGAAAAAAAATTGGTCTGATTTTTTTTTAGTACCTTGCAGTTTTTCTTAGTTTTCACATAAGGTCCGGGGTCAGGACAAAAGACAGATTTTTGACAAATTTCAAAATATGTCAGATATTGTCCAAATCATTTTTTATTTCACTTCTAGACATGTGAAATGCATGAACTAGGGCAAAAAAGTGTAAAAAAATTGGTTTGATTTTTTTTAGTACCTTTCAGTTTTTTTTAGTTTTCACATAAGGTCCGGGGTCAGGACAAAAGACAGATTTTTGACAAATTTCAAAATATGTCAGATATTGTCCAAATCATTTTTTATTTCACTTATAGACATGTGAAATGCATGAACTAGGGCAAAAAAGTGTAAAAAAATTGGTTTGATTTTTTTTAGTACCTTTCAGTTTTTTTTAGTTTTCACATAAGGTCCGGGGTCAGGACAAAAGACAGATTTTTGACAAATTTCAAAATATGTCAGATATTGTCCAAATTATTTTTTATTTCACGTCTAGACATGTGAAATGCATGAACTAGTGCAAAAAAGTGTAACAAAATTGGTTTGATTTTTTTTTAGTACTTTTCAGTTTTTCTTAGTTTTCACATAAGGTCCGGGGTCAGGACAAAATACAGATTTCTGATAAATTTCAAAATCTGTCAGATATTGTCCAAATCATTTTTTATTTAATTTCTAGACATGTGAAATGCATGAACTAGGGCAAGAAAGTGTGAAAAAATTGGTTTGATTTTTTTTTTTAGTACTTTTCAGTTTTTCTTAGTTTTCACATAAGGTCCGGGGTCAGGACAAAAGACAGATTTTTGACAAATTTCAAAATATGTCAGATATTGTCCAAATTATTTTTTATTTCACGTCTAGACATGTGAAATGCATGAACTAGTGCAAAAAAAGTGTAACAAAATTGGTTTGATTTTTTTTTAGTACTTTTCAGTTTTTCTTAGTTTTCACATAAGGTCCGGGGTCAGGACAAAAGACAGAATTTTGACAAATTTCAAAATATGTCAGATATTGTCCAAATCATTTTTTATTTCACTTATAGACATGTGAAATGCATGAACTAGGGCAAAAAAGTTTAAAAAAATTGGTTTGATTTTTTTTTAGTACCTTGCATTTTTTTTTAGTTTTCACATAAGGTCCGGGGTCAGGACAAAAGACAGATTTTTGACAAATTTCAAAATATGTCAGATATTGTCCAAATTATTTTTTATTTCACTTATAGACATGTGAAATGCATGAACTAGGGCAAAAAAGGGAAAAAAAATTGGTCTGATTTTTTTTTAGTACCTTTCAGTTTTTCTTAGTTTTCACACAAGGTCCGGGGTCAGGACAAAAGACAGATTTTTGACAAATTTCAAAATATGTCAGATATTGTCCAAATCATTTTTTATTTCACTTCTAGACATGTGAAATGCATGAACTAGGGCAAAAAAGTGTAAAAAAATTGGTTTGATTTTTTTTAGTACCTTTCAGTTTTTCTTAGTTTTCACACAAGGTCCGGGGTCAGGACAAAAGACAGATTTTTGACAAATTTCAAAATATGTCAGATATTGTCCAAATTATTTTTTATTTCACTTATAGACATGTGAAATGCATGAACTAGGGCAAAAAAGTGTAAAAAAATTGGTTTGATTTTTTTTAGTACCTTTCAGTTTTTTTTAGTTTTCACATAAGGTCCGGGGTCAGGACAAAAGACAGATTTTTGACAAATTTCAAAATATGTCAGATATTGTCCAAATCATTTTTTATTTCACTTATAGACATGTGAAATGCATGAACTAGGGCAAAAAAGTGTAAAAAAATTGGTTTGATTTTTTTTAGTACCTTTCAGTTTTTTTTAGTTTTCACATAAGGTCCGGGGTCAGGACAAAAGACAGATTTTCGACAAATTTCAAAATATGTCAGATATTGTCCAAATTATTTTTTATTTCACGTGTAGACATGTGAAATGCATGAACTAGTGCAAAAAAGTGTAACAAAATTGGTTTGATTTTTTTTTAGTACTTTTCAGTTTTTCTTAGTTTTCACATAAGGTCCGGGGTCAGGACAAAAGACAGATTTTTGACAAATTTCAAAATCTGTCAGATATTGTCCAAATAATTTTTTATTTCACTTCTAGACATGTGAAATGCATGAACTAGGGCAAAAAAGTGTAAAAATATTGGTTTGATTTTTTTTAGTACCTTTCAGTTTTTCTTAGTTTTCACATAAGGTCCGGGGTCAGGACAAAAGACAGATTTTTGAAAAATTTCAAAATCTGTCAGATATTGTCCAAATCATTTTTTATTTAATTTCTAGACATGTGAAATGCATGAACTAGGGCAAAAAAAGTGAAAAAAAATTGGTCTGATTTTTTTTAGTACTTTTCAGTTTTTCTTAGTTTTCACATAAGGTCCGGGGTCAGGACAAAATACAGATTTCTGATAAATTTCAAAATCTGTCAGATATTGTCCAAATCATTTTTTATTTAATTTCTAGACATGTGAAATGCATGAACTAGGGCAAGAAAGTGTGAAAAAATTGGTTTGATTTTTTTTTAGTACTTTTCAGTTTTTCTTAGTTTTCACATAAGGTCCGGGGTCAGGACAAAAGACAGATTTTTGACAAATTTCAAAATATGTCAGATATTGTCCAAATTATTTTTTATTTCACGTCTAGACATGTGAAATGCATGAACTAGTGCAAAAAAGTGTAACAAAATTGGTTTGATTTTTTTTTAGTACTTTTCAGTTTTTCTTAGTTTTCACATAAGGTCCGGGGTCAGGACAAAAGACAGAATTTTGACAAATTTCAAAATATGTCAGATATTGTCCAAATCATTTTTTATTTCACTTATAGACATGTGAAATGCATGAACTAGGGCAAAAAAGTGTAAAAAAATTGGTTTGATTTTTTTTTAGTACCTTGCATTTTTTTTTAGTTTTCACATAAGGTCCGGGGTCAGGACAAAAGACAGATTTTTGACAAATTTCAAAATATGTCAGATATTGTCCAAATTATTTTTTATTTCACGTCTAGACATGTGAAATGCATGAACTAGGGCAAAAAAGTGTAAAAAAATTGGTTTGATTTTTTTTAGTACCTTGCAGTTTTTCTTAGTTTTCACATAAGGTCCGGGGTCAGGACAAAAGACAGAATTTTGACAAATTTCAAAATATGTCAGATATTGTCCAAATCATTTTTTATTTCACTTCTAGACATGTGAAATGCATGAACTAGGGCAAAAAAGTGTAAAAAAATTGGTTTGATTTTTTTTTAGAACCTTGCAGTTTTTCTTAGTTTTCACATAAGGTCCGGGGTCAGGACAAAAGACAGAATTTTGACAAATTTCAAAATTTGTCAGATATTGTCCAAATCATTTTTTATTTCACGTCTAGACATGTGAAATGCATGAACTAGGGCAAAAAAGTGTAAAAAAATTGGTTTGATTTTTTTTAGTACCTTTCAGTTTTTCTTAGTTTTCACATAAGGTCCGGGGTCAGGACAAAAGACAGATTTTTGACAAATTTCAAAATATGTCAGATATTGTCCAAATTATTTTTTATTTCACGTCTAGACATGTGAAATGCATGAACTAGGGCAAAAAAGTGTAAAAAAATTGGTTTGATTTTTTTTAGTACCTTGCAGTTTTTCTTAGTTTTCACATAAGGTCCGGGGTCAGGACAAAAGACAGAATTTTGACAAATTTCAAAATATGTCAGATATTGTCCAAATCATTTTTTATTTCACTTCTAGACATGTGAAATGCATGAACTAGGGCAAAAAAGTGTAAAAAAATTGGTTTGATTTTTTTTTAGAACCTTGCAGTTTTTCTTAGTTTTCACATAAGGTCCGGGGTCAGGACAAAAGACAGAATTTTGACAAATTTCAAAATTTGTCAGATATTGTCCAAATCATTTTTTATTTCACGTCTAGACATGTGAAATGCATGAACTAGTGCAAAAAAGTGTAACAAAATTGGTTTGATTTTTTTTTAGTACTTTTCAGTTTTTCTTAGTTTTCACATAAGGTCCGGGGTCAGGACAAAAGACAGATTTTTGACAAATTTCAAAATCTGTCAGATATTGTCCAAATAATTTTTTATTTCACTTGTAGACATGTGAAATGCATGAACTAGGGCAAAAAAGTGTAAAAATATTGGTTTGATTTTTTTTAGTACCTTTCAGTTTTTCTTAGTTTTCACATAAGGTCCGGGGTCAGGACAAAAGACAGATTTTTGACAAATTTCAAAATATGTCAGATATTGTCCAAATCATTTTTTATTTCACGTCTAGACATGTGAAATGCATGAACTAGTGCAAAAAAGTGTAACAAAATTGGTTTGATTTTTTTTAGTACCTTTCAGTTTTTCTTAGTTTTCACATAAGGTCCGGGGTCAGCACAAAAGACAGATTTTTGACAAATTTCAAAATCTGTCAGATATTGTCCAAGTCATTTTTTATTTCACTTCTAGACATGTGAAATGCATGAACTAGGGCAAAAAAGTGTAAAAAAATTGGTTTGATTTTTTTTAGTACCTTACAGTTTTTCTTAGTTTTCACATAAGGTCCGGGGGGTCAGGACAAAAGACAGATTTTTGAAAAATTTCAAAATATGTCAGATATTGTCCAAATTATTTTTTATTTCACTTCTAGACATGTGAAATGCATGAACTAGGGCAAAAAAAGTGAAAAAAAATTGGTCTGATTTTTTTTTAGTACCTTGCAGTTTTTCTTAGTTTTCACATAAGGTCCGGGGTTAGGACAAAAGACAGATTTTTGACAAATTTCAAAATATGTCAGATATTGTCCAAATCATTTTTTATTTCACTTCTAGACATGTGAAATGCATGAACTAGGGCAAAAAAGTGTAAAAAAATTGGTTTGATTTTTTTTAGTACCTTTCAGTTTTTCTTAGTTTTCACAAAAGGTCCGGGGTCAGGACAAAAGACAGAATTTTGACAAATTTCAAAATATGTCAGATATTGTCCAAATCATTTTTTATTTCACTTATAGACATGTGAAATGCATGAACTAGGGCAAAAAAGTGTAACAAAATTGGTTTGATTTTTTTTAGTACCTTTCAGTTTTTTTTAGTTTTCACATAAGGTCCGGGGTCAGGACAAAAGACAGATTTTTGACAAATTTCAAAATATGTCAGATATTGTCCAAATTATTTTTTATTTCACGTCTAGACATGTGAAATGCATGAACTAGGGCAAAAAAAGTGAAAAAAAATTGGTCTGATTTTTTTTAGTACCTTTCAGTTTTTCTTAGTTTTCTCACAAGGTCCGGGGTCAGGACAAAAGACAGATTTTTGACAAATTTCAAAATATGTCAGATATTGTCCAAATCATTTTTTATTTCACTTATAGACATGTGAAATGCATGAACTAGGGCAAAAAAGTTTAAAAAAATTGGTTTGATTTTTTTTTAGTACCTTGCATTTTTTTTTAGTTTTCACATAAGGTCCGGGGTCAGGACAAAAGACAGATTTTTGACAAATTTCAAAATATGTCAGATATTGTCCAAATTATTTTTTATTTCACGTCTAGACATGTGAAATGCATGAACTAGGGCAAAAAAGTGTAAAAAAATTGGTTTGATTTTTTTTAGTACCTTGCAGTTTTTCTTAGTTTTCACATAAGGTCCGGGGTCAGCACAAAAGACAGATTTTTGACAAATTTCAAAATCTGTCAGATATTGTCCAAGTCATTTTTTATTTCACTTCTAGACATGTGAAATGCATGAACTAGGGCAAAAAAGTGTAAAAAAATTGGTTTGATTTTTTTTAGTACCTTACAGTTTTTCTTAGTTTTCACATAAGGTCCGGGGGGTCAGGACAAAAGACAGATTTTTGAAAAATTTCAAAATATGTCAGATATTGTCCAAATTATTTTTTATTTCACTTCTAGACATGTGAAATGCATGAACTAGGGCAAAAAAGGGAAAAAAAATTGGTCTGATTTTTTTTTAGTACCTTGCAGTTTTTCTTAGTTTTCACATAAGGTCCGGGGTCAGGACAAAAGACAGATTTTTGACAAATTTCAAAATATGTCAGATATTGTCCAAATCATTTTTTATTTCACTTCTAGACATGTGAAATGCATGAACTAGGGCAAAAAAGTGTAAAAAAATTGGTTTGATTTTTTTTAGTACCTTTCAGTTTTTCTTAGTTTTCACACAAGGTCCGGGGTCAGGACAAAAGACAGATTTTTGACAAATTTCAAAATATGTCAGATATTGTCCAAATTATTTTTTATTTCACTTATAGACATGTGAAATGCATGAACTAGGGCAAAAAAGTGTAAAAAAATTGGTTTGATTTTTTTTAGTACCTTTCAGTTTTTTTTAGTTTTCACATAAGGTCCGGGGTCAGGACAAAAGACAGATTTTTGACAAATTTCAAAATATGTCAGATATTGTCCAAATCATTTTTTATTTCACTTATAGACATGTGAAATGCATGAACTAGGGCAAAAAAGTGTAAAAAAATTGGTTTGATTTTTTTTAGTACCTTTCAGTTTTTTTTAGTTTTCACATAAGGTCCGGGGTCAGGACAAAAGACAGATTTTTGACAAATTTCAAAATATGTCAGATATTGTCCAAATTATTTTTTATTTCACGTCTAGACATGTGAAATGCATGAACTAGTGCAAAAAAGTGTAACAAAATTGGTTTGATTTTTTTTTAGTACTTTTCAGTTTTTCTTAGTTTTCACATAAGGTCCGGGGTCAGGACAAAAGACAGATTTTTGACAAATTTCAAAATCTGTCAGATATTGTCCAAATAATTTTTTATTTCACTTCTAGACATGTGAAATGCATGAACTAGGGCAAAAAAGTGTAAAAATATTGGTTTGATTTTTTTTAGTACCTTTCAGTTTTTCTTAGTTTTCACATAAGGTCCGGGGTCAGGACAAAAGACAGATTTTTGAAAAATTTCAAAATCTGTCAGATATTGTCCAAATCATTTTTTATTTAATTTCTAGACATGTGAAATGCATGAACTAGGGCAAAAAAAGTGAAAAAAAATTGGTCTGATTTTTTTTAGTACTTTTCAGTTTTTCTTAGTTTTCACATAAGGTCCGGGGTCAGGACAAAATACAGATTTCTGACAAATTTAAAAATCTGTCAGATATTGTCCAAATCATTTTTTATTTAATTTCTAGACATGTGAAATGCATGAACTAGGGCAAGAAAGTGTGAAAAAATTTGTTTGATTTTTTTTTTGTACTTTTCAGTTTTTCTTAGTTTTCACATAAGGTCCGGGGTCAGGACAAAAGACAGATTTTTGACAAATTTCAAAATATGTCAGATATTGTCCAAATTATTTTTTATTTCACGTCTAGACATGTGAAATGCATGAACTAGGGCAAAAAAGTGTAAAAAAATTGGTTTGATTTTTTTTTAGTACCTTGCAGTTTTTCTTAGTTTTCACATAAGGTCCGGGGTCAGGACAAAAGACAGATTTTTGACAAATTTCAAAATATGTCAGATATTGTCCAAATCATTTTTTATTTCACGTCTAGACATGTGAAATGCATGAACTAGTGCAAAAAAGTGTAACAAAATTGGTTTGATTTTTTTTAGTACCTTTCAGTTTTTCTTAGTTTTCACATAAGGTCCGGGGTCAGCACAAAAGACAGATTTTTGACAAATTTCAAAATCTGTCAGATATTGTCCAAGTCATTTTTTATTTCACTTCTAGACATGTGAAATGCATGAACTAGGGCAAAAAAGTGTAAAAAAATTGGTTTGATTTTTTTTAGTACCTTACAGTTTTTCTTAGTTTTCACATAAGGTCCGGGGGGTCAGGACAAAAGACAGATTTTTGAAAAATTTCAAAATATGTCAGATATTGTCCAAATTATTTTTTATTTCACTTCTAGACATGTGAAATGCATGAACTAGTGCAAAAAAGTGTAACAAAATTGGTTTGATTTTTTTTAGTACTTTTCAGTTTTTCTTAGTTTTCACATAAGGTCCGGGGTCAGGACAAAAGACAGATTTTTGACAAATTTCAAAATCTGTCAGATATTGTCCAAATAATTTTTTATTTCACTTCTAGACATGTGAAATGCATGAACTAGGGCAAAAAAGTGTAAAAATATTGGTTTGATTTTTTTTAGTACCTTTCAGTTTTTCTTAGTTTTCACATAAGGTCCGGGGTCAGGACAAAAGACAGATTTTTGACAAATTTCAAAATATGTCAGATATTGTCCAAATCATTTTTTATTTAATTTCTAGACATGTGAAATGCATGAACTAGGGCAAAAAAAGTGAAAAAAAATTGGTCTGATTTTTTTTAGTACTTTTCAGTTTTTCTTAGTTTTCACATAAGGTCCGGGGTCAGGACAAAATACAGATTTCTGACAAATTTAAAAATCTGTCAGATATTGTCCAAATCATTTTTTATTTAATTTCTAGACATGTGAAATGCATGAACTAGGGCAAGAAAGTGTGAAAAAATTTGTTTGATTTTTTTTTTTGTACTTTTCAGTTTTTCTTAGTTTTCACATAAGGTCCGGGGTCAGGACAAAAGACAGATTTTTGACAAATTTCAAAATATGTCAGATATTGTCCAAATTATTTTTTATTTCACGTCTAGACATGTGAAATGCATGAACTAGGGCAAAAAAGTGTAAAAAAATTGGTTTGATTTTTTTTTAGTACCTTGCAGTTTTTCTTAGTTTTCACATAAGGTCCGGGGTCAGGACAAAAGACAGATTTTTGACAAATTTCAAAATATGTCAGATATTGTCCAAATCATTTTTTATTTCACGTCTAGACATGTGAAATGCATGAACTAGTGCAAAAAAGTGTAACAAAATTGGTTTGATTTTTTTTAGTACCTTTCAGTTTTTCTTAGTTTTCACATAAGGTCCGGGGTCAGCACAAAAGACAGATTTTTGACAAATTTCAAAATCTGTCAGATATTGTCCAAGTCATTTTTTATTTCACTTCTAGACATGTGAAATGCATGAACTAGGGCAAAAAAGTGTAAAAAAATTGGTTTGATTTTTTTTAGTACCTTACAGTTTTTCTTAGTTTTCACATAAGGTCCGGGGGGTCAGGACAAAAGACAGATTTTTGAAAAATTTCAAAATATGTCAGATATTGTCCAAATTATTTTTTATTTCACTTCTAGACATGTGAAATGCATGAACTAGGGCAAAAAAAGTGAAAAAAAATTGGTCTGATTTTTTTTTAGTACCTTGCAGTTTTTCTTAGTTTTCACATAAGGTCCGGGGTTAGGACAAAAGACAGATTTTTGACAAATTTCAAAATATGTCAGATATTGTCCAAATCATTTTTTATTTCACTTCTAGACATGTGAAATGCATGAACTAGGGCAAAAAAGTGTAAAAAAATTGGTTTGATTTTTTTTAGTACCTTTCAGTTTTTCTTAGTTTTCACAAAAGGTCCGGGGTCAGGACAAAAGACAGAATTTTGACAAATTTCAAAATATGTCAGATATTGTCCAAATCATTTTTTATTTCACTTATAGACATGTGAAATGCATGAACTAGGGCAAAAAAGTGTAACAAAATTGGTTTGATTTTTTTTAGTACCTTTCAGTTTTTTTTAGTTTTCACATAAGGTCCGGGGTCAGGACAAAAGACAGATTTTTGACAAATTTCAAAATATGTCAGATATTGTCCAAATTATTTTTTATTTCACTTCTAGACATGTGAAATGCATGAACTAGGGCAAAAAAAGTGAAAAAAAATTGGTCTGATTTTTTTTAGTACCTTTCAGTTTTTCTTAGTTTTCTCACAAGGTCCGGGGTCAGGACAAAAGACAGATTTTTGACAAATTTCAAAATATGTCAGATATTGTCCAAATTATTTTTTATTTCACGTCTAGACATGTGAAATGCATGAACTAGGGCAAAAAAGTGTAACAAAAATGGTTTGATTTTTTTTAGTACCTTTCAGTTTTTCTTAGTTTTCACACAAGGTCCGGGGTCAGGACAAAAGACAGATTTTTGACAAATTTCAAAATATGTCAGATATTGTCCAAATTATTTTTTATTTCACTTCTAGACATGTGAAATGCATGAACTAGGGCAAAAAAAGTGAAAAAAAATTGGTCTGATTTTTTTTAGTACTTTTCAGTTTTTCTTAGTTTTCACATAAGGTCCGGGGTCAGGACAAAAGACAGATTTTTGAAAAATTTCAAAATCTGTCAGATATTGTCCAAATCATTTTTTATTTAATTTCTAGACATGTGAAATGCATGAACTAGGGCAAAAAAAGTGAAAAAAAATTGGTCTGATTTTTTTTAGTACTTTTCAGTTTTTCTTAGTTTTCACATAAGGTCCGGGGTCAGGACAAAATACAGATTTCTGACAAATTTAAAAATCTGTCAGATATTGTCCAAATCATTTTTTATTTAATTTCTAGACATGTGAAATGCATGAACTAGGGCAAGAAAGTGTGAAAAAATTTGTTTGATTTTTTTTTTGTACTTTTCAGTTTTTCTTAGTTTTCACATAAGGTCCGGGGTCAGGACAAAAGACAGATTTTTGACAAATTTCAAAATATGTCAGATATTGTCCAAATTATTTTTTATTTCACGTCTAGACATGTGAAATGCATGAACTAGGGCAAAAAAGTGTAAAAAAATTGGTTTGATTTTTTTTTAGTACCTTGCAGTTTTTCTTAGTTTTCACATAAGGTCCGGGGTCAGGACAAAAGACAGATTTTTGACAAATTTCAAAATATGTCAGATATTGTCCAAATCATTTTTTATTTCACGTCTAGACATGTGAAATGCATGAACTAGTGCAAAAAAGTGTAACAAAATTGGTTTGATTTTTTTTAGTACCTTTCAGTTTTTCTTAGTTTTCACATAAGGTCCGGGGTCAGCACAAAAGACAGATTTTTGACAAATTTCAAAATCTGTCAGATATTGTCCAAGTCATTTTTTATTTCACTTCTAGACATGTGAAATGCATGAACTAGGGCAAAAAAGTGTAAAAAAATTGGTTTGATTTTTTTTAGTACCTTACAGTTTTTCTTAGTTTTCACATAAGGTCCGGGGGGTCAGGACAAAAGACAGATTTTTGAAAAATTTCAAAATATGTCAGATATTGTCCAAATTATTTTTTATTTCACTTCTAGACATGTGAAATGCATGAACTAGTGCAAAAAAGTGTAACAAAATTGGTTTGATTTTTTTTAGTACTTTTCAGTTTTTCTTAGTTTTCACATAAGGTCCGGGGTCAGGACAAAAGACAGATTTTTGACAAATTTCAAAATCTGTCAGATATTGTCCAAATAATTTTTTATTTCACTTCTAGACATGTGAAATGCATGAACTAGGGCAAAAAAGTGTAAAAATATTGGTTTGATTTTTTTTAGTACCTTTCAGTTTTTCTTAGTTTTCACATAAGGTCCGGGGTCAGGACAAAAGACAGATTTTTGACAAATTTCAAAATATGTCAGATATTGTCCAAATCATTTTTTATTTAATTTCTAGACATGTGAAATGCATGAACTAGGGCAAAAAAAGTGAAAAAAAATTGGTCTGATTTTTTTTAGTACTTTTCAGTTTTTCTTAGTTTTCACATAAGGTCCGGGGTCAGGACAAAATACAGATTTCTGACAAATTTAAAAATCTGTCAGATATTGTCCAAATCATTTTTTATTTAATTTCTAGACATGTGAAATGCATGAACTAGGGCAAGAAAGTGTGAAAAAATTAGTTTGATTTTTTTTTTGTACTTTTCAGTTTTTCTTAGTTTTCACATAAGGTCCGGGGTCAGGACAAAAGACAGATTTTTGACAAATTTCAAAATATGTCAGATATTGTCCAAATTATTTTTTATTTCACGTCTAGACATGTGAAATGCATGAACTAGGGCAAAAAAGTGTAAAAAAATTGGTTTGATTTTTTTTTAGTACCTTGCAGTTTTTCTTAGTTTTCACATAAGGTCCGGGGTCAGGACAAAAGACAGATTTTTGACAAATTTCAAAATATGTCAGATATTGTCCAAATCATTTTTTATTTCACGTCTAGACATGTGAAATGCATGAACTAGTGCAAAAAAGTGTAACAAAATTGGTTTGATTTTTTTTAGTACCTTTCAGTTTTTCTTAGTTTTCACATAAGGTCCGGGGTCAGCACAAAAGACAGATTTTTGACAAATTTCAAAATCTGTCAGATATTGTCCAAGTCATTTTTTATTTCACTTCTAGACATGTGAAATGCATGAACTAGGGCAAAAAAGTGTAAAAAAATTGGTTTGATTTTTTTTAGTACCTTACAGTTTTTCTTAGTTTTCACATAAGGTCCGGGGGGTCAGGACAAAAGACAGATTTTTGAAAAATTTCAAAATATGTCAGATATTGTCCAAATTATTTTTTATTTCACTTCTAGACATGTGAAATGCATGAACTAGGGCAAAAAAAGTGAAAAAAAATTGGTCTGATTTTTTTTTAGTACCTTGCAGTTTTTCTTAGTTTTCACATAAGGTCCGGGGTTAGGACAAAAGACAGATTTTTGACAAATTTCAAAATATGTCAGATATTGTCCAAATCATTTTTTATTTCACTTCTAGACATGTGAAATGCATGAACTAGGGCAAAAAAGTGTAAAAAAATTGGTTTGATTTTTTTTAGTACCTTTCAGTTTTTCTTAGTTTTCACAAAAGGTCCGGGGTCAGGACAAAAGACAGAATTTTGACAAATTTCAAAATATGTCAGATATTGTCCAAATCATTTTTTATTTCACTTATAGACATGTGAAATGCATGAACTAGGGCAAAAAAGTGTAACAAAATTGGTTTGATTTTTTTTAGTACCTTTCAGTTTTTTTTAGTTTTCACATAAGGTCCGGGGTCAGGACAAAAGACAGATTTTTGACAAATTTCAAAATATGTCAGATATTGTCCAAATTATTTTTTATTTCACTTCTAGACATGTGAAATGCATGAACTAGGGCAAAAAAAGTGAAAAAAAATTGGTCTGATTTTTTTTAGTACCTTTCAGTTTTTCTTAGTTTTCTCACAAGGTCCGGGGTCAGGACAAAAGACAGATTTTTGACAAATTTCAAAATATGTCAGATATTGTCCAAATTATTTTTTATTTCACGTCTAGACATGTGAAATGCATGAACTAGGGCAAAAAAGTGTAACAAAAATGGTTTGATTTTTTTTAGTACCTTTCAGTTTTTCTTAGTTTTCACACAAGGTCCGGGGTCAGGACAAAAGACAGATTTTTGACAAATTTCAAAATATGTCAGATATTGTCCAAATTATTTTTTATTTCACTTCTAGACATGTGAAATGCATGAACTAGGGCAAAAAAAGTGAAAAAAAATTGGTCTGATTTTTTTTAGTACTTTTCAGTTTTTCTTAGTTTTCACATAAGGTCCGGGGTCAGGACAAAAGACAGATTTTTGACAAATTTCAAAATCTGTCAGATATTGTCCAAATCATTTTTTATTTCACTTCTAGACATGTGAAATGCATGAACTAGGGCAAAAAAGTGTAACAAAATTGGTTTGATTTTTTTTAGTACCTTTCAGTTTTTCTTAGTTTTCACACAAGGTCCGGGGTCAGGACAAAAGACAGAATTTTGACAAATTTCAAAATATGTCAGATATTGTCCAAATCATTTTTTATTTCACTTATAGACATGTGAAATGCATGAACTAGGGCAAAAAAGTTTAAAAAAATTGGTTTGATTTTTTTTAGTACCTTGCATTTTTTTTTAGTTTTCACATAAGGTCCGGGGTCAGGACAAAAGACAGATTTTTGACAAATTTCAAAATATGTCAGATATTGTCCAAATTATTTTTTATTTCACGTCTAGACATGTGAAATGCATGAACTAGGGCAAAAAAGTGTAAAAAAATTGGTTTGATTTTTTTTAGTACCTTGCAGTTTTTCTTAGTTTTCACATAAGGTCCGGGGTCAGCACAAAAGACAGATTTTTGACAAATTTCAAAATCTGTCAGATATTGTCCAAGTCATTTTTTATTTCACTTCTAGACATGTGAAATGCATGAACTAGGGCAAAAAAGTGTAAAAAAATTGGTTTGATTTTTTTTAGTACCTTACAGTTTTTCTTAGTTTTCACATAAGGTCCGGGGGGTCAGGACAAAAGACAGATTTTTGAAAAATTTCAAAATATGTCAGATATTGTCCAAATTATTTTTTATTTCACTTCTAGACATGTGAAATGCATGAACTAGGGCAAAAAAGGGAAAAAAAATTGGTCTGATTTTTTTTTAGTACCTTGCAGTTTTTCTTAGTTTTCACATAAGGTCCGGGGTCAGGACAAAAGACAGATTTTTGACAAATTTCAAAATATGTCAGATATTGTCCAAATCATTTTTTATTTCACTTCTAGACATGTGAAATGCATGAACTAGGGCAAAAAAGTGTAAAAAAATTGGTTTGATTTTTTTTAGTACCTTTCAGTTTTTCTTAGTTTTCACACAAGGTCCGGGGTCAGGACAAAAGACAGATTTCTGACAAATTTAAAAATCTGTCAGATATTGTCCAAATCATTTTTTATTTCACGTCTAGACATGTGAAATGCATGAACTAGTGCAAAAAAGTGTAACAAAATTGGTTTGATTTTTTTTAGTACCTTTCAGTTTTTCTTAGTTTTCACATAAGGTCCGGGGTCAGCACAAAAGACAGATTTTTGACAAATTTCAAAATCTGTCAGATATTGTCCAAGTCATTTTTTATTTCACTTCTAGACATGTGAAATGCATGAACTAGGGCAAAAAAGTGTAAAAAAATTGGTTTGATTTTTTTTAGTACCTTACAGTTTTTCTTAGTTTTCACATAAGGTCCGGGGGGTCAGGACAAAAGACAGATTTTTGAAAAATTTCAAAATATGTCAGATATTGTCCAAATTATTTTTTATTTCACTTCTAGACATGTGAAATGCATGAACTAGTGCAAAAAAGTGTAACAAAATTGGTTTGATTTTTTTTAGTACTTTTCAGTTTTTCTTAGTTTTCACATAAGGTCCGGGGTCAGGACAAAAGACAGATTTTTGACAAATTTCAAAATCTGTCAGATATTGTCCAAATAATTTTTTATTTCACTTCTAGACATGTGAAATGCATGAACTAGGGCAAAAAAGTGTAAAAATATTGGTTTGATTTTTTTTAGTACCTTTCAGTTTTTCTTAGTTTTCACATAAGGTCCGGGGTCAGGACAAAAGACAGATTTTTGACAAATTTCAAAATATGTCAGATATTGTCCAAATCATTTTTTATTTAATTTCTAGACATGTGAAATGCATGAACTAGGGCAAAAAAAGTGAAAAAAAATTGGTCTGATTTTTTTTAGTACTTTTCAGTTTTTCTTAGTTTTCACATAAGGTCCGGGGTCAGGACAAAATACAGATTTCTGACAAATTTAAAAATCTGTCAGATATTGTCCAAATCATTTTTTATTTAATTTCTAGACATGTGAAATGCATGAACTAGGGCAAGAAAGTGTGAAAAAATTTGTTTGATTTTTTTTTTGTACTTTTCAGTTTTTCTTAGTTTTCACATAAGGTCCGGGGTCAGGACAAAAGACAGATTTTTGACAAATTTCAAAATATGTCAGATATTGTCCAAATTATTTTTTATTTCACGTCTAGACATGTGAAATGCATGAACTAGGGCAAAAAAGTGTAAAAAAATTGGTTTGATTTTTTTTTAGTACCTTGCAGTTTTTCTTAGTTTTCACATAAGGTCCGGGGTCAGGACAAAAGACAGATTTTTGACAAATTTCAAAATATGTCAGATATTGTCCAAATCATTTTTTATTTCACGTCTAGACATGTGAAATGCATGAACTAGTGCAAAAAAGTGTAACAAAATTGGTTTGATTTTTTTTAGTACCTTTCAGTTTTTCTTAGTTTTCACATAAGGTCCGGGGTCAGCACAAAAGACAGATTTTTGACAAATTTCAAAATCTGTCAGATATTGTCCAAGTCATTTTTTATTTCACTTCTAGACATGTGAAATGCATGAACTAGGGCAAAAAAGTGTAAAAAAATTGGTTTGATTTTTTTTAGTACCTTACAGTTTTTCTTAGTTTTCACATAAGGTCCGGGGGGTCAGGACAAAAGACAGATTTTTGAAAAATTTCAAAATATGTCAGATATTGTCCAAATTATTTTTTATTTCACTTCTAGACATGTGAAATGCATGAACTAGGGCAAAAAAAGTGAAAAAAAATTGGTCTGATTTTTTTTTAGTACCTTGCAGTTTTTCTTAGTTTTCACATAAGGTCCGGGGTTAGGACAAAAGACAGATTTTTGACAAATTTCAAAATATGTCAGATATTGTCCAAATCATTTTTTATTTCACTTCTAGACATGTGAAATGCATGAACTAGGGCAAAAAAGTGTAAAAAAATTGGTTTGATTTTTTTTAGTACCTTTCAGTTTTTCTTAGTTTTCACAAAAGGTCCGGGGTCAGGACAAAAGACAGAATTTTGACAAATTTCAAAATATGTCAGATATTGTCCAAATCATTTTTTATTTCACTTATAGACATGTGAAATGCATGAACTAGGGCAAAAAAGTGTAACAAAATTGGTTTGATTTTTTTTAGTACCTTTCAGTTTTTTTTAGTTTTCACATAAGGTCCGGGGTCAGGACAAAAGACAGATTTTTGACAAATTTCAAAATATGTCAGATATTGTCCAAATTATTTTTTATTTCACGTCTAGACATGTGAAATGCATGAACTAGTGCAAAAAAGTCTAACAAAATTGGTTTGATTTTTTTTTAGTACTTTTCAGTTTTTCTTAGTTTTCACATAAGGTCCGGGGTCAGGATAAAAGACAGATTTTTGACAAATTTCCAAATCTCTCAGATATTGTCCAAATTATTTTTATTTCACTTCTAGACATGTGAAATGCATGAACTAGGGCAAAAAAAGTGAAAAAAAATTGGTCTGATTTTTTTTAGTACTTTTCAGTTTTTCTTAGTTTTCACATAAGGTCCGGGGTCAGGACAAAAGACAGAATTTTTACAAATTTCAAAATATGTCAGATATTGTCCAAATCATTTTTTATTTCACTTCTAGACATGTGAAATGCATGAACTAGTGCAAAAAAGTCTAACAAAATTGGTTTGATTTTTTTTTTGTACTTTTCAGTTTTTCTTAGTTTTCACATAAGGTCCGGGGTCAGGATAAAAGACAGATTTTTGACAAATTTCAAAATCTCTCAGATATTGTCCAAATTATTTTTTATTTCACTTCTAGACATGTGAAATGCATGAACTAGGGCAAAAAAAGTGAAAAAAAATTGGTCTGATTTTTTTTAGTACTTTTCAGTTTTTCTTAGTTTTCACATAAGGTCCGGGGTCAGGACAAAAGACAGATTTTTGACAAATTTCAAAATATGTCAGATATTGTCCAAATCATTTTTTATTTCATTTCTAGACATGTGAAATGCATGAACTAGGGCAAAAAAAGTGAAAAAAAATTGGTCTGATTTTTTTTAGTACTTTTCAGTTTTTCTTAGTTTTCACATAAGGTCCGGGGTCAGGACAAAATACAGATTTCTGACAAATTTCAAAATCTGTCAGATATTGTCCAAATCATTTTTTATTTCACTTATAGACATGTGAAATGCATGAACTAGGGCAAAAAAGTGTAAAAAAATTGGTTTGATTTTTTTTTAGTACCTTGCAGTTTTTCTTAGTTTTCACATAAGGTCCGGGGTCAGGACAAAAGACAGAATTTTGACAAATTTCAAAATATGTCAGATATTGTCCAAATTATTTTTTATTTCACGTCTAGACATGTGAAATGCATGAACTAGTGCAAAAAAGTCTAACAAAATTGGTTTGATTTTTTTTTTGTACTTTTCAGTTTTTCTTAGTTTTCACATAAGGTCCGGGGTCAGGACAAAAGACAGATTTTTGACAAATTTCAAAATATGTCAGATATTGTCCAAATCATTTTTTATTTCACTTATAGACATGTGAAATGCATGAACTAGGGCAAAAAAGTGTAAAAAAATTGGTTTGATTTTTTTTAGTACCTTTCAGTTTTTTTTAGTTTTCACATAAGGTCCGGGGTCAGGACAAAAGACAGATTTTTGACAAATTTCAAAATATGTCAGATATTGTCAAAATTATTTTTTATTTCACGTCTAGACATGTGAAATGCATGAACTAGTGCAAAAAATCTAACAAAATTGGTCTGATTTTTTTTAGTACTTTTCAGTTTTTCTTAGTTTTCACATAAGGTCCGGGGTCAGGACAAAAGACAGATTTTTGACAAATTTCAAAATCTGTCAGATATTGTCCAAATCATTTTTTATTTAATTTCTAGACATGTGAAATGCATGAACTAGTGCAAAAAAGTGTAACAAAATTGGTTTGATTTTTTTTAGTACTTTTCAGTTTTTCTTAGTTTTCACATAAGGTCCGGGGTCAGGATAAAAGACAGATTTTTGACAAATTTCAAAATCTCTCAGATATTGTCCAAATCATTTTTTATTTCACTTCTAGACATGTGAAATGCATGAACTTGTGCAAAAAAGTGTAAAAATATTGGTTTGATTTTTTTTAGTACCTTTCAGTTTTTCTTAGTTTTCACATAAGGTCCGGGGTCAGGACAAAAGACAGATTTTTGACAAATTTCAAAATCTGTCAGATATTGTCCAAATCATTTTTTATTTCATTTCTAGACATGTGAAATGCATGAACTAGGGCAAAAAAAGTTTAAAAAAATTGGTTTGATTTTTTTTAGTACCTTTCAGTTTTTCTTAGTTTTCACATAAGGTCCGGGGTCAGGACAAAAGACAGATTTTTGACAAATTTCAAAATCTGTCAGATATTGTCCAAATCATTTTTTATTTCATTTCTAGACATGTGAAATGCATGAACTAGGGCAAAAAAAGTGAAAAAAAATTGGTCTGATTTTTTTTAGTACTTTTCAGTTTTTCTTAGTTTTCACATAAGGTCCGGGGTCAGGACAAAAGACAGATTTTTGACAAATTTCAAAATCTGTCAGATATTATCCAAATCATTTTTTATTTCATTTCTAGACATGTGAAATGCATGAACTAGTGCAAAAAAGTGTAACAAATTGGTTTGATTTTTTTAGTACTTTTCAGATTTTCTTAGTTTTCACATAAGGTCCGGGGTCAGGATAAAAGACAGATTTTTGACAAATTTCAAAATCTCTCAGATATTGTCCAAATCATTTTTTATTTCATTTCTAGACATGTGAAATGCATGAACTAGGGCAAAAAAAGTGAAAAAAAAATTGGTCTGATTTTTTTAAGTACTTTTCAGTTTTTCTTAGTTTTCACGTAAGATCCGGGGTCAGGACAAAAGACAGATTTTTGACAAATTTCAAAATATGTCAGATATTGTCCAAATCATTTTTTATTTCATTTCTAGACATGTGAAATGCATGAACTAGGGCAAAAAAGTGTAAAAAAATTGGTTTGATTTTTTTTTAGTGCCTTGCAGTTTTTCTTAGTTTTCACATAAGGTCCGGGGTCAGGACAAAAGACAGAATTTTGACAAATTTCAAAATATGTCAGATATTGTCCAAATCATTTTTTATTTCACTTATAGACATGTGAAATGCATGAACTAGGGCAAAAAATTGTAAAAAAATTGGTTTGATTTTTTTTAGTACCTTTCAGGTTTTTTTAGTTTTCACATAAGGTCCGGGGTCAGGACAAAAGACAGATTTTTGACAAATTTCAAAATCTCTCAGATATTGTCCAAATTATTTTTTATTTCACTTCTAGACATGTGAAATGCATGAACTAGGGCAAAAAAAGTGAAAAATAATTGGTCTGATTTTTTTTAGTACTTTTCAGTTTTTCTTAGTTTTCACATAAGGTCCGGGGTCAGGACAAAAGACAGATTTTTGACAAATTTCAAAATCTGTCAGATATTATCCAAATCATTTTTTATTTCATTTCTAGACATGTGAAATGCATGAACTAGTGCAAAAAAGTGTAACAAATTGGTTTGATTTTTTTAGTACTTTTCAGATTTTCTTAGTTTTCACATAAGGTCCGGGGTCAGGATAAAAGACAGATTTTTGACAAATTTCAAAATCTCTCAGATATTGTCCAAATCATTTTTTATTTCATTTCTAGACATGTGAAATGCATGAACTAGGGCAAAAAAAGTGAAAAAAAATTGGTCTGATTTTTTTAAGTACTTTTCAGTTTTTCTTAGTTTTCACGTAAGATCCGGGGTCAGGACAAAAGACAGATTTTTGACAAATTTCAAAATATGTCAGATATTGTCCAAATCATTTTTTATTTCATTTCTAGACATGTGAAATGCATGAACTAGGGCAAAAAAGTGTAAAAAAATTGGTTTGATTTTTTTTTAGTGCCTTGCAGTTTTTCTTAGTTTTCACATAAGGTCCGGGGTCAGGACAAAAGACAGAATTTTGACAAATTTCAAAATATGTCAGATATTGTCCAAATCATTTTTTATTTCACTTCTAGACATGTGAAATGCATGAACTAGGGCAAAAAATTGTAAAAAAATTGGTTTGATTTTTTTTAGTACCTTTCAGTTTTTTTTAGTTTTCACATAAGGTCCGGGGTCAGGACAAAAGACAGATTTTTGACAAATTTCAAAATCTCTCAGATATTGTCCAAATTATTTTTTATTTCACTTCTAGACATGTGAAATGCATGAACTAGGGCAAAAAAAGTGAAAAAAAATTGGTCTGATTTTTTTTAGTACTTTTCAGTTTTTCTTAGTTTTCACATAAGGTCCGGGGTCAGGACAAAAGACAGATTTTTGACAAATTTCAAAATCTGTCAGATATTGTCCAAATCATTTTTTATTTCACTTCTAGACATGTGAAATGCATGAACCAGGGCAAAAAAGTGTAAAAAAATTGGTTTGATTTTTTTTAGTACCTTTCAGTTTTTCTTAGTTTTCACATAAGGTCCGGGGTCAGGACAAAAGACAGATTTTTGACAAATTTCAAAATCTGTCAGATATTGTCCAAATCATTTTTTTATTTCATTTCTAGACATGTGAAATGCATGAACTAGTGCAAAAAAGTGTGAAAAAATTGGTTTGATTTTTTTTAGTACTTTTCAGTTTTTCTTAGTTTTCACATAAGGTCCGGGGTCAGGACAAAAGACAGATTTTTGACAAATTTCAAAATATGTCAGATATTGTCCAAATCATTTTTTATTTCACTTATAGACATGTGAAATGCATGAACTAGGGCAAAAAAGTGTAAAAAAATTGGTTTGATTTTTTTTTAGTGCCTTGCAGTTTTTCTTAGTTTTCACATAAGGTCCGGGGTCAGGACAAAAGACAGAATTTTGACAAATTTCAAAATATGTCAGATATTGTCCAAATCATTTTTTATTTCACTTATAGACATGTGAAATGCATGAACTAGGGCAAAAAATTGTAAAAAAATTGGTTTGATTTTTTTTAGTACCTTTCAGTTTTTTTTAGTTTTCACATAAGGTCCGGGGTCAGGACAAAAGACAGATTTTTGACAAATTTCAAAATCTGTCAGATATTGTCCAAATTATTTTTTATTTCACGTCTAGACATGTGAAATGCATGAACTAGTACAAAAAAGTTTAAAAAAATTGATTTGATTTTTTTTAGTACTTTTCAGTTTTTCTTAGTTTTCACATAAGGTCCGGGGTCAGGACAAAAGACAGATTTTTGACAAATTTCAAAATCTGTCAGATATTGTCCAAATCATTTTTTATTTCATTTCTAGACATGTGAAATGCATGAACTAGGGCAAAAAAAGTGAAAAAAAATTGGTCTGATTTTTTTTAGTACTTTTCAGTTTTTCTTAGTTTTCACATAAGGTCCGGGGTCAGGACAAAAGACAGATTTTTGACAAATTTCAAAATCTCTCAGATATTGTCCAAATTATTTTTTATTTCACTTCTAGACATGTGAAATGCATGAACTAGGGCAAAAAAGTGTAAAAAAATTGGTTTGATTTTTTTTTAGTGCCTTGCAGTTTTTCTTAGTTTTCACATAAGGTCAGGGGTCAGGACAAAAGACAGAATTTTGACAAATTTCAAAATATGTCAGATATTGTCCAAATCATTTTTTATTTCACTTATAGACATGTGAAATGCATGAACTAGGGCAAAAAATTGTAAAAAAATTGGTTTGATTTTTTTTAGTACCTTTCAGTTTTTTTTAGTTTTCACATAAGGTCCGGGGTCAGGACAAAAGACAGATTTTTGACAAATTTCAAAATCTGTCAGATATTGTCCAAATTATTTTTTATTTCACGTCTAGACATGTGAAATGCATGAACTAGTACAAAAAAGTTTAAAAAAATTGATTTGATTTTTTTTAGTACTTTTCAGTTTTTCTTAGTTTTCACATAAGGTCCGGGGTCAGGACAAAAGACAGATTTTTGACAAATTTCAAAATATGTCAGATATTGTCCAAATAATTTTTTATTTCACGTCTAGACATGTGAAATGCATGAACTAGTGCAAAAAAGTGTAACAAAATTGATTTGATTTTTTTTTAGTACTTTTCAGTTTTTCTTAGTTTTCACATAAGGTCCGGGGTCAGGACAAAAGACAGATTTTTGACAAATTTCAAAATCTGTCAGATATTGTCCAAATCATTTTTTATTTCATTTCTAGACATGTGAAATGCATGAACTAGGGCAAAAAAAGTGAAAAAAAATTGGACTGATTTTTTTTAGTACTTTTCAGTTTTTCTTAGTTTTCACATAAGGTCCGGGGTCAGGACAAAAGACAGATTTTTGACAAATTTAAAAATCTGTCAGATATTGTCCAAATCATTTTTTATTTAATTTTTAGACATGTGAAATGCATGAACTAGGGCAAGAAAGTGAAAAAAAATTGGTCTGATTTTTTTTAGTACTTTTCAGTTTTTCTTAGTTTTCACATAAGGTCCGGGGTCAGGACAAAAGACAGATTTTTGACAAATTTCAAAATATGTCAGATATTGTCCAAATTATTTTTTATTTCACGTCTAGACATGTGAAATGCATGAACTAGTGCAAAAAAGTGTAACAAAATTGGTTTGATTTTTTTTTAGTACTTTTCAGTTTTTCTTAGTTTTCACATAAGGTCCGGGGTCAGGACAAAAGACAGATTTTTGACAAATTTCAAAATATGTCAGATATTGTCCAAATTATTTTTTATTTCACTTCTAGACATGTGAAATGCATGAACTAGTGCAAAAAAGTGTAACAAAATTGATTTGATTTTTTTTAGTACTTTTCAGTTTTTCTTAGTTTTCACATAAGGTCCGGGGTCAGGACAAAATACAGATTTCTGACAAATTTCAAAATATGTCAGATATTGTCCAAATAATTTTTTATTTCACGTCTAGACATGTGAAATGCATGAACTAGTGCAAAAAAGTGTAACAAAATTGATTTGATTTTTTTTAGTACTTTTCAGTTTTTCTTAGTTTTCACATAAGGTCCGGGGTCAGGACAAAAGACAGATCTTTAACAAATTTCAAAATATGTCAGATATTGTCCAAATTATTTTTTATTTCACGTCTAGACATGTGAAATGCATGAACTAGTGCAAAAAAGTGTAACAAAATTGGTTTGATTTTTTTTAGTACTTTTCAGTTTTTCTTAGTTTTCACATAAGGTCCGGGGTCAGGACAAAAGACAGATTTTTGACAAATTTCAAAATATGTCAGATATTGTCCAAATCATTTTTTATTTCACTTATAGACATGTGAAATGCATGAACTAGGGCAAAAAAGTGTAAAAAAATTGGTTTGATTTTTTTTAGTACCTTTCAGTTTTTTTTAGTTTTCACATAAAACAAAAGACAGGACAAAAGACAGATTTTTGACAAATTTCAAAATCTGTCAGATATTGTCCAAATTATTTTTTATTTCACGTCTAGACATGTGAAATGCATGAACTAGGGCAAAAAAAGTGAAAAAAAATTGGTCTGATTTTTTTTAGTACTTTTCAGTTTTTCTTAGTTTTCACATAAGGTCCGGGGTCAGGATAAAAGACAGATTTTTGACAAATTTCAAAATCTGTCAGATATTGTCCAAATTATTTTTTATTTCACTTATAGACATGTGAAATGCATGAACTAGGGCAAAAAAAGTGAAAAAAAATTGGTCTGATTTTTTTTAGTACTTTTCAGTTTTTCTTAGTTTTCACATAAGGTCCGGGGTCAGGACAAAAGACAGATTTTTGACAAATTTCAAAATTCTCTGAGATATTGTCCAAATTATTTTTTATTTCACTTCTAGACATGTGAAATGCATGAACTAGTGCAAAAAAGTGTAACAAAATTGATTTGATTTTTTTTTAGTACTTTTCAGTTTTTCTTAGTTTTCACATAAGGTCCGGGGTCAGGACAAAAGACAGATTTTTGACAAATTTCAAAATCTGTCAGATATTGTCCAAATCATTTTTTATTTCATTTCTAGACATGTGAAATGCATGAACTAGGGCAAAAAAAGTGAAAAAAAAATTGGTCTGATTTTTTTTAGTACTTTTCAGTTTTTCTTAGTTTTCACATAAGGTCCGGGGTCAGGACAAAAGACAGATTTTTGACAAATTTCAAAATATGTCAGATATTGTCCAAATAATTTTTTATTTCACGTCTAGACATGTGAAATGCATGAACTAGTGCAAAAAAGTGTAACAAAATTGATTTGATTTTTTTTTAGTACTTTTCAGTTTTTCTTAGTTTTCACATAAGGTCCGGGGTCAGGACAAAAGACAGATTTTTGACAAATTTCAAAATCTGTCAGATATTGTCCAAATCATTTTTTATTTCATTTCTAGACATGTGAAATGCATGAACTAGGGCAAAAAAAGTGAAAAAAAATTGGACTGATTTTTTTTAGTACTTTTCAGTTTTTCTTAGTTTTCACATAAGGTCCGGGGTCAGGACAAAAGACAGATTTTTGACAAATTTAAAAATCTGTCAGATATTGTCCAAATCATTTTTTATTTAATTTTTAGACATGTGAAATGCATGAACTAGGGCAAGAAAGTGAAAAAAAATTGGTCTGATTTTTTTTAGTACTTTTCAGTTTTTCTTAGTTTTCACATAAGGTCCGGGGTCAGGACAAAAGACAGATTTTTGACAAATTTCAAAATATGTCAGATATTGTCCAAATTATTTTTTATTTCACGTCTAGACATGTGAAATGCATGAACTAGTGCAAAAAAGTGTAACAAAATTGGTTTGATTTTTTTTTAGTACTTTTCAGTTTTTCTTAGTTTTCACATAAGGTCCGGGGTCAGGACAAAAGACAGATTTTTGACAAATTTCAAAATCTGTCAGATATTGTCCAAATTATTTTTTATTTCACTTCTAGACATGTGAAATGCATGAACTAGTGCAAAAAAGTGTAACAAAATTGATTTGATTTTTTTTAGTACTTTTCAGTTTTTCTTAGTTTTCACATAAGGTCCGGGGTCAGGATAAAAGACAGATTTTTGACAAATTTCAAAATCTGTCAGATATTGTCCAAATTATTTTTTATTTCACTTCTAGACATGTGAAATGCATGAACTAGGGCAAAAAAAGTGAAAAAAAATTGGTCTGATTTTTTTTAGTACTTTTCAGTTTTTCTTAGTTTTCACATAAGGTCCGGGGTCAGGACAAAAGACAGATTTTTGACAAATTTCAAAATATGTCAGATATTGTCCAAATCATTTTTTATTTCACTTATAGACATGTGAAATGCATGAACTAGGGCAAAAAAGTGTAAAAAAATTGGTTTGATTTTTTTTTAGAACCTTGCAGTTTTTCTTAGTTTTCACATAAGGTCCGGGGTCAGGACAAAAGACAGAATTTTGACAAATTTCAAAATATGTCAGATATTGTCCAAATCATTTTTTATTTCACTTATAGACATGTGAAATGCATGAACTAGGGCAAAAAAGTGTAAAAAAATTGGTTTGATTTTTTTTAGTACCTTTCAGTTTTTTTTAGTTTTCACATAAGGTCCGGGGTCAGGACAAAAGACAGATTTTTGACAAATTTCAAAATATGTCAGATATTGTCCAAATTATTTTTTATTTCACGTCTAGACATGTGAAATGCATGAACTAGTGCAAAAAAGTGTAACAAAATTGGTTTGATTTTTTTTTAGTACTTTTCAGTTTTTCTTAGTTTTCACATAAGGTCCGGGGTCAGGACAAAAGACAGATTTTTGACAAATTTCAAAATATGTCAGATATTGTCCAAATTATTTTTTATTTCACGTCTAGACATGTGAAATGCATGAACTAGTGCAAAAAAGTCTAACAAAATTGGTCTGATTTTTTTTAAGTACTTTTCAGTTTTTCTTAGTTTTCACATAAGGTCCGGGGTCAGGACAAAAGACAGATTTTTGACAAATTTCAAAATATGTCAGATATTGTCCAAATTATTTTTTATTTCACGTCTAGACATGTGAAATGCATGAACTAGTGCAAAAAAGTCTAACAAAATTGGTCTGATTTTTTTTAGTACTTTTCAGTTTTTCTTAGTTTTCACATAAGGTCCGGGGTCAGGACAAAAGACAGATTTTTGACAAATTTCAAAATCTGTCAGATATTGTCCAAATCATTTTTTATTTCACTTCTAGACATGTGAAATGCATGAACTAGGGCAAAAAAGTGTAAAAAAATTGGTTTGATTTTTTTTAGTACCTTGCAGTTTTTCTTAGTTTTCACATAAGGTCCGGGGTCAGGACAAAAGACAGAATTTTGACAAATTTCAAAATATGTCAGATATTGTCCAAATTATTTTTTATTTCACGTCTAGACATGTGAAATGCATGAACTAGTGCAAAAAAGTGTAACAAAATTGGTTTGATTTTTTTTTAGTACTTTTCAGTTTTTCTTAGTTTTCACATAAGGTCCGGGGTCAGGACAAAAGACAGATTTTTGACAAATTTCAAAATCTGTCAGATATTGTCCAAATTATTTTTTATTTCACGTCTAGACATGTGAAATGCATGAACTAGTGCAAAAAAGTCTAACAAAATTGGTCTGATTTTTTTTAAGTACTTTTCAGTTTTTCTTAGTTTTCACATAAGGTCCGGGGTCAGGACAAAAGACAGATTTTTGACAAATTTCAAAATATGTCAGATATTGTCCAAATTATTTTTTATTTCACGTCTAGACATGTGAAATGCATGAACTAGTGCAAAAAAGTCTAACAAAATTGGTCTGATTTTTTTTAGTACTTTTCAGTTTTTCTTAGTTTTCACATAAGGTCCGGGGTCAGGACAAAAGACAGATTTTTGACAAATTTCAAAATCTGTCAGATATTGTCCAAATCATTTTTTATTTCACTTCTAGACATGTGAAATGCATGAACTAGGGCAAAAAAGTGTAAAAAAATTGGTTTGATTTTTTTTAGTACTTTTCAGTTTTTCTTAGTTTTCACATAAGGTCCGGGGTCAGGACAAAATACAGATTTCTGACAAATTTCAAAATCTGTCAGATATTGTCCAAATCATTTTTTATTTCATTTCTAGACATGTGAAATGCATGAACTAGTGCAAAAAAGTGTAACAAAATTGGTTTGATTTTTTTTTTGTACTTTTCAGTTTTTCTTAGTTTTCACATAAGGTCCGGGGTCAGGACAAAAGACAGAATTTTGACAAATTTCAAAATATGTCAGATATTGTCCAAATCATTTTTTATTTCACTTATAGACATGTGAAATGCATGAACTAGGGCAAAAAAGTGTGAAAAAATTGGTTTGATTTTTTTTTAGTACCCTGCAGTTTTTCTTAGTTTTCACATAAGGTCCGGGGTCAGGACAAAAGACAGATTTTTGACAAATTTCAAAATCTGTCAGATATTGTCCAAATTATTTTTTATTTCACTTCTAGACATGTGAAATGCATGAACTAGGGCAAGAAAGTGTGAAAAAATTGGTTTGATTTTTTTTTAGTACCTTGCAGTTTTTCTTAGTTTTCACATAAGGTCCGGGGTCAGGACAAAAGACAGATTTTTGACAAATTTCAAAATATGTCAGATATTGTCCAAATTATTTTTTATTTCACGTCTAGACATGTGAAATGCATGAACTAGTGCAAAAAAGTGTAACACAATTGGTTTGATTTTTTTTTAGTACTTTTCAGTTTTTCTTAGTTTTCACATAAGGTCCGGGGTCAGGACAAAAGACAGATTTTTGACGAATTTCAAAATCTGTCAGATATTGTCCAAATCATTTTTTATTTCACTTCTAGACATGTGAAATGCATGAACTAGGGCAAAAAAAGTGAAAAAAAATTGGTCTGATTTTTTTTAGTACTTTTCAGTTTTTCTTAGTTTTCACATAAGGTCCGGGGTCAGGACAAAAGACAGATTTTTGACAAATTTCAAAATCTGTCAGATATTGTCCAAATCATTTTTTATTTCACTTCTAGACATGTGAAATGCATGAACTAGGGCAAAAAAAGTGAAAAAAAATTGGTCTGATTTTTTTTAGTACTTTTCAGTTTTTCTTAGTTTTCACATAAGGTCCGGGGTCAGGACAAAAGACAGATTTTTGACAAATTTCAAAATCTGTCAGATTTTGTCCAAATCATTTTTTATTTCACTTCTAGACATGTGAAATGCATGAACTAGGGCAAAAAAAGTGAAAAAAAATTGGTCTGATTTTTTTTAGTACTTTTCAGTTTTTCTTAGTTTTCACATAAGGTCCGGGGTCAGGACAAAAGACAGATTTTTGACAAATTTCAAAATCTGTCAGATATTGTCCAAATCATTTTTTATTTCACTTCTAGACATGTGAAATGCATGAACCAGGGCAAAAAAGTGTAAAAAAATTGGTTTGATTTTTTTTAGTACCTTTCAGTTTTTCTTAGTTTTCACATAAGGTCCGGGGTCAGGACAAAAGACAGATTTTTGACAAATTTCAAAATCTGTCAGATATTGTCCAAATCATTTTTTATTTCATTTCTAGACATGTGAAATGCATGAACTAGTGCAAAAAAGTGTAACAAAATTGGTTTGATTTTTTTTAGTACTTTTCAGTTTTTCTTAGTTTTCACATAAGGTCCGGGGTCAGGATAAAAGACAGATTTTTGACAAATTTCAAAATCTCTCAGATATTGTCCAAATTATTTTTTATTTCACTTATAGACATGTGAAATGCATGAACCAGGGCAAAAAAGTGTAAAAAAATTGGTTTGATTTTTTTTAGTACCTTTCAGTTTTTCTTAGTTTTCACATAAGGTCCGGGGTCAGGACAAAAGACAGATTTTTGACAAATTTAAAAATCTGTCAGATATTGTCCAAATCATTTTTTATTTCATTTCTAGACATGTGAAATGCATGAACTAGTGCAAAAAAGTGTAACAAAATTGGTTTGATTTTTTTTAGTACTTTTCAGTTTTTCTTAGTTTTCACATAAGGTCCGGGGTCAGGATAAAAGACAGATTTTTGACAAATTTCAAAATCTCTCAGATATTGTCCAAATTATTTTTTATTTCACTTATAGACATGTGAAATGCATGAACTAGGGCAAAAAAGTGTAAAAAAAAATGGTTTGATTTTTTTTAGTACCTTGCAGTTTTTTTTAGTTTTCACATAAGGTCCGGGGTCAGGACAAAAGACAGATTTTTGACAAATTTCAAAATATGTCAGATATTGTCCAAATTATTTTTTATTTCACGTCTAGACATGTGAAATGCATGAACTAGTGCAAAAAAGTGTAACAAAATTGGTTTGATTTGTTTTTAGTACTTTTCAGTTTTGCTTAGTTTTCACATAAGGTCCGGGGTCAGGATAAAAGACAGATTTTTGACAAATTTCAAAATCTGTCAGATATTGTCCAAATCATTTTTTATTTCATTTCTAGACATGTGAAATGCATGAACTAGTGCAAAAAAGTGTGAAAAAATTGGTTTGATTTTTTTTTAGTACTTTTCAGTTTTTCTTAGTTTTCACATAAGGTCCGGGGTCAGGACAAAAGACAGATTTTTTACAAATTTAAAAATCTGTCAGATATTGTCCAAATCATTTTTTATTTCATTTCTAGACATGTGAAATGCATGAACTAGTGCAAAAAAGTGTAACAAAATTGGTTTGATTTTTTTTAGTACTTTTCAGTTTTTCTTAGTTTTCACATAAGGTCCGGGGTCAGGATAAAAGACAGATTTTTGACAAATTTCAAAATCTCTCAGATATTGTCCAAATTATTTTTTATTTCACTTATAGACATGTGAAATGCATGAACTAGGGCAAAAAAGTGTAAAAAAAAATGGTTTGATTTTTTTTAGTACCTTGCAGTTTTTTTTAGTTTTCACATAAGGTCCGGGGTCAGGACAAAAGACAGATTTTTGACAAATTTCAAAATATGTCAGATATTGTCCAAATTATTTTTTATTTCACGTCTAGACATGTGAAATGCATGAACTAGTGCAAAAAAGTGTAACAAAATTGGTTTGATTTGTTTTTAGTACTTTTCAGTTTTGCTTAGTTTTCACATAAGGTCCGGGGTCAGGATAAAAGACAGATTTTTGACAAATTTCAAAATCTGTCAGATATTGTCCAAATCATTTTTTATTTCATTTCTAGACATGTGAAATGCATGAACTAGTGCAAAAAAGTGTGAAAAAATTGGTTTGATTTTTTTTTAGTACTTTTCAGTTTTTCTTAGTTTTCACATAAGGTCCGGGGTCAGGACAAAAGACAGATTTTTTACAAATTTCAAAATCTGTCAGATATTGTCCAAATCATTTTTTATTTCATTTCTAGACATGTGAAATGCATGAACTAAGGCAAAAAAAGTGAAAAAAAATTGGTCTGATTTTTTTTAGTACTTTTCAGTTTTTCTTAGTTTTCACGTAAGGTCCGGGGTCAGGACAAAAGACAGATTTTTGACAAATTTCAAAATATGTCAGATATTGTCCAAATCATTTTTTATTTCATTTCTAGACATGTGAAATGCATGAACTAGGGCAAAAAAGTGTAAAAAAATTGGTTTGATTTTTTTAGTACCTTGCAGTTTTTCTTAGTTTTCACATAAGGTCCGGGGTCAGGACAAAATACAGATTTCTGACAAATTTCAAAATCTGTCAGATATTGTCCAAATCATTTTTTATTTCATTTCTAGACATGTGAAATGCATGAACTAGTGCAAAAAAGTGTAACAAAATTGGTTTGATTTTTTTTTTGTACTTTTCAGTTTTTCTTAGTTTTCACATAAGGTCCGGGGTCAGGACAAAAGACAGAATTTTGACAAATTTCAAAATATGTCAGATATTGTCCAAATCATTTTTTATTTCACTTATAGACATGTGAAATGCATGAACTAGGGCAAAAAAGTGTGAAAAAATTGGTTTGATTTTTTTTTAGTACCCTGCAGTTTTTCTTAGTTTTCACATAAGGTCCGGGGTCAGGACAAAAGACAGATTTTTGACAAATTTCAAAATCTGTCAGATATTGTCCAAATTATTTTTTATTTCACTTCTAGACATGTGAAATGCATGAACTAGGGCAAGAAAGTGTGAAAAAATTGGTTTGATTTTTTTTTAGTACCTTGCAGTTTTTCTTAGTTTTCACATAAGGTCCGGGGTCAGGACAAAAGACAGATTTTTGACAAATTTCAAAATATGTCAGATATTGTCCAAATTATTTTTTATTTCACGTCTAGACATGTGAAATGCATGAACTAGTGCAAAAAAGTGTAACACAATTGGTTTGATTTTTTTTTAGTACTTTTCAGTTTTTCTTAGTTTTCACATAAGGTCCGGGGTCAGGACAAAAGACAGATTTTTGACGAATTTCAAAATCTGTCAGATATTGTCCAAATCATTTTTTATTTCACTTCTAGACATGTGAAATGCATGAACTAGGGCAAAAAAAGTGAAAAAAAATTGGTCTGATTTTTTTTAGTACTTTTCAGTTTTTCTTAGTTTTCACATAAGGTCCGGGGTCAGGACAAAAGACAGATTTTTGACAAATTTCAAAATCTGTCAGATATTGTCCAAATCATTTTTTATTTCACTTCTAGACATGTGAAATGCATGAACTAGGGCAAAAAAAGTGAAAAAAAATTGGTCTGATTTTTTTTAGTACTTTTCAGTTTTTCTTAGTTTTCACATAAGGTCCGGGGTCAGGACAAAAGACAGATTTTTGACAAATTTCAAAATCTGTCAGATTTTGTCCAAATCATTTTTTATTTCACTTCTAGACATGTGAAATGCATGAACTAGGGCAAAAAAAGTGAAAAAAAATTGGTCTGATTTTTTTTAGTACTTTTCAGTTTTTCTTAGTTTTCACATAAGGTCCGGGGTCAGGACAAAAGACAGATTTTTGACAAATTTCAAAATCTGTCAGATATTGTCCAAATCATTTTTTATTTCACTTCTAGACATGTGAAATGCATGAACCAGGGCAAAAAAGTGTAAAAAAATTGGTTTGATTTTTTTTAGTACCTTTCAGTTTTTCTTAGTTTTCACATAAGGTCCGGGGTCAGGACAAAAGACAGATTTTTGACAAATTTCAAAATCTGTCAGATATTGTCCAAATCATTTTTTATTTCATTTCTAGACATGTGAAATGCATGAACTAGTGCAAAAAAGTGTAACAAAATTGGTTTGATTTTTTTTAGTACTTTTCAGTTTTTCTTAGTTTTCACATAAGGTCCGGGGTCAGGATAAAAGACAGATTTTTGACAAATTTCAAAATCTCTCAGATATTGTCCAAATTATTTTTTATTTCACTTATAGACATGTGAAATGCATGAACCAGGGCAAAAAAGTGTAAAAAAATTGGTTTGATTTTTTTTAGTACCTTTCAGTTTTTCTTAGTTTTCACATAAGGTCCGGGGTCAGGACAAAAGACAGATTTTTGACAAATTTAAAAATCTGTCAGATATTGTCCAAATCATTTTTTATTTCATTTCTAGACATGTGAAATGCATGAACTAGTGCAAAAAAGTGTAACAAAATTGGTTTGATTTTTTTTAGTACTTTTCAGTTTTTCTTAGTTTTCACATAAGGTCCGGGGTCAGGATAAAAGACAGATTTTTGACAAATTTCAAAATCTCTCAGATATTGTCCAAATAATTTTTTATTTCACTTATAGACATGTGAAATGCATGAACTAGGGCAAAAAAGTGTAAAAAAAAATGGTTTGATTTTTTTTAGTACCTTGCAGTTTTTTTTAGTTTTCACATAAGGTCCGGGGTCAGGACAAAAGACAGATTTTTGACAAATTTCAAAATATGTCAGATATTGTCCAAATTATTTTTTATTTCACGTCTAGACATGTGAAATGCATGAACTAGTGCAAAAAAGTGTAACAAAATTGGTTTGATTTGTTTTTAGTACTTTTCAGTTTTGCTTAGTTTTCACATAAGGTCCGGGGTCAGGATAAAAGACAGATTTTTGACAAATTTCAAAATCTGTCAGATATTGTCCAAATCATTTTTTATTTCATTTCTAGACATGTGAAATGCATGAACTAGTGCAAAAAAGTGTGAAAAAATTGGTTTGATTTTTTTTTAGTACTTTTCAGTTTTTCTTAGTTTTCACATAAGGTCCGGGGTCAGGACAAAAGACAGATTTTTTACAAATTTCAAAATCTGTCAGATATTGTCCAAATCATTTTTTATTTCATTTCTAGACATGTGAAATGCATGAACTAAGGCAAAAAAAGTGAAAAAAAATTGGTCTGATTTTTTTTAGTACTTTTCAGTTTTTCTTAGTTTTCACGTAAGGTCCGGGGTCAGGACAAAAGACAGATTTTTGACAAATTTCAAAATATGTCAGATATTGTCCAAATCATTTTTTATTTCATTTCTAGACATGTGAAATGCATGAACTAGGGCAAAAAAGTGTAAAAAAATTGGTTTGATTTTTTTAGTACCTTGCAGTTTTTCTTAGTTTTCACATAAGGTCCGGGGTCAGGACAAAAGACAGATTTTTGACAAATTTCAAAATCTGTCAGATATTGTCCAAATCATTTTTTATTTCATTTCTAGACATGTGAAATGCATGAACTAGTGCAAAAAAGTGTAACAAAATTGGTTTGATTTTTTTTAGTACTTTTCAGTTTTTCTTAGTTTTCACATAAGGTCCGGGGTCAGGATAAAAGACAGATTTTTGACAAATTTCAAAATCTGTCAGATATTGTCCAAATTATTTTTTATTTCACTTATAGACATGTGAAATGCATGAACTAGGGCAAAAAAGTGTAAAAAAAATGGTTTGATTTTTTTTAGTACCTTGCAGTTTTTTTTAGTTTTCACATAAGGTCCGGGGTCAGGATAAAAGACAGATTTTTGACAAATTTCAAAATCTGTCAGATATTGTCCAAATCATTTTTTATTTCATTTCTAGACATGTGAAATGCATGAACTAGTGCAAAAAAGTGTGAAAAAATTGGTTTGATTTTTTTTTAGTACTTTTCAGTTTTTCTTAGTTTTCACATAAGGTCCGGGGTCAGGACAAAAGACAGATTTTTGACAAATTTCAAAATCTGTCAGATATTGTCCAAATCATTTTTTATTTCATTTCTAGACATGTGAAATGCATGAACTAGTGCAAAAAAGTGTAACAAAATTGGTTTGATTTTTTTTAGTACTTTTCAGTTTTTCTTAGTTTTCACATAAGGTCCGGGGTCAGGATAAAAGACAGATTTTTGACAAATTTCAAAATCTCTCAGATATTGTCCAAATTATTTTTTATTTCACTTATAGACATGTGAAATGCATGAACTAGGGCAAAAAAGTGTAAAAAAAATGGTTTGATTTTTTTTAGTACCTTGCAGTTTTTCTTAGTTTTCACATAAGGTCCGGGGTCAGGACAAAAGACAGATTTTTGACAAATTTCAAAATCTGTCAGATATTGTCCAAATTATTTTTTATTTCACTTCTAGACATGTGAAATGCATGAACTAGGGCAAGAAAGTGTGAAAAAATTGGTTTGATTTTTTTTTAGTACCTTGCAGTTTTTCTTAGTTTTCACATAAGGTCCGGGGTCAGGACAAAAGACAGATTTTTGACAAATTTCAAAATATGTCAGATATTGTCCAAATTATTTTTTATTTCACGTCTAGACATGTGAAATGCATGAACTAGTGCAAAAAAGTGTAACACAATTGGTTTGATTTTTTTTTAGTACTTTTCAGTTTTTCTTAGTTTTCACATAAGGTCCGGGGTCAGGACAAAAGACAGATTTTTGACGAATTTCAAAATCTGTCAGATATTGTCCAAATCATTTTTTATTTCACTTCTAGACATGTGAAATGCATGAACTAGGGCAAAAAAAGTGAAAAAAAATTGGTCTGATTTTTTTTAGTACTTTTCAGTTTTTCTTAGTTTTCACATAAGGTCCGGGGTCAGGACAAAAGACAGATTTTTGACAAATTTCAAAATCTGTCAGATATTGTCCAAATCATTTTTTATTTCACTTCTAGACATGTGAAATGCATGAACTAGGGCAAAAAAAGTGAAAAAAAATTGGTCTGATTTTTTTTAGTACTTTTCAGTTTTTCTTAGTTTTCACATAAGGTCCGGGGTCAGGACAAAAGACAGATTTTTGACAAATTTCAAAATCTGTCAGATTTTGTCCAAATCATTTTTTATTTCACTTCTAGACATGTGAAATGCATGAACTAGGGCAAAAAAAGTGAAAAAAAATTGGTCTGATTTTTTTTAGTACTTTTCAGTTTTTCTTAGTTTTCACATAAGGTCCGGGGTCAGGACAAAAGACAGATTTTTGACAAATTTCAAAATCTGTCAGATATTGTCCAAATCATTTTTTATTTCACTTCTAGACATGTGAAATGCATGAACCAGGGCAAAAAAGTGTAAAAAAATTGGTTTGATTTTTTTTAGTACCTTTCAGTTTTTCTTAGTTTTCACATAAGGTCCGGGGTCAGGACAAAAGACAGATTTTTGACAAATTTCAAAATCTGTCAGATATTGTCCAAATCATTTTTTATTTCATTTCTAGACATGTGAAATGCATGAACTAGTGCAAAAAAGTGTAACAAAATTGGTTTGATTTTTTTTAGTACTTTTCAGTTTTTCTTAGTTTTCACATAAGGTCCGGGGTCAGGATAAAAGACAGATTTTTGACAAATTTCAAAATCTCTCAGATATTGTCCAAATTATTTTTTATTTCACTTATAGACATGTGAAATGCATGAACCAGGGCAAAAAAGTGTAAAAAAATTGGTTTGATTTTTTTTAGTACCTTTCAGTTTTTCTTAGTTTTCACATAAGGTCCGGGGTCAGGACAAAAGACAGATTTTTGACAAATTTAAAAATCTGTCAGATATTGTCCAAATCATTTTTTATTTCATTTCTAGACATGTGAAATGCATGAACTAGTGCAAAAAAGTGTAACAAAATTGGTTTGATTTTTTTTAGTACTTTTCAGTTTTTCTTAGTTTTCACATAAGGTCCGGGGTCAGGATAAAAGACAGATTTTTGACAAATTTCAAAATCTCTCAGATATTGTCCAAATAATTTTTTATTTCACTTATAGACATGTGAAATGCATGAACTAGGGCAAAAAAGTGTAAAAAAAAATGGTTTGATTTTTTTTAGTACCTTGCAGTTTTTTTTAGTTTTCACATAAGGTCCGGGGTCAGGACAAAAGACAGATTTTTGACAAATTTCAAAATATGTCAGATATTGTCCAAATTATTTTTTATTTCACGTCTAGACATGTGAAATGCATGAACTAGTGCAAAAAAGTGTAACAAAATTGGTTTGATTTGTTTTTAGTACTTTTCAGTTTTGCTTAGTTTTCACATAAGGTCCGGGGTCAGGATAAAAGACAGATTTTTGACAAATTTCAAAATCTGTCAGATATTGTCCAAATCATTTTTTATTTCATTTCTAGACATGTGAAATGCATGAACTAGTGCAAAAAAGTGTGAAAAAATTGGTTTGATTTTTTTTTAGTACTTTTCAGTTTTTCTTAGTTTTCACATAAGGTCCGGGGTCAGGACAAAAGACAGATTTTTTACAAATTTCAAAATCTGTCAGATATTGTCCAAATCATTTTTTATTTCATTTCTAGACATGTGAAATGCATGAACTAAGGCAAAAAAAGTGAAAAAAAATTGGTCTGATTTTTTTTAGTACTTTTCAGTTTTTCTTAGTTTTCACGTAAGGTCCGGGGTCAGGACAAAAGACAGATTTTTGACAAATTTCAAAATATGTCAGATATTGTCCAAATCATTTTTTATTTCATTTCTAGACATGTGAAATGCATGAACTAGGGCAAAAAAGTGTAAAAAAATTGGTTTGATTTTTTTAGTACCTTGCAGTTTTTCTTAGTTTTCACATAAGGTCCGGGGTCAGGACAAAAGACAGATTTTTGACAAATTTCAAAATCTGTCAGATATTGTCCAAATCATTTTTTATTTCATTTCTAGACATGTGAAATGCATGAACTAGTGCAAAAAAGTGTAACAAAATTGGTTTGATTTTTTTTAGTACTTTTCAGTTTTTCTTAGTTTTCACATAAGGTCCGGGGTCAGGATAAAAGACAGATTTTTGACAAATTTCAAAATCTGTCAGATATTGTCCAAATTATTTTTTATTTCACTTATAGACATGTGAAATGCATGAACTAGGGCAAAAAAGTGTAAAAAAAATGGTTTGATTTTTTTTAGTACCTTGCAGTTTTTTTTAGTTTTCACATAAGGTCCGGGGTCAGGATAAAAGACAGATTTTTGACAAATTTCAAAATCTGTCAGATATTGTCCAAATCATTTTTTATTTCATTTCTAGACATGTGAAATGCATGAACTAGTGCAAAAAAGTGTGAAAAAATTGGTTTGATTTTTTTTTAGTACTTTTCAGTTTTTCTTAGTTTTCACATAAGGTCCGGGGTCAGGACAAAAGACAGATTTTTGACAAATTTCAAAATCTGTCAGATATTGTCCAAATCATTTTTTATTTCATTTCTAGACATGTGAAATGCATGAACTAGTGCAAAAAAGTGTAACAAAATTGGTTTGATTTTTTTTAGTACTTTTCAGTTTTTCTTAGTTTTCACATAAGGTCCGGGGTCAGGATAAAAGACAGATTTTTGACAAATTTCAAAATCTCTCAGATATTGTCCAAATTATTTTTTATTTCACTTATAGACATGTGAAATGCATGAACTAGGGCAAAAAAGTGTAAAAAAAATGGTTTGATTTTTTTTAGTACCTTGCAGTTTTTCTTAGTTTTCACATAAGGTCCGGGGTCAGGACAAAAGACAGATTTTTGACAAATTTCAAAATCTGTCAGATATTGTCCAAATTATTTTTTATTTCACGTCTAGACATGTGAAATGCATGAACTAGTGCAAAAAAGTGTAACAAAATTGGTTTGATTTTTTTTAGTACTTTTCAGTTTTTCTTAGTTTTCACATAAGGTCCGGGGTCAGGATAAAAGACAGATTTTTGACAAATTTCAAAATCTGTCAGATATTGTCCAAATCATTTTTTATTTCATTTCTAGACATGTGAAATGCATGAACTAGTGCAAAAAAGTGTGAAAAAATTGGTTTGATTTTTTTTTAGTACTTTTCAGTTTTTCTTAGTTTTCACATAAGGTCCGGGGTCAGGACAAAAGACAGATTTTTGACAAATTTCAAAATCTGTCAGATATTGTCCAAATCATTTTTTATTTCATTTCTAGACATGTGAAATGCATGAACTAGGGCAAAAAAAGTAAAAAAAAATTGGTTTGATTTTTTTTAGTACCTTGCAGTTTTTTTTAGTTTTCACATAAGGTCCGGGGTCAGGACAAAAGACAGATTTTTGACAAATTTCAAAATCTGTCAGATATTGTCCAAATCATTTTTTATTTAATTTCTAGACATGTGAAATGCATGAACTAGGGCAAAAAAAGTGAAAAAAAATTGGTCTGATTTTTTTTAGTACTTTTCAGTTTTTCTTAGTTTTCACATAAGGTCCGGGGTCAGGACAAAATACAGATTTCTGACAAATTTAAAAATCTGTCAGATATTGTCCAAATCATTTTTTATTTAATTTCTAGACATGTGAAATGCATGAACTAGGGCAAGAAAGTGTGAAAAAATTTGTTTGATTTTTTTTTTGTACTTTTCAGTTTTTCTTAGTTTTCACATAAGGTCCGGGGTCAGGACAAAAGACAGATTTTTGACAAATTTCAAAATCTGTCAGATATTGTCCAAATCATTTTTTATTTAATTTCTAGACATGTGAAATGCATGAACTAGGGCAAAAAAAGTGAAAAAAAATTGGTCTGATTTTTTTTAGTACTTTTCAGTTTTTCTTAGTTTTCACATAAGGTCCGGGGTCAGGACAAAAGACAGATTTTTGACAAATTTCAAAATATGTCAGATATTGTCCAAATTATTTTTTATTTCACGTCTAGACATGTGAAATGCATGAACTAGTGCAAAAAAGTGTAACAAAATTGGTTTGATTTTTTTTAGTACCTTTCAGTTTTTCTTAGTTTTCACATAAGGTCCGGGGTCAGCACAAAAGACAGATTTTTGACAAATTTCAAAATCTGTCAGATATTGTCCAAGTCATTTTTTATTTCACTTCTAGACATGTGAAATGCATGAACTAGGGCAAAAAATTGTAACAAAATTGGTTTGATTTTTTTAGTACCTTTCAGTTTTTCTTAGTTTTCACACAAGGTCCGGGGTCAGGACAAAAGACAGATTTTTGACAAATTTCAAAATATGTCAGATATTGTCCAAATTATTTTTTTATTTCACTTCTAGACATGTGAAATGCATGAACTAGGGCAAAAAAGTGTAAAAAAATTGGTTTGATTTTTTTTAGTACCTTACAGTTTTTCTTAGTTTTCACATAAGGTCCGGGGGGTCAGGACAAAAGACAGATTTTTGAAAAATTTCAAAATATGTCAGATATTGTCCAAATTATTTTTTATTTCACTTCTAGACATGTGAAATGCATGAACTAGGGCAAAAAAAGTGAAAAAAAATTGGTCTGATTTTTTTTTAGTACCTTGCAGTTTTTCTTAGTTTTCACATAAGGTCCGGGGTTAGGACAAAAGACAGATTTTTGACAAATTTCAAAATATGTCAGATATTGTCCAAATCATTTTTTTATTTCACTTCTAGACATGTGAAATGCATGAACTAGGGCAAAAAAGTGTAAAAAAATTGGTTTGATTTTTTTTAGTACCTTTCAGTTTTTCTTAGTTTTCACAAAAGGACCGGGGTCAGGACAAAAGACAGATTTTTGACAAATTTCAAAATATGTCAGATATTGTCCAAATTATTTTTTATTTCACGTCTAGACATGTGAAATGCATGAACTAGTGCAAAAAAGTGTAGAAAAATTGGTTTGATTTTTTTTAGTACTTTTCAGTTTTTCTTAGTTTTCATATATGGTCCGGGGTCAGGACAAAAGACAGATTTTTGACAAATTTCAAAATCTGTCAGATATTGTCCAAATAATTTTTTATTTCACTTCTAGACATGTGAAATGCATGAACTAGGGCAAAAAAGTGTAAAAATATTGGTTTGATTTTTTTTAGTACCTTTCAGTTTTTCTTAGTTTTCACATAAGGTCCGGGGTCAGGACAAAAGACAGATTTTTGACAAATTTCAAAATCTGTCAGATATTGTCCAAATCATTTTTTATTTAATTTCTAGACATGTGAAATGCATGAACTAGGGCAAAAAAAGTGAAAAAAAATTGGTCTGATTTTTTTTAGTACTTTTCAGTTTTTCTTAGTTTTCACATAAGGTCCGGGGTCAGGATAAAAGACAGATTTTTGACAAATTTCAAAATCTGTCAGATATTATGCAAATTATTTTTTATTTCACTTCTAGACATGTGAAATGCATGAACTAGGGCAAAAAAAGTGAAAAAAAATTGGTCTGATTTTTTTTAGTACTTTTCAGTTTTTCTTAGTTTTCACATAAGGTCCGGGGTCAGGACAAAAGACAGAATTTTTACAAATTTCAAAATATGTCAGATATTGTCCAAATCATTTTTTATTTCACTTCTAGACATGTGAAATGCATGAACTAGGGCAAAAAAGTGTAAAAAAATTGGTTTGATTTTTTTTTAGTACCTTGCAGTTTTTCTTAGTTTTCACATAAGGTCCGGGGTCAGGATAAAAGACAGATTTCTGACAAATTTAAAAATCTCTCAGATATTGTCCAAATCATTTTTTATTTAATTTCTAGACATGTGAAATGCATGAACTAGTGCAAAAAAGTGTAACAAAATTGGTTTGATTTTTTTTAGTACCTTTCAGTTTTTCTTAGTTTTCACATAAGGTCCGGGGTCAGCACAAAAGACAGATTTTTGACAAATTTCAAAATCTGTCAGATATTGTCCAAGTCATTTTTTATTTCACTTCTAGACATGTGAAATGCATGAACTAGGGCAAGAAAGTGAAAAAAAATTGGTCTGATTTTTTTTAGTACTTTTCAGTTTTTCTTAGTTTTCACATAAGGTCCGGGGTCAGGACAAAAGACAGATTTTTGACAAATTTCAAAATCTGTCAGATATTGTCCAAGTCATTTTTTATTTCATTTCTAGACATGTGAAATGCATGAACTAGGGCAAAAAAGTGTAAAAAAATTGGTTTTATTTTTTTTAGTACCTTTAAGTTTTTCTTAGTTTTCACATAAGGTCCGGGGTCAGGACAGAAGACAGATTTTTGACAAATTTCAAAATATGTCAGATATTGTCCAAATTATTTTTTATTTCACGTCTAGACATGTGAAATGCATGAACTAGTGCAAAAAAGTGTAACAAAATTGATTTGATTTTTTTTAGTACTTTTCAGTTTTTCTTAGTTTTCACATAAGGTCCGGGGTCAGGACAAAAGACAGATTTCTGACAAATTTCAAAATCTGTCAGATATTGTCCAAATCATTTTTATTTAATTTCTAGACATGTGAAATGCATGAACTAGGGCAAGAAAGTGTGAAAAAATTGGTTTGATTTTTTTTTAGTACCTTGCAGTTTTTCTTAGTTTTCACATAAGGTCCGGGGTCAGGATAAAGGACAGATTTTTGACAAATTTCAAAATATGTCAGATATTGTCCAAATTATTTTTTATTTCACGTCTAGACATGTGAAATGCATGAACTAGTGCAAAAAAGTGTAACAAAATTGATTTGATTTTTTTTTAGTACTTTTCAGTTTTTCTTAGTTTTCACATAAGGTCCGGGGTCAGGACAAAAGACAGATTTCTGACAAATTTCAAAATCTGTCAGATATTGTCCAAATCATTTTTTATTTAATTTCTAGACATGTGAAATGCATGAACTAGGGCAAGAAAGTGTTAAAAAATTGGTTTGATTTTTTTTTAGTACTTTTCAGTTTTTCTTATTTTTCACGTAAGGTCCGGGGTCAGGACAAAAGACAGATTTTTGACAAATTTCAAAATCTGTCAGATATTGTCCAAATGATTTTTTATTTCACTTCTAGACATGTGAAATGCATGAACTAGGGCAAAAAAGTGTAAAAAAATTGGTTTGATTTTTTTTAGTACCTTTCAGTTTTTCTTAGTTTTCACATAAGGTCCGGGGTCAGGACAAAAGACAGATTTTTGACAAATTTCAAAATATGTCAGATATTGTCCAAATTATTTTTTATTTCACTTCTAGACATGTGAAATGCATGAACTAGGGCAAAAAAGTGTAAAAAAATTGGTTTGATTTTTTTTTAGTACCTTGCAGTTTTTCTTAGTTTTCACATAAGGTCCGGGGTCAGGACAAAAGACAGAATTTTGACAAATTTCAAAATATGTCAGATATTGTCCAAATCATTTTTTATTTCACTTATAGACATGTGAAATGCATGAACTAGGGCAAAAAAGTGTAAAAAAATTGGTTTGATTTTTTTTAGTACCTTTCAGTTTTTTTTAGTTTTCACATAAGGTCCGGGGTCAGGACAAAAGACAGATTTTTGACAAATTTCAAAATATGTCAGATATTGTCCAAATTATTTTTTATTTCACGTCTAGACATGTGAAATGCATGAACTAGTGCAAAAAAGTGTAACAAAATTGGTTTGATTTTTTTTTAGTACTTTTCAGTTTTTCTTAGTTTTCACATAAGGTCCGGGGTCAGGACAAAAGACAGATTTCTGACAAATTTCAAAATATATCAGATATTGTCCAAATCATTTTTTATTTCACTTATAGACATGTGAAATGTATGAACTAGGGCAAAAAAGTGTAAAAAAATTGGTTTGATTTTTTTTAGTACCTTGCAGTTTTTCTTAGTTTTCACATAAGGTCCGGGGTCAGGACAAAAGACAGATTTTTGACAAATTTCAAAATATGTCAGATATTGTCCAAATCATTTTTTATTTCACTTATAGACATGTGAAATGCATGAACTAGTGCAAAAAAGTGTAACAAAATTGATTTGATTTTTTTTTAGTACTTTTCAGTTTTTCTTAGTTTTCACATAAGGTCCGGGGTCAGGACAAAAGACAGATTTTTGACAAATTTCAAAATCTGTCAGATATTGTCCAAATCATTTTTTATTTCATTTCTAGACATGTGAAATGCATGAACTAGGGCAAAAAAAGTAAAAAAAAATTGGTTTGATTTTTTTTAGTACTTTTCAGTTTTTCTTAGTTTTCACATAAGGTCCGGGGTCAGGACAAAAGACAGATTTTTGACAAATTTCAAAATATGTCAGATATTGTCCAAATCATTTTTTATTTCACTTATAGACATGTGAAATGTATGAACTAGGGCAAAAAAGTGTAAAAAAATTGGTTTGATTTTTTTTAGTACCTTGCAGTTTTTCTTAGTTTTCACATAAGGTCCGGGGTCAGGACAAAAGACAGATTTTTGACAAATTTCAAAATATGTCAGATATTGTCCAAATCATTTTTTATTTCACTTATAGACATGTGAAATGCATGAACTAGTGCAAAAAAGTGTAACAAAATTGATTTGATTTTTTTTTAGTACTTTTCAGTTTTTCTTAGTTTTCACATAAGGTCCGGGGTCAGGACAAAAGACAGATTTTTGACAAATTTCAAAATCTGTCAGATATTGTCCAAATCATTTTTTATTTCATTTCTAGACATGTGAAATGCATGAACTAGGGCAAAAAAAGTAAAAAAAAATTGGTTTGATTTTTTTTAGTACTTTTCAGTTTTTCTTAGTTTTCACATAAGGTCCGGGGTCAGGACAAAAGACAGATTTTTGACAAATTTCAAAATATGTCAGATATTGTCCAAATCATTTTTTATTTCACTTATAGACATGTGAAATGCATGAACTAGGGCAAAAAAGTGTAAAAAAATTGGTTTGATTTTTTTTTAGTGCCTTGCAGTTTTTCTTAGTTTTCACATAAGGTCCGGGGTCAGGACAGAAGACAGATTTTTGACAAATTTCAAAATATGTCAGATATTGTCCAAATTATTTTTTATTTCACTTCTAGACATGTGAAATGCATGAACTAGGGCAAAAAAGTGTAAAAAAATTGGTTTGATTTTTTTTTAGTACCTTGCAGTTTTTCTTAGTTTTCACATAAGGTCCGGGGTCAGGACAAAAGACAGAATTTGACAAATTTCAAAATATGTCAGATATTGTCCAAATCATTTTTTATTTCATTTCTAGACATGTGAAATGCATGAACTAGGGCAAGAAAGTGTTAAAAAATTGGTTTGATTTTTTTTAGTACTTTTCAGTTTTTCTTATTTTTCACGTAAGGTCCGGGGTCAGGACAAAAGACAGATTTTTGACAAATTTCAAAATATGTCAGATATTGTCCAAATTATTTTTTATTTCACGTCTAGACATGTGAAATGCATGAACTAGTGCAAAAAAGTGTAACAAAATTGGTTTGATTTTTTTTTAGTACTTTTCAGTTTTTCTTAGTTTTCACATAAGGTCCGGGGTCAGGACAAAAGACAGATTTCTGACAAATTTCAAAATATATCAGATATTGTCCAAATCATTTTTTATTTCACTTATAGACATGTGAAATGTATGAACTAGGGCAAAAAAGTGTAAAAAAATTGGTTTGATTTTTTTTAGTACCTTGCAGTTTTTCTTAGTTTTCACATAAGGTCCGGGGTCAGGACAAAAGACAGATTTTTGACAAATTTCAAAATATGTCAGATATTGTCCAAATCATTTTTTATTTCACTTATAGACATGTGAAATGCATGAACTAGTGCAAAAAAGTGTAACAAAATTGATTTGATTTTTTTTAGTACTTTTCAGTTTTTCTTAGTTTTCACATAAGGTCCGGGGTCAGGACAAAAGACAGATTTTTGACAAATTTCAAAATCTGTCAGATATTGTCCAAATCATTTTTTATTTCATTTCTAGACATGTGAAATGCATGAACTAGGGCAAAAAAAGTAAAAAAAAATTGGTTTGATTTTTTTAGTACTTTTCAGTTTTTCTTAGTTTTCACATAAGGTCCGGGGTCAGGACAAAAGACAGATTTTTGACAAATTTCAAAATATGTCAGATATTGTCCAAATCATTTTTTATTTCACTTATAGACATGTGAAATGCATGAACTAGGGCAAAAAAGTGTAAAAAAATTGGTTTGATTTTTTTTTAGTGCCTTGCAGTTTTTCTTAGTTTTCACATAAGGTCCGGGGTCAGGACAGAAGACAGATTTTTGACAAATTTCAAAATATGTCAGATATTGTCCAAATTATTTTTTATTTCACTTCTAGACATGTGAAATGCATGAACTAGGGCAAAAAAGTGTAAAAAAATTGGTTTGATTTTTTTTTAGTACCTTGCAGTTTTTCTTAGTTTTCACATAAGGTCCGGGGTCAGGACAAAAGACAGAATTTGACAAATTTCAAAATATGTCAGATATTGTCCAAATCATTTTTTATTTCATTTCTAGACATGTGAAATGCATGAACTAGGGCAAAAAAGTGTAAAAAAATTGGTTTTATTTTTTTTAGTACCTTTAAGTTTTTCTTAGTTTTCACATAAGGTCCGGGGTCAGGACAGAAGACAGATTTTTGACAAATTTCAAAATATGTCAGATATTGTCCAAATTATTTTTTATTTCACGTCTAGACATGTGAAATGCATGAACTAGTGCAAAAAAGTGTAACAAAATTGATTTGATTTTTTTTAGTACTTTTCAGTTTTTCTTAGTTTTCACATAAGGTCCGGGGTCAGGACAAAAGACAGATCTTTGACAAATTTCAAAATATGTCAGATATTGTCCAAATTATTTTTTATTTCACGTCTAGACATGTGAAATGCATGAACTAGTGCAAAAAAGTGTAACAAAATTGGTTTGATTTTTTTTAGTACTTTTCAGTTTTTCTTAGTTTTCACATAAGGTCCGGGGTCAGGACAAAAGACAGATTTTTGACAAATTTCAAAATCTGTCAGATATTGTCCAAATCATTTTTTATTTCATTTCTAGACATGTGAAATGCATGAACTAGGGCAAAAAAGTGTAAAAAAATTGGTTTGATTTTTTTTTAGTACCTTGCAGTTTTTCTTAGTTTTCACATAAGGTCCGGGGTCAGGATAAAAGACAGAATTTGACAAATTTCAAAATATGTCAGATATTGTCCAAATCATTTTTTATTTCACTTCTAGACATGTGAAATGCATGAACTACGGCAAAAAAGTGTAAAAAAATTGGTTTGATTTTTTTTTAGTACCTTGCAGTTTTTCTTAGTTTTCACATAAGGTCCGGGGTCAGGACAAAAGACAGAATTTTGACAAATTTCAAAATATGTCAGATATTGTCCAAATCATTTTTTATTTCACTTATAGACATGTGAAATGCATGAACTAGGGCAAAAAAGTGTAAAAAAATTGGTTTGATTTTTTTTAGTACCTTTCAGTTTTTTTTAGTTTTCACATAAGGTCCGGGGTCAGGACAAAAGACAGATTTTTGACAAATTTCAAAATATGTCAGATATTGTCCAAATTATTTTTTATTTCACGTCTAGACATGTGAAATGCATGAACTAGTGCAAAAAAGTGTAACAAAATTGGTTTGATTTTTTTTTAGTACTTTTCAGTTTTTCTTAGTTTTCACATAAGGTCCGGGGTCAGGACAAAAGACAGATTTTTGACAAATTTCAAAATCTGTCAGATATTGTCCAAATCATTTTTTATTTAATTTCTAGACATGTGAAATGCATGAACTAGTGCAAAAAAGTGTAACAAAATTCGTTTGATTTTTTTTAGTACTTTTCAGTTTTTCTTAGTTTTCACATGAGGTCCGGGGTCAGGACAAAAGACAGATTTCTGACAAATTTCAAAATCTGTCAGATATTGTCCAAATCATTTTTATTTAATTTCTAGACATGTGAAATGCATGAACTAGGGCAAGAAAGTGTGAAAAAATTGGTTTGATTTTTTTTTAGTACCTTGCAGTTTTTCTTAGTTTTCACATAAGGTCCGGGGTCAGGATAAAGGACAGATTTTTGACAAATTTCAAAATATGTCAGATATTGTCCAAATTATTTTTTATTTCACGTCTAGACATGTGAAATGCATGAACTAGTGCAAAAAAGTGTAACAAAATTGATTTGATTTTTTTTTAGTACTTTTCAGTTTTTCTTAGTTTTCACATAAGGTCCGGGGTCAGGACAAAAGACAGATTTCTGACAAATTTCAAAATCTGTCAGATATTGTCCAAATCATTTTTTATTTAATTTCTAGACATGTGAAATGCATGAACTAGGGCAAGAAAGTGTTAAAAAATTGGTTTGATTTTTTTTAGTACTTTTCAGTTTTTCTTATTTTTCACGTAAGGTCCGGGGTCAGGACAAAAGACAGATTTTTTACAAATTTCAAAATCTGTCAGATATTGTCCAAATCATTTTTTATTTCATTTCTAGACATGTGAAATGCATGAACTAAGGCAAAAAAAGTGAAAAAAAATTGGTCTGATTTTTTTTAGTACTTTTCAGTTTTTCTTAGTTTTCACGTAAGGTCCGGGGTCAGGACAAAAGACAGATTTTTGACAAATTTCAAAATATGTCAGATATTGTCCAAATCATTTTTTATTTCATTTCTAGACATGTGAAATGCATGAACTAGGGCAAAAAAGTGTAAAAAAATTGGTTTGATTTTTTTAGTACCTTGCAGTTTTTCTTAGTTTTCACATAAGGTCCGGGGTCAGGACAAAAGACAGATTTTTGACAAATTTCAAAATCTGTCAGATATTGTCCAAATCATTTTTTATTTCATTTCTAGACATGTGAAATGCATGAACTAGTGCAAAAAAGTGTAACAAAATTGGTTTGATTTTTTTTAGTACTTTTCAGTTTTTCTTAGTTTTCACATAAGGTCCGGGGTCAGGATAAAAGACAGATTTTTGACAAATTTCAAAATCTGTCAGATATTGTCCAAATTATTTTTTATTTCACTTATAGACATGTGAAATGCATGAACTAGGGCAAAAAAGTGTAAAAAAAATGGTTTGATTTTTTTTAGTACCTTGCAGTTTTTTTTAGTTTTCACATAAGGTCCGGGGTCAGGATAAAAGACAGATTTTTGACAAATTTCAAAATCTGTCAGATATTGTCCAAATCATTTTTTATTTCATTTCTAGACATGTGAAATGCATGAACTAGTGCAAAAAAGTGTGAAAAAATTGGTTTGATTTTTTTTTAGTACTTTTCAGTTTTTCTTAGTTTTCACATAAGGTCCGGGGTCAGGACAAAAGACAGATTTTTGACAAATTTCAAAATCTGTCAGATATTGTCCAAATCATTTTTTATTTCATTTCTAGACATGTGAAATGCATGAACTAGTGCAAAAAAGTGTAACAAAATTGGTTTGATTTTTTTTAGTACTTTTCAGTTTTTCTTAGTTTTCACATAAGGTCCGGGGTCAGGATAAAAGACAGATTTTTGACAAATTTCAAAATCTCTCAGATATTGTCCAAATTATTTTTTATTTCACTTATAGACATGTGAAATGCATGAACTAGGGCAAAAAAGTGTAAAAAAAATGGTTTGATTTTTTTTTTAGTACCTTGCAGTTTTTTTTAGTTTTCACATAAGGTCCGGGGTCAGGACAAAAGACAGATTTTTGACAAATTTCAAAATCTGTCAGATATTGTCCAAATCATTTTTTATTTCACTTCTAGACATGTGAAATGCATGAACCAGGGCAAAAAAGTGTAAAAAAATTGGTTTGATTTTTTTTTAGTACCTTTCAGTTTTTCTTAGTTTTCACATAAGGTCCGGGGTCAGGACAAAAGACAGATTTTTGACAAATTTCAAAATCTGTCAGATATTGTCCAAATCATTTTTTATTTCATTTCTAGACATGTGAAATGCATGAACTAGTGCAAAAAAGTGTAACAAAATTGGTTTGATTTTTTTTAGTACTTTTCAGTTTTTCTTAGTTTTCACATAAGGTCCGGGGTCAGGATAAAAGACAGATTTTTGACAAATTTCAAAATCTGTCAGATATTGTCCAAATCATTTTTTATTTCATTTCTAGACATGTGAAATGCATGAACTAGTGCAAAAAAGTGTAACAAAATTGGTTTGATTTTTTTTAGTACTTTTCAGTTTTTCTTAGTTTTCACATAAGGTCCGGGGTCAGGATAAAAGACAGATTTTTGACAAATTTCAAAATCTCTCAGATATTGTCCAAATTATTTTTTATTTCACTTATAGACATGTGAAATGCATGAACTAGGGCAAAAAAGTGTAAAAAAAATGGTTTGATTTTTTTTAGTACCTTGCAGTTTTTCTTAGTTTTCACATAAGGTCCGGGGTCAGGACAAAAGACAGATTTTTGACAAATTTCAAAATCTGTCAGATATTGTCCAAATCATTTTTTATTTAATTTCTAGACATGTGAAATGCATGAACTAGGGCAAAAAAAGTGAAAAAAAATTGGTCTGATTTTTTTTAGTACTTTTCAGTTTTTCTTAGTTTTCACATAAGGTCCGGGGTCAGGACAAAATACAGATTTCTGACAAATTTAAAAATCTGTCAGATATTGTCCAAATCATTTTTTATTTAATTTCTAGACATGTGAAATGCATGAACTAGGGCAAGAAAGTGTGAAAAAATTTGTTTGATTTTTTTTTTGTACTTTTCAGTTTTTCTTAGTTTTCACATAAGGTCCGGGGTCAGGACAAAAGACAGATTTTTGACAAATTTCAAAATCTGTCAGATATTGTCCAAATCATTTTTTATTTAATTTCTAGACATGTGAAATGCATGAACTAGGGCAAAAAAAGTGAAAAAAAATTGGTCTGATTTTTTTTAGTACTTTTCAGTTTTTCTTAGTTTTCACATAAGGTCCGGGGTCAGGACAAAAGACAGATTTTTGACAAATTTCAAAATATGTCAGATATTGTCCAAATTATTTTTTATTTCACGTCTAGACATGTGAAATGCATGAACTAGTGCAAAAAAGTGTAACAAAATTGGTTTGATTTTTTTTAGTACCTTTCAGTTTTTCTTAGTTTTCACATAAGGTCCGGAGTCAGCACAAAAGACAGATTTTTGACAAATTTCAAAATCTGTCAGATATTGTCCAAGTCATTTTTTATTTCACTTCTAGACATGTGAAATGCATGAACTAGGGCAAAAAATTGTAACAAAATTGGTTTGATTTTTTTAGTACCTTTCAGTTTTTCTTAGTTTTCACACAAGGTCCGGGGTCAGGACAAAAGACAGATTTTTGACAAATTTCAAAATATGTCAGATATTGTCCAAATTATTTTTTTATTTCACTTCTAGACATGTGAAATGCATGAACTAGGGCAAAAAAGTGTAAAAAAATTGGTTTGATTTTTTTTAGTACCTTACAGTTTTTCTTAGTTTTCACATAAGGTCCGGGGGGTCAGGACAAAAGACAGATTTTTGAAAAATTTCAAAATATGTCAGATATTGTCCAAATTATTTTTTATTTCACTTCTAGACATGTGAAATGCATGAACTAGGGCAAAAAAAGTGAAAAAAAATTGGTCTGATTTTTTTTTAGTACCTTGCAGTTTTTCTTAGTTTTCACATAAGGTCCGGGGTTAGGACAAAAGACAGATTTTTGACAAATTTCAAAATATGTCAGATATTGTCCAAATTATTTTTTATTTCACGTCTAGACATGTGAAATGCATGAACTAGTGCAAAAAAGTGTAGAAAAATTGGTTTGATTTTTTTTAGTACTTTTCAGTTTTTCTTAGTTTTCATATATGGTCCGGGGTCAGGACAAAAGACAGATTTTTGACAAATTTCAAAATCTGTCAGATATTGTCCAAATCATTTTTTATTTCACTTATAGACATGTGAAATGCATGAACTAGGGCAAAAAAGTGTAAAAAAATTGGTTTGATTTTTTTTTAGTGCCTTGCAGTTTTTCTTAGTTTTCACATAAGGTCCGGGGTCAGGACAGAAGACAGATTTTTGACAAATTTCAAAATATGTCAGATATTGTCCAAATTATTTTTTATTTCACTTCTAGACATGTGAAATGCATGAACTAGGGCAAAAAAGTGTAAAAAAATTGGTTTGATTTTTTTTTAGTACCTTGCAGTTTTTCTTAGTTTTCACATAAGGTCCGGGGTCAGGACAAAAGACAGAATTTGACAAATTTCAAAATATGTCAGATATTGTCCAAATCATTTTTTATTTCATTTCTAGACATGTGAAATGCATGAACTAGGGCAAGAAAGTGTTAAAAAATTGGTTTGATTTTTTTTAGTACTTTTCAGTTTTTCTTATTTTTCACGTAAGGTCCGGGGTCAGGACAAAAGACAGATTTTTGACAAATTTCAAAATATGTCAGATATTGTCCAAATTATTTTTTATTTCACGTCTAGACATGTGAAATGCATGAACTAGTGCAAAAAAGTGTAACAAAATTGGTTTGATTTTTTTTTAGTACTTTTCAGTTTTTCTTAGTTTTCACATAAGGTCCGGGGTCAGGACAAAAGACAGATTTCTGACAAATTTCAAAATATATCAGATATTGTCCAAATCATTTTTTATTTCACTTATAGACATGTGAAATGTATGAACTAGGGCAAAAAAGTGTAAAAAAATTGGTTTGATTTTTTTTAGTACCTTGCAGTTTTTCTTAGTTTTCACATAAGGTCCGGGGTCAGGACAAAAGACAGATTTTTGACAAATTTCAAAATATGTCAGATATTGTCCAAATCATTTTTTATTTCACTTATAGACATGTGAAATGCATGAACTAGTGCAAAAAAGTGTAACAAAATTGATTTGATTTTTTTTTAGTACTTTTCAGTTTTTCTTAGTTTTCACATAAGGTCCGGGGTCAGGACAAAAGACAGATTTTTGACAAATTTCAAAATCTGTCAGATATTGTCCAAATCATTTTTTATTTCATTTCTAGACATGTGAAATGCATGAACTAGGGCAAAAAAAGTAAAAAAAAATTGGTTTGATTTTTTTAGTACTTTTCAGTTTTTCTTAGTTTTCACATAAGGTCCGGGGTCAGGACAAAAGACAGATTTTTGACAAATTTCAAAATATGTCAGATATTGTCCAAATCATTTTTTATTTCACTTATAGACATGTGAAATGCATGAACTAGGGCAAAAAAGTGTAAAAAAATTGGTTTGATTTTTTTTTAGTGCCTTGCAGTTTTTCTTAGTTTTCACATAAGGTCCGGGGTCAGGACAGAAGACAGATTTTTGACAAATTTCAAAATATGTCAGATATTGTCCAAATTATTTTTTATTTCACTTCTAGACATGTGAAATGCATGAACTAGGGCAAAAAAGTGTAAAAAAATTGGTTTGATTTTTTTTTAGTACCTTGCAGTTTTTCTTAGTTTTCACATAAGGTCCGGGGTCAGGACAAAAGACAGAATTTGACAAATTTCAAAATATGTCAGATATTGTCCAAATCATTTTTTATTTCATTTCTAGACATGTGAAATGCATGAACTAGGGCAAAAAAGTGTAAAAAAATTGGTTTTATTTTTTTTAGTACCTTTAAGTTTTTCTTAGTTTTCACATAAGGTCCGGGGTCAGGACAGAAGACAGATTTTTGACAAATTTCAAAATATGTCAGATATTGTCCAAATTATTTTTTATTTCACGTCTAGACATGTGAAATGCATGAACTAGTGCAAAAAAGTGTAACAAAATTGATTTGATTTTTTTTAGTACTTTTCAGTTTTTCTTAGTTTTCACATAAGGTCCGGGGTCAGGACAAAAGACAGATCTTTGACAAATTTCAAAATATGTCAGATATTGTCCAAATTATTTTTTATTTCACGTCTAGACATGTGAAATGCATGAACTAGTGCAAAAAAGTGTAACAAAATTGGTTTGATTTTTTTTAGTACTTTTCAGTTTTTCTTAGTTTTCACATAAGGTCCGGGGTCAGGACAAAAGACAGATTTTTGACAAATTTCAAAATCTGTCAGATATTGTCCAAATCATTTTTTATTTCATTTCTAGACATGTGAAATGCATGAACTAGGGCAAAAAAGTGTAAAAAAATTGGTTTGATTTTTTTTTAGTACCTTGCAGTTTTTCTTAGTTTTCACATAAGGTCCGGGGTCAGGATAAAAGACAGAATTTGACAAATTTCAAAATATGTCAGATATTGTCCAAATCATTTTTTATTTCACTTCTAGACATGTGAAATGCATGAACTACGGCAAAAAAGTGTAAAAAAATTGGTTTGATTTTTTTTTAGTACCTTGCAGTTTTTCTTAGTTTTCACATAAGGTCCGGGGTCAGGACAAAAGACAGAATTTTGACAAATTTCAAAATATGTCAGATATTGTCCAAATCATTTTTTATTTCACTTATAGACATGTGAAATGCATGAACTAGGGCAAAAAAGTGTAAAAAAATTGGTTTGATTTTTTTTAGTACCTTTCAGTTTTTTTTAGTTTTCACATAAGGTCCGGGGTCAGGACAAAAGACAGATTTTTGACAAATTTCAAAATATGTCAGATATTGTCCAAATTATTTTTTATTTCACGTCTAGACATGTGAAATGCATGAACTAGTGCAAAAAAGTGTAACAAAATTGGTTTGATTTTTTTTTAGTACTTTTCAGTTTTTCTTAGTTTTCACATAAGGTCCGGGGTCAGGACAAAAGACAGATTTTTGACAAATTTCAAAATCTGTCAGATATTGTCCAAATCATTTTTTATTTAATTTCTAGACATGTGAAATGCATGAACTAGTGCAAAAAAGTGTAACAAAATTCGTTTGATTTTTTTTAGTACTTTTCAGTTTTTCTTAGTTTTCACATGAGGTCCGGGGTCAGGACAAAAGACAGATTTCTGACAAATTTCAAAATCTGTCAGATATTGTCCAAATCATTTTTATTTAATTTCTAGACATGTGAAATGCATGAACTAGGGCAAGAAAGTGTGAAAAAATTGGTTTGATTTTTTTTTAGTACCTTGCAGTTTTTCTTAGTTTTCACATAAGGTCCGGGGTCAGGATAAAGGACAGATTTTTGACAAATTTCAAAATATGTCAGATATTGTCCAAATTATTTTTTATTTCACGTCTAGACATGTGAAATGCATGAACTAGTGCAAAAAAGTGTAACAAAATTGATTTGATTTTTTTTTAGTACTTTTCAGTTTTTCTTAGTTTTCACATAAGGTCCGGGGTCAGGACAAAAGACAGATTTCTGACAAATTTCAAAATATGTCAGATATTGTCCAAATCATTTTTTATTTAATTTCTAGACATGTGAAATGCATGAACTAGGGCAAAAAAGTGTAAAAATATTGGTTTGATTTTTTTTAGTACCTTTCAGTTTTTCTTAGTTTTCACATAAGGTCCGGGGTCAGGACAAAATACAGATTTCTGACAAATTTCAAAATATGTCAGATATTGTCCAAATCATTTTTTATTTCACTTCTAGACATGTGAAATGCATGAACTAGGGCAAAAAAGTGTAAAAAAATTGGTTTGATTTTTTTTTAGTACCTTGCAGTTTTTCTTAGTTTTCACATAAGGTCCGGGGTCAGGACAAAAGACAGAATTTTGACAAATTTCAAAATATGTCAGATATTGTCCAAATCATTTTTTATTTCACTTCTAGACATGTGAAATGCATGAACTAGGGCAAAAAAAGTGAAAAAAAATTGGTCTGATTTTTTTTTAGTACCTTGCAGTTTTTCTTTGTTTTCACATAAGGTCCGGGGTCAGGACAAAAGACAGATTTTTGACAACTTTCAAAATATGTCAGATATTGTCCAAATTATTTTTTATTTCACTTCTAGACATGTGAAATGCATGAACTAGGGCAAAAAAAGTGAAAAAAAAATTGGTCTGATTTTTTTTAGTACTTTTCAGTTTTTCTTAGTTTTCACAAAAGGTCCGGGGTCAGGACAAAAGACAGATTTTTGACAAATTTCAAAATATGTCAGATATTGTCCAAATTATTTTTTATTTCACTTCTAGACATGTGAAATGCACGAACAAGTGAAAAAAAGTGTAACAAAATTGTTTTTTTTTTTTTTAGTACCTTTCAGTTTTTCTTAGTTTTCTCACAAGGTCCGGGGTCAGGACAAAAGACAGATTTTTGACAACTTTCAAAATATGTCAGATATTGTCCAAATTATTTTTTATTTCACTTCTAGACATGTGAAATGCATGAACTAGGGCAAAAAAAGTGTAAAAAAATTGGTCTGATTTTTTTTAGTACTTTTCAGTTTTTCTTAGTTTTCACATAAGGTCCGGGGTCAGGACAAAAGACAGATTTTTGACAAATTTCAAAATATGTCAGATATTATCCAAATTATTTTTTATTTCACTTCTAGACATGTGAAATGCACGAACAAGTGCAAAAAAGTGTAACAAAATTGGTTTGATTTTTTTTTAGTACCTTTCAGTTTTTCTTAGTTTTCTCACAAGGTCCGGGGTCAGGACAAAAGACAGATTTTTGACAAATTTCAAATTATGTCAGATATTGTCCAAATTATTTTTTATTTCACGTCTAGACATGTGAAATGCACGAACAAGTGCAAAAAAGTGTAACAAAATTGGTCTGATTTTTTTTTGTACTTTTCAGTTTTTCTTAGTTTTCACATAAGGTCCGGGGTCAGGACAAAAGACAGATTTTTGACAAATTTCAAAATCTGTCAGATATTGTCCAAATCATTTTTTATTTCATTTCTAGACATGTGAAATGCATGAACTAGTGCAAAAAAGTGTAACAAAATTGGTTTGATTTTTTTTAGTACTTTTCAGTTTTTCTTAGTTTTCACATAAGGTCCGGGGTCAGGATAAAAGACAGATTTTTGACAAATTTCAAAATCTGTCAGATATTGTCCAAATCATTTTTTATTTCATTTCTAGACATGTGAAATGCATGAACTAGTGCAAAAAAGTGTAACAAAATTGGTTTGATTTTTTTTAGTACTTTTCAGTTTTTCTTAGTTTTCACATAAGGTCCGGGGTCAGGATAAAAGACAGATTTTTGACAAATTTCAAAATCTCTCAGATATTGTCCAAATTATTTTTTATTTCACTTATAGACATGTGAAATGCATGAACTAGGGCAAAAAAGTGTAAAAAAAATGGTTTGATTTTTTTTAGTACCTTGCAGTTTTTCTTAGTTTTCACATAAGGTCCGGGGTCAGGACAAAAGACAGATTTTTGACAAATTTCAAAATCTGTCAGATATTGTCCAAATTATTTTTTATTTCACGTCTAGACATGTGAAATGCATGAACTAGTGCAAAAAAGTGTAACAAAATTGGTTTGATTTTTTTTAGTACTTTTCAGTTTTTCTTAGTTTTCACATAAGGTCCGGGGTCAGGATAAAAGACAGATTTTTGACAAATTTCAAAATCTGTCAGATATTGTCCAAATCATTTTTTATTTCATTTCTAGACATGTGAAATGCATGAACTAGTGCAAAAAAGTGTGAAAAAATTGGTTTGATTTTTTTTTAGTACTTTTCAGTTTTTCTTAGTTTTCACATAAGGTCCGGGGTCAGGACAAAAGACAGATTTTTGACAAATTTCAAAATCTGTCAGATATTGTCCAAATCATTTTTTATTTCATTTCTAGACATGTGAAATGCATGAACTAGGGCAAAAAAAGTAAAAAAAAATTGGTTTGATTTTTTTTAGTACCTTGCAGTTTTTTTTAGTTTTCACATAAGGTCCGGGGTCAGGACAAAAGACAGATTTTTGACAAATTTCAAAATCTGTCAGATATTGTCCAAATCATTTTTTATTTAATTTCTAGACATGTGAAATGCATGAACTAGGGCAAAAAAAGTGAAAAAAAATTGGTCTGATTTTTTTTTAGTACTTTTCAGTTTTTCTTAGTTTTCACATAAGGTCCGGGGTCAGGACAAAATACAGATTTCTGACAAATTTAAAAATCTGTCAGATATTGTCCAAATCATTTTTTATTTAATTTCTAGACATGTGAAATGCATGAACTAGGGCAAGAAAGTGTGAAAAAATTTGTTTGATTTTTTTTTTGTACTTTTCAGTTTTTCTTAGTTTTCACATAAGGTCCGGGGTCAGGACAAAAGACAGATTTTTGACAAATTTCAAAATCTGTCAGATATTGTCCAAATCATTTTTTATTTAATTTCTAGACATGTGAAATGCATGAACTAGGGCAAAAAAAGTGAAAAAAAATTGGTCTGATTTTTTTTAGTACTTTTCAGTTTTTCTTAGTTTTCACATAAGGTCCGGGGTCAGGACAAAAGACAGATTTTTGACAAATTTCAAAATATGTCAGATATTGTCCAAATTATTTTTTATTTCACGTCTAGACATGTGAAATGCATGAACTAGTGCAAAAAAGTGTAACAAAATTGGTTTGATTTTTTTTAGTACCTTTCAGTTTTTCTTAGTTTTCACATAAGGTCCAGGGTCAGCACAAAAGACAGATTTTTGACAAATTTCAAAATCTGTCAGATATTGTCCAAGTCATTTTTTATTTCACTTCTAGACATGTGAAATGCATGAACTAGGGCAAAAAATTGTAACAAAATTGGTTTGATTTTTTTAGTACCTTTCAGTTTTTCTTAGTTTTCACACAAGGTCCGGGGTCAGGACAAAAGACAGATTTTTGACAAATTTCAAAATATGTCAGATATTGTCCAAATTATTTTTTTATTTCACTTCTAGACATGTGAAATGCATGAACTAGGGCAAAAAAGTGTAAAAAAATTGGTTTGATTTTTTTTAGTACCTTACAGTTTTTCTTAGTTTTCACATAAGGTCCGGGGGGTCAGGACAAAAGACAGATTTTTGAAAAATTTCAAAATATGTCAGATATTGTCCAAATTATTTTTTATTTCACTTCTAGACATGTGAAATGCATGAACTAGGGCAAAAAAAGTGAAAAAAAATTGGTCTGATTTTTTTTTAGTACCTTGCAGTTTTTCTTAGTTTTCACATAAGGTCCGGGGTTAGGACAAAAGACAGATTTTTGACAAATTTCAAAATATGTCAGATATTGTCCAAATCATTTTTTTATTTCACTTCTAGACATGTGAAATGCATGAACTAGGGCAAAAAAGTGTAAAAAAATTGGTTTGATTTTTTTTAGTACCTTTCAGTTTTTCTTAGTTTTCACAAAAGGACCGGGGTCAGGACAAAAGACAGATTTTTGACAAATTTCAAAATATGTCAGATATTGTCCAAATTATTTTTTATTTCACGTCTAGACATGTGAAATGCATGAACTAGTGCAAAAAAGTGTAACAAAATTGGTTTGATTTTTTTTAGTACTTTTCAGTTTTTCTTAGTTTTCATATATGGTCCGGGGTCAGGACAAAAGACAGATTTTTGACAAATTTCAAAATCTGTCAGATATTGTCCAAATAATTTTTTATTTCACTTCTAGACATGTGAAATGCATGAACTAGGGCAAAAAAGTGTAAAAATATTGGTTTGATTTTTTTTAGTACCTTTCAGTTTTTCTTAGTTTTCACATAAGGTCCGGGGTCAGGACAAAAGACAGATTTTTGACAAATTTCAAAATCTGTCAGATATTGTCCAAATCATTTTTTATTTAATTTCTAGACATGTGAAATGCATGAACTAGGGCAAAAAAAGTGAAAAAAAATTGGTCTGATTTTTTTTAGTACTTTTCAGTTTTTCTTAGTTTTCACATAAGGTCCGGGGTCAGGATAAAAGACAGATTTTTGACAAATTTCAAAATCTGTCAGATATTATCCAAATTATTTTTTATTTCACTTCTAGACATGTGAAATGCATGAACTAGGGCAAAAAAAGTGAAAAAAAATTGGTCTGATTTTTTTTAGTACTTTTCAGTTTTTCTTAGTTTACACATAAGGTCCGGGGTCAGGACAAAAGACAGAATTTTTACAAATTTCAAAATATGTCAGATATTGTCCAAATCATTTTTTATTTCACTTCTAGACATGTGAAATGCATGAACTAGGGCAAAAAAGTGTAAAAAAATTGGTTTGATTTTTTTTTAGTACCTTGCAGTTTTTCTTAGTTTTCACATAAGGTCCGGGGTCAGGATAAAAGACAGATTTCTGACAAATTTAAAAATCTCTCAGATATTGTCCAAATCATTTTTTATTTAATTTCTAGACATGTGAAATGCATGAACTAGTGCAAAAAAGTGTAACAAAATTGGTTTGATTTTTTTTAGTACCTTTCAGTTTTTCTTAGTTTTCACATAAGGTCCGGGGTCAGCACAAAAGACAGATTTTTGACAAATTTCAAAATCTGTCAGATATTGTCCAAGTCATTTTTTATTTCACTTCTAGACATGTGAAATGCATGAACTAGGGCAAAAAAGTGTAAAAAAATTGGTTTGATTTTTTTTAGTACCTTACAGTTTTTCTTAGTTTTCACATAAGGTCCGGGGGGTCAGGACAAAAGACAGATTTTTGAAAAATTTCAAAATATGTCAGATATTGTCCAAATTATTTTTTATTTCACTTCTAGACATGTGAAATGCATGAACTAGGGCAAAAAAAGTGAAAAAAAATTGGTCTGATTTTTTTTAGTACCTTTCAGTTTATCTTAGTTTTCACATAAGGTCCGGGGTCAGGACAAAAGACAGATTTTTGACAAATTTCAAAATATGTCAGATATTGTCCAAATTATTTTTTATTTCACTTCTAGACATGTGAAATGCATGAACTAGGGCAAAAAAAGTGAAAAAAAATTGGTCTGATTTTTTTAGTACTTTTCAGTTTTTCTTAGTTTTCACATAAGGTCCGGGGTCAGGACAAAAGACAGATTTTTGACAAATTTCAAAATCTGTCAGATATTGTCCAAATCATTTTTTATTTCACTTCTAGACATGTGAAATGCATGAACTAGGGCAAAAAAGTGTAACAAAATTGGTTTGATTTTTTTAGTACCTTTCAGTTTTTCTTAGTTTTCACACAAGGTCCGGGGTCAGGACAAAAGACAGATTTTTGACAAATTTCAAAATATGTCAGATATTGTCCAAATTATTTTTTTATTTCACTTCTAGACATGTGAAATGCATGAACTAGGGCAAAAAAGTGTAAAAAAATTGGTTTGATTTTTTTTAGTACCTTACAGTTTTTCTTAGTTTTCACATAAGGTCCGGGGGGTCAGGACAAAAGACAGATTTTTGAAAAATTTCAAAATATGTCAGATATTGTCCAAATTATTTTTTATTTCACTTCTAGACATGTGAAATGCATGAACTAGGGCAAAAAAAGTGAAAAAAAATTGGTCTGATTTTTTTTTAGTACCTTGCAGTTTTTCTTAGTTTTCACATAAGGTCCGGGGTTAGGACAAAAGACAGATATTTGACAAATTTCAAAATATGTCAGATATTGTCCAAATCATTTTTTATTTCACTTCTAGACATGTGAAATGCATGAACTAGGGCAAAAAAGTGTAAAAAAATTGGTTTGATTTTTTTTAGTACCTTTCAGTTTTTCTTAGTTTTCACAAAAGGTCCGGGGTCAGGACAAAAGACAGATTTTTGACAAATTTCAAAATCTGTCAGATATTGTCCAAATAATTTTTTATTTCACTTCTAGACATGTGAAATGCATGAACTAGGGCAAAAAAGTGTAAAAATATTGGTTTGATTTTTTTTAGTACCTTTCAGTTTTTCTTAGTTTTCACATAAGGTCCGGGGTCAGGACAAAAGACAGATTTTTGACAAATTTCAAAATCTGTCAGATATTGTCCAAATCATTTTTTATTTAATTTCTAGACATGTGAAATGCATGAACTAGGGCAAAAAAAGTGAAAAAAAATTGGTCTGATTTTTTTTAGTACTTTTCAGTTTTTCTTAGTTTTCACATAAGGTCCGGGGTCAGGACAAAATACAGATTTCTGACAAATTTAAAAATCTGTCAGATATTGTCCAAATCATTTTTTATTTAATTTCTAGACATGTGAAATGCATGAACTAGGGCAAGAAAGTGTGAAAAAATTTGTTTGATTTTTTTTTTGTACTTTTCAGTTTTTCTTAGTTTTCACATAAGGTCCGGGGTCAGGACAAAAGACAGATTTTTGACAAATTTCAAAATCTGTCAGATATTGTCCAAATCATTTTTTATTTAATTTCTAGACATGTGAAATGCATGAACTAGGGCAAAAAAAGTGAAAAAAAAATTGGTCTGATTTTTTGTAGTACTTTTCAGTTTTTCTTAGTTTTCACATAAGGTCCGGGGTCAGGACAAAAGACAGATTTTTGACAAATTTCAAAATATGTCAGATATTGTCCAAATTATTTTTTATTTCACGTCTAGACATGTGAAATGCATGAACTAGTGCAAAAAAGTGTAACAAAATTGGTTTGATTTTTTTTAGTACTTTTCAGTTTTTCTTAGTTTTCATATAAGGTCCGGGGTCAGGACAAAAGACAGATTTTTGACAAATTTCAAAATCTGTCAGATATTGTCCAAATAATTTTTTATTTCACTTCTAGACATGTGAAATGCATGAACTAGGGCAAAAAAGTGTAAAAATATTGGTTTGATTTTTTTTAGTACCTTTCAGTTTTTCTTAGTTTTCACAAAAGGTCCGGGGTCAGGACAAAAGACAGATTTTTGACAAATTTCAAAATCTGTCAGATATTGTCCAAATAATTTTTTATTTCACTTCTAGACATGTGAAATGCATGAACTAGGGCAAAAAAGTGTAAAAATATTGGTTTGATTTTTTTTAGTACCTTTCAGTTTTTCTTAGTTTTCACATAAGGTCCGGGGTCAGGACAAAAGACAGATTTTTGACAAATTTCAAAATCTGTCAGATATTGTCCAAATAATTTTTTATTTAATTTCTAGACATGTGAAATGCATGAACTAGGGCAAAAAAAGTGAAAAAAAATTGGTCTGATTTTTTTTAGTACTTTTCAGTTTTTCTTAGTTTTCACATAAGGTCCGGGGTCAGGACAAAAGACAGATTTTTGACAAATTTCAAAATATGTCAGATATTGTCCAAATTATTTTTTATTTCACGTCTAGACATGTGAAATGCATGAACTAGTGCAAAAAAGTGTAACAAAATTGGTTTGATTTTTTTTTTGTACTTTTCAGTTTTTCTTAGTTTTCACATAAGGTCCGGGGTCAGGACAAAAGACAGATTTTTGACAAATTTCAAAATATGTCAGATATTGTCCAAATCATTTTTTATTTCACTTATAGACATGTGAAATGCATGAACTAGGGCAAAAAAGTGTAAAAAAATTGGTTTGATTTTTTTTAGTACCTTTCAGTTTTTTTTAGTTTTCACATAAGGTCCGGGGTCAGGACAAAAGACAGATTTTTGACAAATTTCAAAATATGTCAGATATTGTCAAAATTATTTTTTATTTCACGTCTAGACATGTGAAATGCATGAACTAGTGCAAAAAAGTGTAACAAAATTGATTTGATTTTTTTTTAGTACTTTTCAGTTTTTCTTAGTTTTCACATAAGGTCCGGGGTCAGGACAAAAGACAGATTTTTGACAAATTTCAAAATATATCAGATATTGTCCAAATCATTTTTTATTTAATTTCTAGACATGTGAAATGCATGAACTAGGGCAAGAAAGTGAAAAAAAATTGGTCTGATTTTTTTTAGTACTTTTCAGTTTTTCTTAGTTTTCACATAAGGTCCGGGGTCAGGACAAAAGACAGATTTTTGACAAATTTCAAAATATGTCAGATATTGTCCAAATTATTTTTTATTTCACGTCTAGACATGTGAAATGCATGAACTAGTGCAAAAAAGTGTAACAAAATTGATTTGATTTTTTTTTAGTACTTTTCAGTTTTTCTTAGTTTTCACATAAGGTCCGGGGTCAGGACAAAAGACAGATTTTTGACAAATTTCAAAATCTCTCAGATATTGTCCAAATTATTTTTTATTTCACTTCTAGACATGTGAAATGCATGAACTAGGGCAAAAAAAGTGAAAAAAAATTGGTCTGATTTTTTTTAGTACTTTTCAGTTTTTCTTAGTTTTCACATAAGGTCCGGGGTCAGGACAAAAGACAGAATTTTTACAAATTTCAAAATATGTCAGATATTGTCCAAATTATTTTTTATTTCACGTCTAGACATGTGAAATGCATGAACTAGTGCAAAAAAGTGTAACAAAATTGGTTTGATTTTTTTTTTGTACTTTTCAGTTTTTCTTAGTTTTCACATAAGGTCCGGGGTCAGGACAAAAGACAGATTTTTGACAAATTTCAAAATATGTCAGATATTGTCCAAATCATTTTTTATTTCACTTATAGACATGTGAAATGCATGAACTAGGGCAAAAAAGTGTAAAAAAATTGGTTTGATTTTTTTTAGTACCTTTCAGTTTTTTTTAGTTTTCACATAAGGTCCGGGGTCAGGACAAAAGACAGATTTTTGACAAATTTCAAAATATGTCAGATATTGTCAAAATTATTTTTTATTTCACGTCTAGACATGTGAAATGCATGAACTAGTGCAAAAAAGTGTAACAAAATTGATTTGATTTTTTTTTAGTACTTTTCAGTTTTTCTTAGTTTTCACATAAGGTCCGGGGTCAGGACAAAAGACAGATTTTTGACAAATTTCAAAATATATCAGATATTGTCCAAATCATTTTTTATTTAATTTCTAGACATGTGAAATGCATGAACTAGGGCAAGAAAGTGAAAAAAAATTGGTCTGATTTTTTTTAGTACTTTTCAGTTTTTCTTAGTTTTCACATAAGGTCCGGGGTCAGGACAAAAGACAGATTTTTGACAAATTTCAAAATATGTCAGATATTGTCCAAATTATTTTTTATTTCACGTCTAGACATGTGAAATGCATGAACTAGTGCAAAAAAGTGTAACAAAATTGATTTGATTTTTTTTTAGTACTTTTCAGTTTTTCTTAGTTTTCACATAAGGTCCGGGGTCAGGACAAAAGACAGATTTTTGACAAATTTCAAAATCTCTCAGATATTGTCCAAATTATTTTTTATTTCACTTCTAGACATGTGAAATGCATGAACTAGGGCAAAAAAAGTGAAAAAAAATTGGTCTGATTTTTTTTAGTACTTTTCAGTTTTTCTTAGTTTTCACATAAGGTCCGGGGTCAGGACAAAAGACAGAATTTTTACAAATTTCAAAATATGTCAGATATTGTCCAAATTATTTTTTATTTCACGTCTAGACATGTGAAATGCATGAACTAGTGCAAAAAAGTGTAACAAAATTGATTTGATTTTTTTTTAGTACTTTTCAGTTTTTCTTAGTTTTCACATAAGGTCCGGGGTCAGGACAAAAGACAGATTTTTGACAAATTTCAAAATCTGTCAGATATTGTCCAAATCATTTTTTATTTCATTTCTAGACATGTGAAATACATGAACTAGGGCAAGAAAGTGAAAAAAAATTGGTCTGATTTTTTGTAGTACTTTTCAGTTTTTCTTAGTTTTCACATAAGGTCCGGGGTCAGGACAAAAGACAGATTTTTGACAAATTTCAAAATATGTCAGATATTGTCCAAATTATTTTTTATTTCAGGTCTAGACATGTGAAATGCATGAACTAGTGCAAAAAAGTGTAACAAAATTGATTTGATTTTTTTTTAGTACTTTTCAGTTTTTCTTAGTTTTCACATAAGGTCCGGGGTCAGGACAAAAGACAGATTTTTGACAAATTTCAAAATATATCAGATATTGTCCAAATCATTTTTTATTTCACTTATAGACATGTGAAATGTATGAACTAGGGCAAAAAAGTGTAAAAAAATTGGTTTGATTTTTTTTTAGTACCTTGCAGTTTTTCTTAGTTTTCACATAAGGTCCGGGGTCAGGACAAAAGACAGATTTTTGACAAATTTCAAAATATGTCAGATATTGTCCAAATTATTTTTTATTTCACTTCTAGACATGTGAAATGCATGAACTAGGGCAAGAAAGTGAAAAAAAATTGGTCTGATTTTTTGTAGTACTTTTCAGTTTTTCTTAGTTTTCACATAAGGTCCGGGGTCAGGACAAAAGACAGATTTTTGACAAATTTCAAAATATGTCAGATGTTGTCCAAATTATTTTTTATTTCACGTCTAGACATGTGAAATGCATGAACTAGTGCAAAAAAGTGTAACAAAATTGATTTGATTTTTTTTTAGTACTTTTCAGTTTTTCTTAGTTTTCACATAAGGTCCGGGGTCAGGACAAAAGACAGATTTTTGACAAATTTCAAAATATATCAGATATTGTCCAAATCATTTTTTATTTAATTTCTAGACATGTGAAATGCATGAACTAGTGCAAAAAAGTGTAACAAAATTGATTTGATTTTTTTTTAGTACTTTTCAGTTTTTCTTAGTTTTCACATAAGGTCCGGGGTCAGGACAAAAGACAGATTTTTGACAAATTTCAAAATATATCAGATATTGTCCAAATCATTTTTTATTTCACTTATAGACATGTGAAATGTATGAACTAGGGCAAAAAAGTGTAAAAAAATTGGTTTGATTTTTTTTTAGTACCTTGCAGTTTTTCTTAGTTTTCACATAAGGTCCGGGGTCAGGACAAAAGACAGATTTTTGACAAATTTCAAAATATGTCAGATATTGTCCAAATTATTTTTTATTTCACTTCTAGACATGTGAAATGCATGAACTAGGGCAAGAAAGTGAAAAAAAATTGGTCTGATTTTTTGTAGTACTTTTCAGTTTTTCTTAGTTTTCACATAAGGTCCGGGGTCAGGACAAAAGACAGATTTTTGACAAATTTCAAAATATGTCAGATATTGTCCAAATTATTTTTTATTTCACGTCTAGACATGTGAAATGCATGAACTAGTGCAAAAAAGTGTAACAAAATTGATTTGATTTTTTTTTAGTACTTTTCAGTTTTTCTTAGTTTTCACATAAGGTCCGGGGTCAGGACAAAAGACAGATTTTTGACAAATTTCAAAATATGTCAGATATTGTCCAAATTATTTTTTATTTCACTTCTAGACATGTGAAATGCATGAACTAGTGCAAAAAAGTGTAACAAAATTGATTTGATTTTTTTTTAGTACTTTTCAGTTTTTCTTAGTTTTCACATAAGGTCCGGGGTCAGGACAGAAGACAGATTTTTGACAAATTTCAAAATATGTCAGATATTGTCCAAATTATTTTTTATTTCACTTCTAGACATGTGAAATGCATGAACTAGTGCAAAAAAGTGTAACAAAATTGATTTGATTTTTTTTTAGTACTTTTCAGTTTTTCTTAGTTTTCACATAAGGTCCGGGGTCAGGACAAAAGACAGATTTTTGACAAATTTCAAAATCTGTCAGATATTGTCCAAATCATTTTTTATTTCATTTCTAGACATGTGAAATACATGAACTAGGGCAAGAAAGTGAAAAAAAATTGGTCTGATTTTTTGTAGTACTTTTCAGTTTTTCTTAGTTTTCACATAAGGTCCGGGGTCAGGACAAAAGACAGATTTTTGACAAATTTCAAAATATGTCAGATATTGTCCAAATTATTTTTTATTTCAGGTCTAGACATGTGAAATGCATGAACTAGTGCAAAAAAGTGTAACAAAATTGATTTGATTTTTTTTTAGTACTTTTCAGTTTTTCTTAGTTTTCACATAAGGTCCGGGGTCAGGACAAAAGACAGATTTTTGACAAATTTCAAAATATATCAGATATTGTCCAAATCATTTTTTATTTCACTTATAGACATGTGAAATGTATGAACTAGGGCAAAAAAGTGTAAAAAAATTGGTTTGATTTTTTTTTAGTACCTTGCAGTTTTTCTTAGTTTTCACATAAGGTCCGGGGTCAGGACAAAAGACAGATTTTTGACAAATTTCAAAATATGTCAGATATTGTCCAAATTATTTTTTATTTCACTTCTAGACATGTGAAATGCATGAACTAGGGCAAGAAAGTGAAAAAAAATTGGTCTGATTTTTTGTAGTACTTTTCAGTTTTTCTTAGTTTTCACATAAGGTCCGGGGTCAGGACAAAAGACAGATTTTTGACAAATTTCAAAATATATCAGATATTGTCCAAATCATTTTTTATTTAATTTCTAGACATGTGAAATGCATGAACTAGTGCAAAAAAGTGTAACAAAATTGATTTGATTTTTTTTTAGTACTTTTCAGTTTTTCTTAGTTTTCACATAAGGTCCGGGGTCAGGACAAAAGACAGATTTTTGACAAATTTCAAAATATGTCAGATATTGTCCAAATTATTTTTTATTTCACGTCTAGACATGTGAAATGCATGAACTAGTGCAAAAAAGTGTAACAAAATTGGTTTGATTTTTTTTTAGTACTTTTCAGGTTTTCTTAGTTTTCACATAAGGTCCGGGGTCAGGACAAAAGACAGATTTTTGACAAATTTCAAAATATGTCAGATATTGTCCAAATCATTTTTTATTTCACTTATAGACATGTGAAATGCATGAACTAGTGCAAAAAAGTGTAACAAAATTGATTTGATTTTTTTTTAGTACTTTTCAGTTTTTCTTAGTTTTCACATAAGGTCCGGGGTCAGGACAAAAGACAGATTTTTGACAAATTTCAAAATATGTCAGATATTGTCCAAATTATTTTTTATTTCACGTCTAGACATGTGAAATGCATGAACTAGTGCAAAAAAGTGTAACAAAATTGGTTTGATTTTTTTTTAGTACTTTTCAGTTTTTCTTAGTTTTCACATAAGGTCCGGGGTCAGGACAAAAGACAGATTTTTGACAAATTTCAAAATATGTCAGATATTGTCCAAATTATTTTTTATTTCACGTCTAGACATGTGAAATGCATGAACTAGTGCAAAAAAGTGTAACAAAATTGGTTTGATTTTTTTTTAGTACTTTTCAGTTTTTCTTAGTTTTCACATAAGGTCCGGGGTCAGGACAAAAGACAGATTTTTGACAAATTTCAAAATATGTCAGATATTGTCCAAATCATTTTTTATTTCACTTATAGACATGTGAAATGCATGAACTAGTGCAAAAAAGTGTAACAAAATTGATTTGATTTTTTTTTAGTACTTTTCAGTTTTTCTTAGTTTTCACATAAGGTCCGGGGTCAGGACAAAAGACAGATTTTTGACAAATTTCAAAATCTGTCAGATATTGTCCAAATCATTTTTTATTTCATTTCTAGACATGTGAAATACATGAACTAGGGCAAAAAAAGTGAAAAAAAATTGGTCTGATTTTTTTTAGTACTTTTCAGTTTTTCTTAGTTTTCACATAAGGTCCGGGGTCAGGACAAAAGACAGATTTTTGACAAATTTCAAAATATGTCAGATATTGTCCAAATCATTTTTTATTTCACGTCTAGACATGTGAAATGCATGAACTAGTGCAAAAAAGTGTAACAAAATTGGTTTGATTTTTTTTAGTACCTTTCAGTTTTTCTTAGTTTTCACATAAGGTCCGGGGTCAGGACAAAAGACAGATTTTTGACAAATTTCAAAATCTGTCAGATATTGTCCAAATTATTTTTTATTTCACTTCTAGACATGTGAAATGCATGAACTAGGGCAAAAAAGTGTAAAAAAATTGGTTTGATTTTTTTTTAGTCCCTTGCAGTTTTTCTTAGTTTTCACATAAGGTCCGGGGTCAGGACAAAAGACAGATTTTTGACAAATTTCAAAATATGTCAGATATTGTCCAAATCATTTTTTATTTCACTTCTAGACATGTGAAATGCATGAACTAGGGCAAAAAAGTGTAAAAAAATTGGTTTGATTTTTTTTTAGTACCTTGCAGTTTTTCTTAGTTTTCACATAAGGTCCGGGATCAGGACAAAAGACAGAATTTTGACAAATTTCAAAATATGTCAGATATTGTCCAAATCATTTTTTATTTCACTTATAGACATGTGAAATGCATGAACTAGGGCAAAAAAGTGTAAAAAAATTGGTTTGATTTTTTTTAGTACCTTTCAGTTTTTTTTAGTTTTCACATAAGGTCCGGGGTCAGGACAAAAGACAGATTTTTGACAAATTTCAAAATCTGTCAGATATTGTCCAAATGATTTTTTATTTCACTTATAGACATGTGAAATGCATGAACTAGGGCAAAAAAGTGTAAAAAAATTGGTTTGATTTTTTTTAGTACCTTTCAGTTTTTTTTAGTTTTCACATAAGGTCCGGGGTCAGGACAAAAGACAGATTTTTGACAAATTTCAAAATATGTCAGATATTGTCCAAATTATTTTTTATTTCACGTCTAGACATGTGAAATGCATGAACTAGTGCAAAAAAGTGTAACAAAATTGGTTTGATTTTTTTTTAGTACTTTTCAGTTTTTCTTAGTTTTCACATAAGGTCCGGGGTCAGGACAAAAGACAGATTTTTGACAAATTTCAAAATCTGTCAGATATTGACCAAATCATTTTTTATTTAATTTCTAGACATGTGAAATGCATGAACTAGTGCAAAAAAGTGTAACAAAATTCGTTTGATTTTTTTTAGTACTTTTCAGTTTTTCTTAGTTTTCACATGAGGTCCGGGGTCAGGACAAAAGACAGATTTCTGACAAATTTCAAAATCTGTCAGATATTGTCCAAATCATTTTTTATTTAATTTCTAGACATGTGAAATGCATGAACTAGGGCAAGAAAGTGTGAAAAAATTGGTTTGATTTTTTTTTAGTACCTTGCAGTTTTTCTTAGTTTTCACATAAGGTCCGGGGTCAGGATAAAGGACAGATTTTTGACAAATTTCAAAATATGTCAGATATTGTCCAAATTATTTTTTATTTCACGTCTAGACATGTGAAATGCATGAACTAGTGCAAAAAAGTGTAACAAAATTGATTTGATTTTTTTTTAGTACTTTTCAGTTTTTCTTAGTTTTCACATAAGGTCTGGGGTCAGGACAAAAGACAGATTTTTGACAAATTTCAAAATCTGTCAGATATTGTCCAAATTATTTTTTATTTCACTTCTAGACATGTGAAATGCATGAACTAGGGCAAAAAAGTGTAAAAAAATTGGTTTGATTTTTTTTTAGTCCCTTGCAGTTTTTCTTAGTTTTCACATAAGGTCCGGGGTCAGGACAAAAGACAGATTTTTGACAAATTTCAAAATATGTCAGATATTGTCCAAATCATTTTTTATTTCACTTCTAGACATGTGAAATGCATGAACTAGGGCAAAAAAGTGTAAAAAAATTGGTTTGATTTTTTTTTAGTACCTTGCAGTTTTTCTTAGTTTTCACATAAGGTCCGGGATCAGGACAAAAGACAGAATTTTGACAAATTTCAAAATATGTCAGATATTGTCCAAATCATTTTTTATTTCACTTATAGACATGTGAAATGCATGAACTAGGGCAAAAAAGTGTAAAAAAATTGGTTTGATTTTTTTTAGTACCTTTCAGTTTTTTTTAGTTTTCACATAAGGTCCGGGGTCAGGACAAAAGACAGATTTTTGACAAATTTCAAAATATGTCAGATATTGTCCAAATTATTTTTTTATTTCACGTCTAGACATGTGAAATGCATGAACTAGTGCAAAAAAGTGTAACAAAATTGGTTTGATTTTTTTTAGTACTTTTCAGTTTTTCTTAGTTTTCACATAAGGTCCGGGGTCAGGATAAAAGACAGATTTTTGACAAATTTCAAAATCTCTCAGATATTGTCCAAATCATTTTTTATTTCACTTCTAGACATGTGAAATGCATGAACTAGTGCAAAAAAGTGTAAAAATATTGGTTTGATTTTTTTTAGTCCCTTGCAGTTTTTCTTAGTTTTCACATAAGGTCCGGGGTCAGGACAAAAGACAGATTTTTGACAAATTTCAAAATCTGTCAGATATTGTCCAAATTATTTTTTATTTCACTTCTAGACATGTGAAATGCATGAACTAGGGCAAAAAAGTGTAAAAAAATTGGTTTGATTTTTTTTTAGTCCCTTGCAGTTTTTCTTAGTTTTCACATAAGGTCCGGGGTCAGGACAAAAGACAGATTTTTGACAAATTTCAAAATATGTCAGATATTGTCCAAATCATTTTTTATTTCACTTCTAGACATGTGAAATGCATGAACTAGGGCAAAAAAGTGTAAAAAAATTGGTTTGATTTTTTTTTAGTACCTTGCAGTTTTTCTTAGTTTTCACATAAGGTCCGGGGTCAGGACAAAAGACAGAATTTTGACAAATTTCAAAATATGTCAGATATTGTCCAAATCATTTTTTATTTCACTTATAGACATGTGAAATGCATGAACTAGGGCAAAAAAGTGTAAAAAAATTGGTTTGATTTTTTGTAGTACCTTTCAGTTTTTTTTAGTTTTCACATAAGGTCCGGGGTCAGGACAAAAGACAGATTTTTGACAAATTTCAAAATATGTCAGATATTGTCCAAATTATTTTTTATTTCACGTCTAGACATGTGAAATGCATGAACTAGTGCAAAAAAGTGTAACAAAATTGGTTTGATTTTTTTTAGTACTTTTCAGTTTTTCTTAGTTTTCACATAAGGTCCGGGGTCAGGATAAAAGACAGATTTTTGACAAATTTCAAAATCTCTCAGATATTGTCCAAATCATTTTTTATTTCACTTCTAGACATGTGAAATGCATGAACTAGTGCAAAAAAGTGTAAAAATATTGGTTTGATTTTTTTTAGTACCTTTCAGTTTTTCTTAGTTTTCACATAAGGTCCGGGGTCAGGACAAAAGACAGATTTTTGACAAATTTCAAAATCTGTCAGATATTGTCCAAATCATTTTTTATTTCATTTCTAGACATGTGAAATGCATGAACTAGGGCAAAAAAAGTGAAAAAAAATTGGTCTGATTTTTTTTAGTACTTTTCAGTTTTTCTTAGTTTTCACATAAGGTCCGGGGTCAGGACAAAAGACAGATTTTTGACAAATTTCAAAATCTGTCAGATATTGTCCAAATTATTTTTTATTTCACTTCTAGACATGTGAAATGCATGAACTAGGGCAAAAAAAGTGAAAAAAAATTGGTCTGATTTTTTTTAGTACTTTTCAGTTTTTCTTAGTTTTCACATAAGGTCCGGGGTCAGGACAAAAGACAGATTTTTATCAAATTTCAAAATCTGTCAGATATTGTCCAAATCATTTTTTATTACATTTCTAGACATGTGAAATGCATGAACTAGGGCAAAAAAAGTGAAAAAAAATTGGTCTGATTTTTTTTAGTACTTTTCAGTTTTTCTTAGTTTTCACATAAGGTCCGGGGTCAGGATAAAAGACAGATTTTTGACAAATTTCAAAATCTCTCAGATATTGTCCAAATTATTTTTTATTTCACTTCTAGACATGTGAAATGCATGAACTAGGGCAAAAAAAGTGAAAAAAAATTGGTCTGATTTTTTTTAGTACTTTTCAGTTTTTCTTAGTTTTCACATAAGGTCCGGGGTCAGGACAAAAGACAGAATTTTTACAAATTTCAAAATATGTCAGATATTGTCCAAATCATTTTTTATTTCACTTCTAGACATGTGAAATGCATGAACTAGGGCAAAAAAGTGTAAAAAAATTGGTTTGATTTTTTTTTAGTCCCTTGCAGTTTTTCTTAGTTTTCACATAAGGTCCGGGGTCAGGACAAAAGACAGAATTTTGACAAATTTCAAAATATGTCAGATATTGTCCAAATCATTTTTTATTTCACTTATAGACATGTGAAATGCATGAACTAGGGCAAAAAAGTGTAAAAAAATTGGTTTGATTTTTTTTAGTACCTTTCAGTTTTTTTTAGTTTTCACATAAGGTCCGGGGTCAGGACAAAAGACAGATTTTTGACAAATTTCAAAATCTCTCAGATATTGTCCAAATCATTTTTTATTTCACTTCTAGACATGTGAAATGCATGAACTAGTGCAAAAAAGTGTAAAAATATTGGTTTGATTTTTTTTAGTACCTTTCAGTTTTTCTTAGTTTTCACATAAGGTCCGGGGTCAGGACAAAAGACAGATTTTTGTCAAATTTCAAAATCTGTCAGATATTGTCCAAATCATTTTTTATTTCATTTCTAGACATGTGAAATGCATGAACTAGGGCAAAAAAAGTGAAAAAAAATTGGTCTGATTTTTTTTAGTACTTTTCAGTTTTTCTTAGTTTTCACATAAGGTCCGGGGTCAGGACAAAATACAGATTTCTGACAAATTTCAAAATCTGTCAGATATTGTCCAAATCATTTTTTATTTAATTTCTAGACATGTGAAATGCATGACCTAGGGCAAGAAAGTGTGAAAAAATTGGTTTGATTTTTTTTTAGTACCTTGCAGTTTTTCTTAGTTTTCACATAAGGTCCGGGGTCAGGACAAAAGACAGATTTTTGACAAATTTCAAAATATGTCAGATATTGTCCAAATCATTTTTTATTTCACGTCTAGACATGTGAAATGCATGAACTAGTGCAAAAAAGTGTAACAAAATTGGTTTGATTTTTTTTTAGTACTTTTCAGTTTTTCTTAGTTTTCACATAAGGTCCGGGGGTCAGGACAAAAGACAGATTTTTGACAAATTTCAAAATCTGTCAGATATTGTCCAAATCATTTTTTATTTCATTTCTAGACATGTGAAATGCATGAACTAGGGCAAAAAAAGTGAAAAAAAATTGGTCTGATTTTTTTTAGTACTTTTCAGTTTTTCTTAGTTTTCACATAAGGTCCGGGGTCAGGACAAAAGACAGATTTTTGACAAATTTCAAAATATGTCAGATATTGTCCAAATCATTTTTTATTTCACTTCTAGACATGTGAAATGCATGAACTAGGGCAAAAAAGTGTAAAAAAATTGGTTTGATTTTTTTTTAGTACCTTGCAGTTTTTCTTAGTTTTCACATAAGGTCCGGGGTCAGGACAAAAGACAGAATTTTGACAAATTTCAAAATATGTCAGATATTGTCCAAATCATTTTTTATTTCACTTATAGACATGTGAAATGCATGAACTAGGGCAAAAAAGTGTAAAAAAATTGGTTTGATTTTTTTTAGTACCTTTCAGTTTTTCTTAGTTTTCACATAAGGTCCGGGGTCAGGACAAAAGACAGATTTTTGACAAATTTCAAAATCTGTCAGATATTGTCCAAATCATTTTTTATTTCATTTCTAGACATGTGAAATGCATGAACTAGGGCAAAAAAAGTGAAAAAAAATTGGTCTTTTTTTTTTTAGTACTTTTCAGTTTTTCTTAGTTTTCACATAAGGTCCGGGGTCAGGACAAAAGACAGATTTTTGTCAAATTTCAAAATCTGTCAGATATTGTCCAAATCATTTTTTATTTCATTTCTAGACATGTGAAATGCATGAACTAGGGCAAAAAAAGTGAAAAAAAATTGGTCTGATTTTTTTTAGTACTTTTCAGTTTTTCTTAGTTTTCACATAAGGTCCGGGGTCAGGACAAAATACAGATTTCTGACAAATTTCAAAATCTGTCAGATATTGTCCAAATCATTTTTTATTTAATTTCTAGACATGTGAAATGCATGACCTAGGGCAAGAAAGTGTGAAAAAATTGGTTTGATTTTTTTTTAGTACCTTGCAGTTTTTCTTAGTTTTCACATAAGGTCCGGGGTCAGGACAAAAGACAGATTTTTGACAAATTTCAAAATATGTCAGATATTGTCCAAATCATTTTTTATTTCATTTCTAGACATGTGAAATGCATGAACTAGGGCAAAAAAAGTGAAAAAAAATTGGTCTTTTTTTTTTTAGTACTTTTCAGTTTTTCTTAGTTTTCACATAAGGTCCGGGGTCAGGACAAAAGACAGATTTTTGTCAAATTTCAAAATATGTCAGATATTGTCCAAATCATTTTTTATTTCACTTATAGACATGTGAAATGCATGAACTAGGGCAAAAAAGTGTAAAAAAATTGGTTTGATTTTTTTTAGTACCTTTCAGTTTTTTTTAGTTTTCACATAAGGTCCGGGGTCAGGACAAAAGATAGATTTTTGACAAATTTCAAAATATGTCAGATATTGTCCAAATCATTTTTTATTTCACTTATAGACATGTGAAATGCATGAACTAGGGCAAAAAAGTGTAAAAAAATTGGTTTGATTTTTTTTAGTACCTTTCAGTTTTTTTTAGTTTTCACATAAGGTCCGGGGTCAGGACAAAAGACAGATTTTTGACAAATTTCAAAATCTGTCAGATATTGTCCAAATCATTTTTTATTTCATTTCTAGACATGTGAAATACATGAACTAGGGCAAAAAAAGTGAAAAAAAATTGGTCTGATTTTTTTTAGTACTTTTCAGTTTTTCTTAGTTTTCACATAAGGTCCGGGGTCAGGACAAAAGACAGATTTTTGACAAATTTCAAAATATGTCAGATATTGTCCAAATTATTTTTTATTTCACGTCTAGACATGTGAAATGCATGAACTAGTGCAAAAAAGTGTAACAAAATTGGTTTGATTTTTTTTTAGTACTTTTCAGTTTTTCTTAGTTTTCACATAAGGTCCGGGGTCAGGACAAAAGACAGATTTTTGACAAATTTCAAAATATGTCAGATATTGTCCAAATTATTTTTTATTTCACGTCTAGACATGTGAAATGCATGAACTAGTGCAAAAAAGTGTAACAAAATTGGTTTGATTTTTTTTTAGTACTTTTCAGTTTTTCTTAGTTTTCACATAAGGTCCGGGGTCAGGACAAAAGACAGATTTTTGACAAATTTCAAAATCTGTCAGATATTGTCCAAATCATTTTTTATTTCACGTCTAGACATGTGAAATGCATGAACTAGGGCAAAAAAGTGTAAAAAAATTGGTTTGATTTTTTTTTAGTACCTTGCAGTTTTTCTTAGTTTTCACATAAGATCCGGGGTCAGGACAAAAGACAGATTTTTGACAAATTTCAAAATCTGTCAGATATTGTCCAAATTATTTTTTATTTCACTTCTAGACATGTGAAATGCATGAACTAGTGCAAAAAAGTGTAACAAAATTGATTTGATTTTTTTTTAGTACTTTTCAGTTTTTCTTAGTTTTCACATAAGGTCCGGGGTCAGGATAAAAGACAGATTTTTGACAAATTTCAAAATATGTCAGATATTGTCCAAATTATTTTTTATTTCACTTCTAGACATGTGAAATGCATGAACTAGTGCAAAAAAGTGTAACAAAATTGATTTGATTTTTTTTTAGTACTTTTCAGTTTTTCTTAGTTTTCACATAAGGTCCGGGGTCAGGATAAAAGACAGATTTTTGACAAATTTCAAAATCTCTCAGATATTGTCCAAATTATTTTTTATTTCACTTCTAGACATGTGAAATGCATGAACTAGGGCAAAAAAAGTGAAAAAAAAATTGGTCTGATTTTTTTTAGTACTTTTCAGTTTTTCTTAGTTTTCACATAAGGTCCGGGGTCAGGACAAAAGACAGATTTTTGACAAATTTCAAAATATGTCAGATATTGTCCAAATCATTTTTTATTTCACTTATAGACATGTGAAATGCATGAACTAGTGCAAAAAAGTGTAACAAAATTGATTTGATTTTTTTTTAGTACTTTTCAGTTTTTCTTAGTTTTCACATAAGGTCCGGGGTCAGGACAAAAGACAGATTTTTGACAAATTTCAAAATATGTCAGATATTGTCCAAATTATTTTTTATTTCACGTCTAGACATGTGAAATGCATGAACTAGTGCAAAAAAGTGTAACAAAATTGGTTTGATTTTTTTTTAGTACTTTTCAGTTTTTCTTAGTTTTCACATAAGGTCCGGGGTCAGGACAAAAGACAGATTTTTGACAAATTTCAAAATATGTCAGATATTGTCCAAATTATTTTTTATTTCACGTCTAGACATGTGAAATGCATGAACTAGTGCAAAAAAGTGTAACAAAATTGATTTGATTTTTTTTTAGTACTTTTCAGTTTTTCTTAGTTTTCACATAAGGTCCGGGGTCAGGACAAAAGACAGATTTTTGACAAATTTCAAAATCTGTCAGATATTGTCCAAATCATTTTTTATTTCATTTCTAGACATGTGAAATACATGAACTAGGGCAAAAAAAGTGAAAAAAAATTGGTCTGATTTTTTTTAGTACTTTTCAGTTTTTCTTAGTTTTCACATAAGGTCCGGGGTCAGGACAAAAGACAGATTTTTGACAAATTTCAAAATATGTCAGATATTGTCCAAATCATTTTTTATTTCACGTCTAGACATGTGAAATGCATGAACTAGTGCAAAAAAGTGTAACAAAATTGGTTTGATTTTTTTTAGTACCTTTCAGTTTTTCTTAGTTTTCACATAAGGTCCGGGGTCAGCACAAAAGACAGATTTTTGACAAATTTCAAAATCTGTCAGATATTGTCCAAGTCATTTTTTATTTCACTTCTAGACATGTGAAATGCATGAACTAGGGCAAAAAAAGTGAAAAAAAATTGGTCTTTTTTTTTTTAGTACCTTGCAGTTTTTCTTAGTTTTCACATAAGGTCCGGGGTCAGGACAAAAGACAGATTTTTGTCAAATTTCAAAATATGTCAGATATTGTCCAAATCATTTTTTATTTCACTTATAGACATGTGAAATGCATGAACTAGGGCAAAAAAGTGTAAAAAAATTGGTTTGATTTTTTTAAGTACCTTTCAGTTTTTTTTAGTTTTCACATAAGGTCCGGGGTCAGGACAAAAGATAGATTTTTGACAAATTTCAAAATATGTCAGATATTGTCCAAATCATTTTTTATTTCACTTATAGACATGTGAAATGCATGAACTAGGGCAAAAAAGTGTAAAAAAATTGGTTTGATTTTTTTTAGTACCTTTCAGTTTTTTTTAGTTTTCACATAAGGTCCGGGGTCAGGACAAAAGATAGATTTTTGACAAATTTCAAAATATGTCAGATATTGTCCAAATCATTTTTTATTTCACGTCTAGACATGTGAAATGCATGAACTAGGGCAAAAAAGTGTAAAAAAATTGGTTTGATTTTTTTTTAGTCCCTTGCAGTTTTTCTTAGTTTTCACATAAGGTCCGGGGTCAGGACAAAAGATAGATTTTTGACAAATTTCAAAATATGTCAGATATTGTCCAAATCATTTTTTATTTCACTTATAGACATGTGAAATGCATGAACTAGGGCAAAAAAAGTGAAAAAAAATTGGTCTGATTTTTTTTAGTACTTTTCAGTTTTTCTTAGTTTTCACATAAGGTCCGGGGTCAGGACAAAAGACAGATTTTTGTCAAATTTCAAAATATGTCAGATATTGTCCAAATCATTTTTTATTTCACTTATAGACATGTGAAATGCATGAACTAGGGCAAAAAAGTGTAAAAAAATTGGTTTGATTTTTTTTAGTACCTTTCAGTTTTTTTTAGTTTTCACATAAGGTCCGGGGTCAGGACAAAAGATAGATTTTTGACAAATTTCAAAATATGTCAGATATTGTCCAAATCATTTTTTATTTCACTTATAGACATGTGAAATGCATGAACTAGGGCAAAAAAGTGTAAAAAAATTGGTTTGATTTTTTTTAGTACCTTTCAGTTTTTTTTAGTTTTCACATAAGGTCCGGGGTCAGGACAAAAGATAGATTTTTGACAAATTTCAAAATATGTCAGATATTGTCCAAATCATTTTTTATTTCACGTCTAGACATGTGAAATGCATGAACTAGGGCAAAAAAGTGTAAAAAAATTGGTTTGATTTTTTTTTAGTCCCTTGCAGTTTTTCTTAGTTTTCACATAAGGTCCGGGGTCAGGACAAAAGATAGATTTTTGACAAATTTCAAAATATGTCAGATATTGTCCAAATTATTTTTTATTTCACGTCTAGACATGTGAAATGCATGAACTAGTGCAAAAAAGTGTAACAAAATTGGTTTGATTTTTTTTTAGTACTTTTCAGTTTTTCTTAGTTTTCACATAAGGTCCGGGGTCAGGACAAAAGACAGATTTTTGACAAATTTCAAAATATGTCAGATATTGTCCAAATTATTTTTTATTTCACGTCTAGACATGTGAAATGCATGAACTAGTGCAAAAAAGTGTAACAAAATTGGTTTGATTTTTTTTTAGTACTTTTCAGTTTTTCTTAGTTTTCACATAAGGTCCGGGGTCAGGACAAAAGACAGATTTTTGACAAATTTCAAAATATGTCAGATATTGTCCAAATCATTTTTTATTTCACTTATAGACATGTGAAATGCATGAACTAGTGCAAAAAAGTGTAACAAAATTGATTTGATTTTTTTTTAGTACTTTTCAGTTTTTCTTAGTTTTCACATAAGGTCCGGGGTCAGGACAAAAGACAGATTTTTGACAAATTTCAAAATATGTCAGATATTGTCCAAATTATTTTTTATTTCACGTCTAGACATGTGAAATGCATGAACTAGTGCAAAAAAGTGTAACAAAATTGGTTTGATTTTTTTTTAGTACTTTTCAGTTTTTCTTAGTTTTCACATAAGGTCCGGGGTCAGGACAAAAGACAGATTTTTGACAAATTTCAAAATATGTCAGATATTGTCCAAATTATTTTTTATTTCACGTCTAGACATGTGAAATGCATGAACTAGTGCAAAAAAGTGTAACAAAATTGGTTTGATTTTTTTTTAGTACTTTTCAGTTTTTCTTAGTTTTCACATAAGGTCCGGGGTCAGGACAAAAGACAGATTTTTGACAAATTTCAAAATATGTCAGATATTGTCCAAATCATTTTTTATTTCACTTATAGACATGTGAAATGCATGAACTAGTGCAAAAAAGTGTAACAAAATTGATTTGATTTTTTTTTAGTACTTTTCAGTTTTTCTTAGTTTTCACATAAGGTCCGGGGTCAGGACAAAAGACAGATTTTTGACAAATTTCAAAATCTGTCAGATATTGTCCAAATCATTTTTTATTTCATTTCTAGACATGTGAAATACATGAACTAGGGCAAAAAAAGTGAAAAAAAATTGGTCTGATTTTTTTTAGTACTTTTCAGTTTTTCTTAGTTTTCACATAAGGTCCGGGGTCAGGACAAAATACAGATTTCTGACAAATTTCAAAATATGTCAGATATTGTCCAAATTATTTTTTATTTCACGTCTAGACATGTGAAATGCATGAACTAGTGCAAAAAAAGTGTAACAAAATTGATTTGATTTTTTTTTAGTACTTTTCAGTTTTTCTTAGTTTTCACATAAGGTCCGGGGTCAGGACAAAAGACAGATTTTTGACAAATTTCAAAATCTGTCAGATATTGTCCAAATCATTTTTTATTTCATTTCTAGACATGTGAAATACATGAACTAGGGCAAAAAAAGTGAAAAAAAATTGGTCTGATTTTTTTTAGTACTTTTCAGTTTTTCTTAGTTTTCACATAAGGTCCGGGGTCAGGACAAAAGACAGATTTTTGACAAATTTCAAAATATGTCAGATATTGTCCAAATCATTTTTTATTTCACGTCTAGACATGTGAAATGCATGAACTAGTGCAAAAAAGTGTAACAAAATTGGTTTGATTTTTTTTAGTACCTTTCAGTTTTTCTTAGTTTTCACATAAGGTCCGGGGTCAGCACAAAAGACAGATTTTTGACAAATTTCAAAATCTGTCAGATATTGTCCAAGTCATTTTTTATTTCACTTCTAGACATGTGAAATGCATGAACTAGGGCAAAAAAAGTGAAAAAAAATTGGTCTTTTTTTTTTTAGTACCTTGCAGTTTTTCTTAGTTTTCACATAAGGTCCGGGGTCAGGACAAAAGACAGATTTTTGTCAAATTTCAAAATATGTCAGATATTGTCCAAATCATTTTTTATTTCACTTATAGACATGTGAAATGCATGAACTAGGGCAAAAAAGTGTAAAAAAATTGGTTTGATTTTTTTAAGTACCTTTCAGTTTTTTTTAGTTTTCACATAAGGTCCGGGGTCAGGACAAAAGATAGATTTTTGACAAATTTCAAAATATGTCAGATATTGTCCAAATCATTTTTTATTTCACTTATAGACATGTGAAATGCATGAACTAGGGCAAAAAAGTGTAAAAAAATTGGTTTGATTTTTTTTAGTACCTTTCAGTTTTTTTTAGTTTTCACATAAGGTCCGGGGTCAGGACAAAAGATAGATTTTTGACAAATTTCAAAATATGTCAGATATTGTCCAAATCATTTTTTATTTCACGTCTAGACATGTGAAATGCATGAACTAGGGCAAAAAAGTGTAAAAAAATTGGTTTGATTTTTTTTTAGTCCCTTGCAGTTTTTCTTAGTTTTCACATAAGGTCCGGGGTCAGGACAAAAGATAGATTTTTGACAAATTTCAAAATATGTCAGATATTGTCCAAATCATTTTTTATTTCACTTATAGACATGTGAAATGCATGAACTAGGGCAAAAAAAGTGAAAAAAAATTGGTCTGATTTTTTTTAGTACTTTTCAGTTTTTCTTAGTTTTCACATAAGGTCCGGGGTCAGGACAAAAGACAGATTTTTGTCAAATTTCAAAATATGTCAGATATTGTCCAAATCATTTTTTATTTCACTTATAGACATGTGAAATGCATGAACTAGGGCAAAAAAGTGTAAAAAAATTGGTTTGATTTTTTTTAGTACCTTTCAGTTTTTTTTAGTTTTCACATAAGGTCCGGGGTCAGGACAAAAGATAGATTTTTGACAAATTTCAAAATATGTCAGATATTGTCCAAATCATTTTTTATTTCACTTATAGACATGTGAAATGCATGAACTAGGGCAAAAAAGTGTAAAAAAATTGGTTTGATTTTTTTTAGTACCTTTCAGTTTTTTTTAGTTTTCACATAAGGTCCGGGGTCAGGACAAAAGATAGATTTTTGACAAATTTCAAAATATGTCAGATATTGTCCAAATCATTTTTTATTTCACGTCTAGACATGTGAAATGCATGAACTAGGGCAAAAAAGTGTAAAAAAATTGGTTTGATTTTTTTTTAGTCCCTTGCAGTTTTTCTTAGTTTTCACATAAGGTCCGGGGTCAGGACAAAAGATAGATTTTTGACAAATTTCAAAATATGTCAGATATTGTCCAAATTATTTTTTATTTCACGTCTAGACATGTGAAATGCATGAACTAGTGCAAAAAAGTGTAACAAAATTGGTTTGATTTTTTTTTAGTACTTTTCAGTTTTTCTTAGTTTTCACATAAGGTCCGGGGTCAGGACAAAAGACAGATTTTTGACAAATTTCAAAATATGTCAGATATTGTCCAAATTATTTTTTATTTCACGTCTAGACATGTGAAATGCATGAACTAGTGCAAAAAAGTGTAACAAAATTGGTTTGATTTTTTTTTAGTACTTTTCAGTTTTTCTTAGTTTTCACATAAGGTCCGGGGTCAGGACAAAAGACAGATTTTTGACAAATTTCAAAATATGTCAGATATTGTCCAAATCATTTTTTATTTCACTTATAGACATGTGAAATGCATGAACTAGTGCAAAAAAGTGTAACAAAATTGATTTGATTTTTTTTTAGTACTTTTCAGTTTTTCTTAGTTTTCACATAAGGTCCGGGGTCAGGACAAAAGACAGATTTTTGACAAATTTCAAAATATGTCAGATATTGTCCAAATTATTTTTTATTTCACGTCTAGACATGTGAAATGCATGAACTAGTGCAAAAAAGTGTAACAAAATTGGTTTGATTTTTTTTTAGTACTTTTCAGTTTTTCTTAGTTTTCACATAAGGTCCGGGGTCAGGACAAAAGACAGATTTTTGACAAATTTCAAAATATGTCAGATATTGTCCAAATTATTTTTTATTTCACGTCTAGACATGTGAAATGCATGAACTAGTGCAAAAAAGTGTAACAAAATTGGTTTGATTTTTTTTTAGTACTTTTCAGTTTTTCTTAGTTTTCACATAAGGTCCGGGGTCAGGACAAAAGACAGATTTTTGACAAATTTCAAAATATGTCAGATATTGTCCAAATCATTTTTTATTTCACTTATAGACATGTGAAATGCATGAACTAGTGCAAAAAAGTGTAACAAAATTGATTTGATTTTTTTTTAGTACTTTTCAGTTTTTCTTAGTTTTCACATAAGGTCCGGGGTCAGGACAAAAGACAGATTTTTGACAAATTTCAAAATCTGTCAGATATTGTCCAAATCATTTTTTATTTCATTTCTAGACATGTGAAATACATGAACTAGGGCAAAAAAAGTGAAAAAAAATTGGTCTGATTTTTTTTAGTACTTTTCAGTTTTTCTTAGTTTTCACATAAGGTCCGGGGTCAGGACAAAATACAGATTTCTGACAAATTTCAAAATATGTCAGATATTGTCCAAATTATTTTTTATTTCACGTCTAGACATGTGAAATGCATGAACTAGTGCAAAAAAAGTGTAACAAAATTGGTTTGATTTTTTTTTAGTACTTTTCAGTTTTTCTTAGTTTTCACATAAGGTCCGGGGTCAGGACAAAAGACAGATTTTTTACAAATTTCAAAATATGTCAGATATTGTCCAAGTCATTTTTTATTTCACTTCTAGACATGTGAAATGCATGAACTAGGGCAAAAAAGTGTAAAAAAATTGGTTTGATTTTTTTTAGTACCTTACAGTTTTTCTTAGTTTTCACATAAGGTCCGGGGGGTCAGGACAAAAGACAGATTTTTGTCAAATTTCAAAATATGTCAGATATTGTCCAAATCATTTTTTATTTCACTTATAGACATGTGAAATGCATGAACTAGGGCAAAAAAGTGTAAAAAAATTGGTTTGATTTTTTTTAGTACCTTTCAGTTTTTTTTAGTTTTCACATAAGGTCCGGGGTCAGGACAAAAGATAGATTTTTGACAAATTTCAAAATATGTCAGATATTGTCCAAATCATTTTTTATTTCACTTATAGACATGTGAAATGCATGAACTAGGGCAAAAAAGTGTAAAAAAATTGGTTTGATTTTTTTTAGTACCTTTCAGTTTTTTTTAGTTTTCACATAAGGTCCGGGGTTAGGACAAAAGATAGATTTTTGACAAATTTCAAAATATGTCAGATATTGTCCAAATCATTTTTTATTTCACTTATAGACATGTGAAATGCATGAACTAGGGCAAAAAAAGTGAAAAAAAATTGGTCTGATTTTTTTTAGTACTTTTCAGTTTTTCTTAGTTTTCACATAAGGTCCGGGGTCAGGACAAAATACAGATTTCTGACAAATTTCAAAATCTGTCAGATATTGTCCAAATCATTTTTTATTTAATTTCTAGACATGTGAAATGCATGAACTAGGGCAAAAAAAGTGAAAAAAAAATTGGTCTGATTTTTTTTAGTACTTTTCAGTTTTTCTTAGTTTTCACATAAGGTCCGGGGTCAGGACAAAAGACAGATTTTTGACAAATTTCAAAATATGTCAGTTATTGTCCAAATCATTTTTTATTTCACTTATAGACATGTGAAATGCATGAACTAGTGCAAAAAAGTGTAACAAAATTTATTTGATTTTTTTTTAGTACTTTTCAGTTTTTCTTAGTTTTCACATAAGGTCCGGGGTCAGGACAAAAGACAGATTTTTGACAAATTTCAAAATATGTCAGATATTGTCCAAATTATTTTTTATTTCACGTCTAGACATGTGAAATGCATGAACTAGTGCAAAAAAGTGTAACAAAATTGGTTTGATTTTTTTTTAGTACTTTTCAGTTTTTCTTAGTTTTCACATAAGGTCCGGGGTCAGGACAAAAGACAGATTTTTGACAAATTTCAAAATATGTCAGATATTGTCCAAATTATTTTTTATTTCACGTCTAGACATGTGAAATGCACGAACTAGTGCAAAAAAGTGTAACAAAATTGGTTTGATTTTTTTTAGTACTTTTCAGTTTTTCTTAGTTTTCACATAAGGTCCGGGGTCAGGACAAAAGGCAGATTTTTGACAAATTTCAAAATATGTCAGATATTGTCCAAATTATTTTTTATTTCACTTCTAGACATGTGAAATGCACGAACAAGTGCAAAAAAGTGTAACAAAATTGGTTTGATTTTTTTTAGTACCTTTCAGTTTTTCTTAGTTTTCTCACAAGGTCCGGGGTCAGGACAAAAGACAGATTTTTGACAAATTTCAAAATATGTCAGATATTGTCCAAATTATTTTTTATTTCACTTCTAGACATGTGAAATGCATGAACTAGGGCAAAAAAAGTGAAAAAAAATTGGTCTGATTTTTTTTTAGTACCTTGCAGTTTTTCTTAGTTTTCACATAAGGTCCGGGGTCAGGACAAAAGACAGATTTTTGACAAATTTCAAAATATGTCAGATATTGTCCAAATTATATTCTATTTCACGTCTAGACATGTGAAATGCACAAGTGCAAAAAAGTGTAACAAAATTGGTTTGATTTTTTTTAGTACCTTTCAGTTTTTCTTCGTTTTCTCACAAGGTCCGGGGTCAGGACAAAAGACAGATTTTTGACAAATTTCAAAATCTGTCAGATATTGTCCAAATCATTTTTTATTTCATTTCTAGACATGTGAAATACATGAACTAGGGCAAAAAAAGTGAAAAAAAATTGGTCTGATTTTTTTTAGTACTTTTCAGTTTTTCTTAGTTTTCACATAAGGTCCGGGGTCAGGACAAAAGACAGATTTTTGACAAATTTCAAAATATGTCAGATATTGTCCAAATTATTTTTTATTTCACGTCTAGACATGTGAAATGCATGAACTAGTGCAAAAAAGTGTAACAAAATTGGTTTGATTTTTTTTTAGTACTTTTCAGTTTTTCTTAGTTTTCACATAAGGTCCGGGGTCAGGACAAAAGACAGATTTTTGACAAATTTCAAAATCTGTCAGATATTGTCCAAATAATTTTTTATTTCACTTCTAGACATGTGAAATGCATGAACTAGGGCAAAAAAAGTGAAAAAAAATTGGTCTGATTTTTTTTAGTACTTTTCAGTTTTTCTTAGTTTTCACATAAGGTCCGGGGTCAGGACAAAAGACAGATTTTTGACAAATTTCAAAATATGTCAGATATTGTCCAAATCATTTTTTATTTCACTTATAGACATGTGAAATGCATGAACTAGGGCAAAAAAGTGTAAAAAAATTGGTTTGATTTTTTTTAGTACCTTGCAGTTTTTCTTAGTTTTCACATAAGGTCCGGGGTCAGGACAAAAGACAGATTTTTGACAAATTTCAAAATATGTCAGATATTGTCCAAATCATTTTTTATTTCATTTCTAGACATGTGAAATGCATGAACTAGTGCAAAAAAGTGTAACAAAATTGATTTGATTTTTTTTAGTACTTTTCAGTTTTTCTTAGTTTTCACATAAGGTCCGGGGTCAGGACAAAAGACAGATTTTTGACAAATTTCAAAATCTGTCAGATATTGTCCAAATCATTTTTTATTTAATTTCTAGACATGTGAAATGCATGAACTAGGGCAAGAAAGTGAAAAAAAATTGGTCTGATTTTTTTTAGTACTTTTCAGTTTTTCTTAGTTTTCACATAAGGTCCGGGGTCAGGACAAAAGACAGATTTTTGACAAATTTCAAAATATGTCAGATATTGTCCAAATTATTTTTTATTTCACGTCTAGACATGTGAAATGCATGAACTAGTGCAAAAAAGTGTAACACAATTGGTTTGATTTTTTTTTAGTACTTTTCAGTTTTTCTTAGTTTTCACATAAGGTCCGGGGTCAGGACAAAAGACAGATTTTTGACAAATTTCAAAATCTGTCAGATATTGTCCAAATCATTTTTTATTTAATTTCTAGACATGTGAAATGCATGAACTAGTGCAAAAAAGTGTAACAAAATTGGTTTGATTTTTTTTTAGTACTTTTCAGTTTTTCTTAGTTTTCACATAAGGTCCGGGGTCAGGACAAAAGACAGATTTTTGACAAATTTCAAAATATGTCAGATATTGTCCAAATCATTTTTTATTTCATTTCTAGACATGTGAAATGCATGAACTAGGGCAAAAAAAGTGAAAAAAAATTGGTCTGATTTTTTTTAGTACTTTTCAGTTTTTCTTAGTTTTCACATAAGGTCCGGGGTCAGGACAAAAGACAGATTTTTGACAAATTTCAAAATCTGTCAGATATTGTCCAAATCATTTTTTATTTAATTTCTAGACATGTGAAATGCATCAACTAGTGCAAAAAAGTCTAACAAAATTGGTCTGATTTTTTTTAGTACTTTTCAGTTTTTCTTAGTTTTCACATAAGGTCCGGGGTCAGGATAAAAGACAGATTTTTGACAAATTTCAAAATCTCTCAGATATTGTCCAAATCATTTTTTATTTCACTTCTAGACATGTGAAATGCATGAACTAGTGCAAAAAAGTGTAAAAATATTGGTTTGATTTTTTTTAGTACCTTTCAGTTTTTCTTAGTTTTCACATAAGGTCCGGGGTCAGGACAAAAGACAGAATTTTGACAAATTTCAAAATATGTCAGATATTGTCCAAATCATTTTTTATTTCACTTATAGACATGTGAAATGCATGAACTAGGGCAAAAAAAGTGAAAAAAAATTGGTCTGATTTTTTTTAGTACTTTTCAGTTTTTCTTAGTTTTCACATAAGGTCCGGGGTCAGGACAAAAGACAGATTTTTGACAAATTTCAAAATATGTCAGATATTGTCCAAATTATTTTTTATTTCACGTCTAGACATGTGAAATGCATGAACTAGTGCAAAAAAGTCTAACAAAATTGGTCTGATTTTTTTTAGTACTTTTCAGTTTTTCTTAGTTTTCACATAAGGTCCGGGGTCAGGACAAAAGACAGATTTTTGACAAATTTCAAAATATGTCAGATATTGTCCAAATCATTTTTTATTTAATTTCTAGACATGTGAAATGCATGAACTAGTGCAAAAAAGTGTAACAAAATTGGTTTGATTTTTTTTTAGTACTTTTCAGTTTTTCTTAGTTTTCACATAAGGTCCGGGGTCAGGACAAAAGACAGATTTTTGACAAATTTCAAAATATGTCAGATATTGTCCAAATCATTTTTTATTTCATTTCTAGACATGTGAAATGCATGAACTAGGGCAAAAAAAGTGAAAAAAAATTGGTCTGATTTTTTTTAGTACTTTTTAGTTTTTCTTAGTTTTCACATAAGGTCCGGGGTCAGGACAAAAGACAGATTTTTGACAAATTTCAAAATCTGTCAGATATTGTCCAAATTATTTTTTATTTCACGTCTAGACATGTGAAATGCATGAACTAGTGCAAAAAAGTGTAACAAAATTGGTTTGATTTTTTTTTAGTACTTTTCAGTTTTTCTTAGTTTTCACATAAGGTCCGGGGTCAGGACAAAAGACAGATTTTTGACAAATTTCAAAATATGTCAGATATTGTCCAAATTATTTTTTATTTCACGTCTAGACATGTGAAATGCATGAACTAGTGCAAAAAAGTGTAACAAAATTGGTTTGATTTTTTTTAGTACTTTTCAGTTTTTCTTAGTTTTCACATAAGGTCCGGGGTCAGGACAAAAGACAGATTTTTGACAAATTTCAAAATATGTCAGATATTGTCCAAATCATTTTTTATTTCACTTATAGACATGTGAAATGCATGAACTAGGGCAAAAAAGTGTAAAAAAATTGGTTTGATTTTTTTTAGTACCTTTCAGTTTTTTTTAGTTTTCACATAAGGTCCGGGGTCAGGACAAAAGACAGATTTTTGACAAATTTCAAAATCTGTCAGATATTGTCCAAATCATTTTTTATTTAATTTCTAGACATGTGAAATGCATGAACTAGTGCAAAAAAGTCTAACAAAATTGGTTTGATTTTTTTTAGTACTTTTCAGTTTTTCTTAGTTTTCACATAAGGTCCGGGGTCAGGACAAAAGACAGAATTTTTACAAATTTCAAAATATGTCAGATATTGTCCAAATCATTTTTTATTTCACTTCTAGACATGTGAAATGCATGAACTAGGGCAAAAAAGTGTAAAAAAATTGGTTTGATTTTTTTTTAGTCCCTTGCAGTTTTTCTTAGTTTTCACATAAGGTCCGGGGTCAGGACAAAAGACAGAATTTTGACAAATTTCAAAATATGTCAGATATTGTCCAAATCATTTTTTATTTCACTTATAGACATGTGAAATGCATGAACTAGGGCAAAAAAGTGTAAAAAAATTGGTTTGATTTTTTTTAGTACCTTTCAGTTTTTTTTAGTTTTCACATAAGGTCCGGGGTCAGGACAAAAGACAGATTTTTGACAAATTTCAAAATATGTCAGATATTGTCCAAATTATTTTTTATTTCACGTCTAGACATGTGAAATGCATGAACTAGTGCAAAAAAGTGTAACAAAATTGGTTTGATTTTTTTTTAGTACTTTTCAGTTTTTCTTAGTTTTCACATAAGGTCCGGGGTCAGGACAAAAGACAGATTTTTGACAAATTTCAAAATATGTCAGATATTGTCCAAATTATTTTTTATTTCACGTCTAGACATGTGAAATGCATGAACTAGTGCAAAAAAGTGTAACAAAATTGGTTTGATTTTTTTTTAGTACTTTTCAGTTTTTCTTAGTTTTCACATAAGGTCCGGGGTCAGGACAAAAGACAGATTTTTGACAAATTTCAAAATATGTCAGATATTGTCCAAATCATTTTTTATTTCACTTATAGACATGTGAAATGCATGAACTAGTGCAAAAAAGTGTAACAAAATTGATTTGATTTTTTTTTAGTACTTTTCAGTTTTTCTTAGTTTTCACATAAGGTCCGGGGTCAGGACAAAAGACAGATTTTTGACAAATTTCAAAATCTGTCAGATATTGTCCAAATCATTTTTTATTTCATTTCTAGACATGTGAAATACATGAACTAGGGCAAAAAAAGTGAAAAAAAATTGGTCTGATTTTTTTTAGTACTTTTCAGTTTTTCTTAGTTTTCACATAAGGTCCGGGGTCAGGACAAAAGACAGATTTTTGACAAATTTCAAAATATGTCAGATATTGTCCAAATTATTTTTTATTTCACTTCTAGACATGTGAAATGCATGAACTAGGGCAAAAAAAGTGAAAAAAAATTGGTCTGATTTTTTTTAGTACCTTGCAGTTTTTCTTAGTTTTCACATAAGGTCCGGGGTCAGGACAAAAGATAGATTTTTGACAAATTTCAAAATATGTCAGATATTGTCCAAATCATTTTTTATTTCACTTATAGACATGTGAAATGCATGAACTAGGGCAAAAAAGTGTAAAAAAATTGGTTTGATTTTTTTTAGTACCTTTCAGTTTTTTTTAGTTTTCACATAAGGTCCGGGGTCAGGACAAAAGATAGATTTTTGACAAATTTCAAAATATGTCAGATATTGTCCAAATCATTTTTTATTTCACGTCTAGACATGTGAAATGCATGAACTAGGGCAAAAAAGTGTAAAAAAATTGGTTTGATTTTTTTTTAGTCCCTTGCAGTTTTTCTTAGTTTTCACATAAGGTCCGGGGTCAGGACAAAAGACAGATTTTTGACAAATTTCAAAATCTCTCAGATATTGTCCAAATCATTTTTTATTACATTTCTAGACATGTGAAATGCATGAACTAGGGCAAAAAAAGTGAAAAAAAATTGGTCTGATTTTTTTTAGTACTTTTCAGTTTTTCTTAGTTTTCACATAAGGTCCGGGGTCAGGACAAAAGACAGATTTTTGACAAATTTCAAAATCTCTCAGATATTGTCCAAATTATTTTTTATTTCACTTCTAGACATGTGAAATGCATGAACTAGGGCAAAAAAAGTGAAAAAAAAATTGGTCTGATTTTTTTTAGTACTTTTCAGTTTTTCTTAGTTTTCACATAAGGTCCGGGGTCAGGACAAAAGACAGATTTTTGACAAATTTCAAAATATGTCAGATATTGTCCAAATTATTTTTTATTTCACTTCTAGACATGTGAAATGCATGAACTAGGGCAAAAAAAGTGAAAAAAAAATTGGTCTGATTTTTTTTAGTACTTTTCAGTTTTTCTTAGTTTTCACATAAGGTCCGGGGTCAGGACAAAAGACAGATTTTTGACAAATTTCAAAATATGTCAGATATTGTCCAAATCATTTTTTATTTCACTTATAGACATGTGAAATGCATGAACTAGTGCAAAAAAGTGTAACAAAATTGATTTGATTTTTTTTAGTACTTTTCAGTTTTTCTTAGTTTTCACATAAGGTCCGGGGTCAGGACAAAAGACAGATTTTTGACAAATTTCAAAATATGTCAGATATTGTCCAAATTATTTTTTATTTCACGTCTAGACATGTGAAATGCATGAACTAGTGCAAAAAAGTGTAACAAAATTGGTTTGATTTTTTTTTAGTACTTTTCAGTTTTTCTTAGTTTTCACATAAGGTCCGGGGTCAGGACAAAAGACAGATTTTTGACAAATTTCAAAATATGTCAGATATTGTCCAAATTATTTTTTATTTCACGTCTAGACATGTGAAATGCATGAACTAGTGCAAAAAAGTGTAACAAAATTGGTTTGATTTTTTTTTAGTACTTTTCAGTTTTTCTTAGTTTTCACATAAGGTCCGGGGTCAGGACAAAAGACAGATTTTTGACAAATTTCAAAATATGTCAGATATTGTCCAAATCATTTTTTATTTCACTTATAGACATGTGAAATGCATGAACTAGTGCAAAAAAGTGTAACAAAATTGATTTGATTTTTTTTTAGTACTTTTCAGTTTTTCTTAGTTTTCACATAAGGTCCGGGGTCAGGACAAAAGACAGATTTTTGACAAATTTCAAAATCTGTCAGATATTGTCCAAATCATTTTTTATTTCATTTCTAGACATGTGAAATACATGAACTAGGGCAAAAAAAGTGAAAAAAAATTGGTCTGATTTTTTTTAGTACTTTTCAGTTTTTCTTAGTTTTCACATAAGGTCCGGGGTCAGGACAAAAGACAGATTTTTGACAAATTTCAAAATATGTCAGATATTGTCCAAATCATTTTTTATTTCACTTATAGACATGTGAAATGCATGAACTAGTGCAAAAAAGTGTAACAAAATTGATTTGATTTTTTTTTAGTACTTTTCAGTTTTTCTTAGTTTTCACATAAGGTCCGGGGTCAGGACAAAAGACAGATTTTTGACAAATTTCAAAATCTGTCAGATATTGTCCAAATCATTTTTTATTTCATTTCTAGACATGTGAAATACATGAACTAGGGCAAAAAAAGTGAAAAAAAATTGGTCTGATTTTTTTTAGTACTTTTCAGTTTTTCTTAGTTTTCACATAAGGTCCGGGGTCAGGACAAAAGACAGATTTTTGACAAATTTCAAAATATGTCAGATATTGTCCAAATTATTTTTTATTTCACGTCTAGACATGTGAAATGCATGAACTAGTGCAAAAAAGTGTAACAAAATTGGTTTGATTTTTTTTTAGTACTTTTCAGTTTTTCTTAGTTTTCACATAAGGTCCGGGGTCAGGACAAAAGACAGATTTTTGACAAATTTCAAAATCTGTCAGATATTGTCCAAATATTTTTTTATTTCACTTCTAGACATGTGAAATGCATGAACTAGGGCAAAAAAAGTGAAAAAAAATTGGTCTGATTTTTTTTAGTACTTTTCATTTTTTCTTAGTTTTCACATAAGGTCCGGGGTCAGGACAAAATACAGATTTCTGACAAATTTCAAAATCTGTCAGATATTGTCCAAATCATTTTTTATTTCACTTATAGACATGTGAAATGCATGAACTAGTGCAAAAAAAGTGTAACAAAATTGGTTTGATTTTTTTTTAGTACTTTTCAGTTTTTCTTAGTTTTCACATAAGGTCCGGGGTCAGGACAAAAGACAGATTTTTTACAAATTTCAAAATATGTCAGATATTGTCCAAGTCATTTTTTATTTCACTTCTAGACATGTGAAATGCATGAACTAGGGCAAAAAAGTGTAAAAAAATTGGTTTGATTTTTTTTAGTACCTTTCAGTTTTTCTTAGTTTTCACATAAGGTCCGGGGTCAGCACAAAAGACAGATTTTTGACAAATTTCAAAATCTGTCAGATATTGTCCAAGTCATTTTTTATTTCACTTCTAGACATGTGAAATGCATGAACTAGGGCAAAAAAAGTGAAAAAAAATTGGTCTGATTTTTTTTTAGTACCTTGCAGTTTTTCTTAGTTTTCACATAAGGTCCGGGGTCAGGACAAAAGACAGATTTTTGACAAATTTCAAAATATGTCAGATATTGTCCAAATTATTTTTTATTTCACTTCTAGACATGTGAAATGCATGAACTAGTGCAAAAAAGTGTAACAAAATTGATTTGATTTTTTTTAGTACTTTTCAGTTTTTCTTAGTTTTCACATAAGGTCCGGGGTCAGGATAAAAGACAGATTTTTGACAAATTTCAAAATCTCTCAGATATTGTCCAAATTATTTTTTATTTCACTTCTAGACATGTGAAATGCATGAACTAGGGCAAAAAAGTTTAAAAAAATTGGTTTGATTTTTTTTAGTACCTTTCAGTTTTTCTTAGTTTTCACATAAGGTCCGGGGTCAGGACAAAAGACAGATTTTTGACAAATTTCAAAATCTGTCAGATATTGTCCAAATCATTTTTTATTTCATTTCTAGACATGTGAAATGCATGAACTAGGGCAAAAAAAGTGAAAAAAAATTGGTCTGATTTTTTTTAGTACTTTTCAGTTTTTCTTAGTTTTCACATAAGGTCCGGGGTCAGGACAAAAGACAGATTTTTGACAAATTTCAAAATCTGTCAGATATTGTCCAAATCATTTTTTATTTAATTTCTAGACATGTGAAATGCATGAACTAGTGCAAAAAAGTGTAACAAAATTGATTTGATTTTTTTTTAGTACTTTTCAGTTTTTCTTAGTTTTCACATAAGGTCCGGGGTCAGGACAAAAGACAGATTTTTGACAAATTTCAAAATCTCTCAGATATTGTCCAAATCATTTTTTATTTCACTTCTAGACATGTGAAATGCATGAACTAGGGCAAAAAAAGTGAAAAAAAATTGGTCTTTTTTTTTTTAGTACTTTTCAGTTTTTCTTAGTTTTCACATAAGGTCCGGGGTCAGGACAAAAGACAGATTTTTGTCAAATTTCAAAATCTGTCAGATATTGTCCAAATCATTTTTTATTTAATTTCTAGACATGTGAAATGCATGACCTAGGGCAAGAAAGTGTGAAAAAATTGGTTTGATTTTTTTTTAGTACCTTGCAGTTTTTCTTAGTTTTCACATAAGGTCTGGGGTCAGGACAAAAGACAGATTTTTGACAAATTTCAAAATATGTCAGATATTGTCCAAATCATTTTTTATTTCATTTCTAGACATGTGAAATGCATGAACTAGGGCAAAAAAGTGTAAAAAAATTGGTTTGATTTTTTTTAGTACCTTTCAGTTTTTTTTAGTTTTCACATAAGGTCCGGGGTCAGGACAAAAGATAGATTTTTGACAAATTTCAAAATATGTCAGATATTGTCCAAATCATTTTTTATTTCACTTATAGACATGTGAAATGCATGAACTAGGGCAAAAAAGTGTAAAAAAATTGGTTTGATTTTTTTTAGTACCTTTCAGTTTTTTTTTAGTTTTCACATAAGGTCCGGGGTTAGGACAAAAGATAGATTTTTGACAAATTTCAAAATATGTCAGATATTGTCCAAATCATTTTTTATTTCACTTATAGACATGTGAAATGCATGAACTAGGGCAAAAAAGTGAAAAAAAATTGGTCTGATTTTTTTTAGTACTTTTCAGTTTTTCTTAGTTTTCACATAAGGTCCGGGGTCAGGACAAAATACAGATTTCTGACAAATTTCAAAATCTGTCAGATATTGTCCAAATCATTTTTTATTTAATTTCTAGACATGTGAAATGCATGAACTAGGGCAAAAAAAGTGAAAAAAAAATTGGTCTGATTTTTTTTAGTACTTTTCAGTTTTTCTTAGTTTTCACATAAGGTCCGGGGTCAGGACAAAAGACAGATTTTTGACAAATTTCAAAATATGTCAGATATTGTCCAAATCATTTTTTATTTCACTTATAGACATGTGAAATGCATGAACTAGTGCAAAAAAGTGTAACAAAATTGATTTGATTTTTTTTTAGTACTTTTCAGTTTTTCTTAGTTTTCACATAAGGTCCGGGGTCAGGACAAAAGACAGATTTTTGACAAATTTCAAAATATGTCAGATATTGTCCAAATTATTTTTTATTTCACGTCTAGACATGTGAAATGCATGAACTAGTGCAAAAAAGTGTAACAAAATTGGTTTGATTTTTTTTTAGTACTTTTCAGTTTTTCTTAGTTTTCACATAAGGTCCGGGGTCAGGACAAAAGACAGATTTTTGACAAATTTCAAAATATGTCAGATATTGTCCAAATTATTTTTTATTTCACGTCTAGACATGTGAAATGCATGAACTAGTGCAAAAAAAAAGTGTAAAAAATTGGTTTGATTTTTTTTTAGTACTTTTCAGTTTTTCTTAGTTTTCACATAAGGTCCGGGGTCAGGACAAAAGACAGATTTTTGACAAATTTCAAAATATGTCAGATATTGTCCAAATCATTTTTTATTTCACTTATAGACATGTGAAATGCATGAACTAGTGCAAAAAAGTGTAACAAAATTGATTTGATTTTTTTTTAGTACTTTTCAGTTTTTCTTAGTTTTCACATAAGGTCCGGGGTCAGGACAAAAGACAGATTTTTGACAAATTTCAAAATCTGTCAGATATTGTCCAAATCATTTTTTATTTCATTTCTAGACATGTGAAATACATGAACTAGGGCAAAAAAAGTGAAAAAAAATTGGTCTGATTTTTTTTAGTACTTTTCAGTTTTTCTTAGTTTTCACATAAGGTCCGGGGTCAGGACAAAAGACAGATTTTTGACAAATTTCAAAATATGTCAGATATTGTCCAAATTATTTTTTATTTCACTTCTAGACATGTGAAATGCATGAACTAGGGCAAAAAAAGTGAAAAAAAATTGGTCTGATTTTTTTTTAGTACCTTGCAGTTTTTCTTAGTTTTCACATAAGGTCCGGGGTCAGGACAAAAGATAGATTTTTGACTAATTTCAAAATATGTCAGATATTGTCCAAATCATTTTTTATTTCACTTATAGACATGTGAAATGCATGAACTAGGGCAAAAAAGTGTAAAAAAATTGGTTTGATTTTTTTTAGTACCTTTCAGTTTTTTTTAGTTTTCACATAAGGTCCGGGGTCAGGACAAAAGATAGATTTTTGACAAATTTCAAAATATGTCAGATATTGTCCAAATCATTTTTTATTTCACGTCTAGACATGTGAAATGCATGAACTAGGGCAAAAAAGTGTAAAAAAATTGGTTTGATTTTTTTTAGTCCCTTGCAGTTTTTCTTAGTTTTCACATAAGGTCCGGGGTCAGGACAAAAGACAGATTTTTGACAAATTTCAAAATCTCTCAGATATTGTCCAAATCATTTTTTATTACATTTCTAGACATGTGAAATGCATGAACTAGGGCAAAAAAAGTGAAAAAAAATTGGTCTGATTTTTTTTAGTACTTTTCAGTTTTTCTTAGTTTTCACATAAGGTCCGGGGTCAGGACAAAAGACAGATTTTTGACAAATTTCAAAATCTCTCAGATATTGTCCAAATTATTTTTTATTTCACTTCTAGACATGTGAAATGCATGAACTAGGGCAAAAAAGTGAAAAAAAAATTGGTCTGATTTTTTTTAGTACTTTTCAGTTTTTCTTAGTTTTCACATAAGGTCCGGGGTCAGGACAAAAGACAGATTTTTGACAAATTTCAAAATATGTCAGATATTGTCCAAATTATTTTTTATTTCACTTCTAGACATGTGAAATGCATGAACTAGGGCAAAAAAAGTGAAAAAAAAATTGGTCTGATTTTTTTTAGTACTTTTCAGTTTTTCTTAGTTTTCACATAAGGTCCGGGGTCAGGACAAAAGACAGATTTTTGACAAATTTCAAAATATGTCAGATATTGTCCAAATCATTTTTTATTTCACTTATAGACATGTGAAATGCATGAACTAGTGCAAAAAAGTGTAACAAAATTGATTTGATTTTTTTTAGTACTTTTCAGTTTTTCTTAGTTTTCACATAAGGTCCGGGGTCAGGACAAAAGACAGATTTTTGACAAATTTCAAAATATGTCAGATATTGTCCAAATTATTTTTTATTTCACGTCTAGACATGTGAAATGCATGAACTAGTGCAAAAAAGTGTAACAAAATTGGTTTGATTTTTTTTTAGTACTTTTCAGTTTTTCTTAGTTTTCACATAAGGTCCGGGGTCAGGACAAAAGACAGATTTTTGACAAATTTCAAAATATGTCAGATATTGTCCAAATTATTTTTTATTTCACGTCTAGACATGTGAAATGCATGAACTAGTGCAAAAAAGTGTAACAAAATTGGTTTGATTTTTTTTTAGTACTTTTCAGTTTTTCTTAGTTTTCACATAAGGTCCGGGGTCAGGACAAAAGACAGATTTTTGACAAATTTCAAAATATGTCAGATATTGTCCAAATCATTTTTTATTTCACTTATAGACATGTGAAATGCATGAACTAGTGCAAAAAAGTGTAACAAAATTGATTTGATTTTTTTTTAGTACTTTTCAGTTTTTCTTAGTTTTCACATAAGGTCCGGGGTCAGGACAAAAGACAGATTTTTGACAAATTTCAAAATCTGTCAGATATTGTCCAAATCATTTTTTATTTCATTTCTAGACATGTGAAATACATGAACTAGGGCAAAAAAAGTGAAAAAAAATTGGTCTGATTTTTTTTAGTACTTTTCAGTTTTTCTTAGTTTTCACATAAGGTCCGGGGTCAGGACAAAAGACAGATTTTTGACAAATTTCAAAATATGTCAGATATTGTCCAAATCATTTTTTATTTCACTTATAGACATGTGAAATGCATGAACTAGTGCAAAAAAGTGTAACAAAATTGATTTGATTTTTTTTTAGTACTTTTCAGTTTTTCTTAGTTTTCACATAAGGTCCGGGGTCAGGACAAAAGACAGATTTTTGACAAATTTCAAAATCTGTCAGATATTGTCCAAATCATTTTTTATTTCATTTCTAGACATGTGAAATACATGAACTAGGGCAAAAAAAGTGAAAAAAAATTGGTCTGATTTTTTTTAGTACTTTTCAGTTTTTCTTAGTTTTCACATAAGGTCCGGGGTCAGGACAAAAGACAGATTTTTGACAAATTTCAAAATATGTCAGATATTGTCCAAATTATTTTTTATTTCACGTCTAGACATGTGAAATGCATGAACTAGTGCAAAAAAGTGTAACAAAATTGGTTTGATTTTTTTTTAGTACTTTTCAGTTTTTCTTAGTTTTCACATAAGGTCCGGGGTCAGGACAAAAGACAGATTTTTGACAAATTTCAAAATCTGTCAGATATTGTCCAAATAATTTTTTATTTCACTTCTAGACATGTGAAATGCATGAACTAGGGCAAAAAAAGTGAAAAAAAATTGGTCTGATTTTTTTTAGTACTTTTCATTTTTTCTTAGTTTTCACATAAGGTCCGGGGTCAGGACAAAATACAGATTTCTGACAAATTTCAAAATCTGTCAGATATTGTCCAAATCATTTTTTATTTCACTTATAGACATGTGAAATGCATGAACTAGGGCAAGAAAGTGTGAAAAAATTGGTTTGATTTTTTTTTAGTACTTTTCAGTTTTTCTTAGTTTTCACATAAGGTCCGGGGTCAGGACAAAAGACAGATTTTTGACAAATTTCAAAATCTGTCAGATATTGTCCAAATTATTTTTTATTTCACGTCTAGACATGTGAAATGCATGAACTAGTGCAAAAAAAGTGTAACAAAATTGGTTTGATTTTTTTTTAGTACTTTTCAGTTTTTCTTAGTTTTCACATAAGGTCCGGGGTCAGGACAAAAGACAGATTTTTTACAAATTTCAAAATATGTCAGATATTGTCCAAGTCATTTTTTATTTCACTTCTAGACATGTGAAATGCATGAACTAGGGCAAAAAAGTGTAAAAAAATTGGTTTGATTTTTTTTAGTACCTTACAGTTTTTCTTAGTTTTCACATAAGGTCCGGGGGGTCAGGACAAAAGACAGATTTTTGACAAATTTCAAAATATGTCAGATATTGTCCAAATTATTTTTTATTTCACTTCTAGACATGTGAAATGCATGAACTAGGGCAAAAAAAGTGAAAAAAAATTGGTCTGATTTTTTTTTAGTACCTTGCAGTTTTTCTTAGTTTTCACATAAGGTCCGGGGTCAGGACAAAAGACAGATTTTTGACAAATTTCAAAATATGTCAGATATTGTCCAAATCATTTTTTATTTCACGTCTAGACATGTGAAATGCATGAACTAGTGCAAAAAAGTGTAACAAAATTGGTTTGATTTTTTTTAGTACCTTTCAGTTTTTCTTAGTTTTCACATAAGGTCCGGGGTCAGCACAAAAGACAGATTTTTGACAAATTTCAAAATCTGTCAGATATTGTCCAAGTCATTTTTTATTTCACTTCTAGACATGTGAAATGCATGAACTAGGGCAAAAAAAGTGAAAAAAAATTGGTCTGATTTTTTTTTAGTACCTTGCAGTTTTTCTTAGTTTTCACATAAGGTCCGGGGTCAGGACAAAAGACAGATTTTTGACAAATTTCAAAATATGTCAGATATTGTCCAAATTATTTTTTATTTCACTTCTAGACATGTGAAATGCATGAACTAGTGCAAAAAAGTGTAACAAAATTGATTTGATTTTTTTTTAGTACTTTTCAGTTTTTCTTAGTTTTCACATAAGGTCCGGGGTCAGGATAAAAGACAGATTTTTGACAAATTTCAAAATCTCTCAGATATTGTCCAAATTATTTTTTATTTCACTTCTAGACATGTGAAATGCATGAACTAGGGCAAAAAAGTTTAAAAAAATTGGTTTGATTTTTTTTAGTACCTTTCAGTTTTTCTTAGTTTTCACATAAGGTCCGGGGTCAGGACAAAAGACAGATTTTTGACAAATTTCAAAATCTGTCAGATATTGTCCAAATCATTTTTTATTTCATTTCTAGACATGTGAAATGCATGAACTAGGGCAAAAAAAGTGAAAAAAAATTGGTCTGATTTTTTTTAGTACTTTTCAGTTTTTCTTAGTTTTCACATAAGGTCCGGGGTCAGGACAAAAGACAGATTTTTGACAAATTTCAAAATCTGTCAGATATTGTCCAAATCATTTTTTATTTAATTTCTAGACATGTGAAATGCATGAACTAGTGCAAAAAAGTGTAACAAAATTGGTTTGATTTTTTTTAGTACTTTTCAGTTTTTCTTAGTTTTCACATAAGGTCCGGGGTCAGGATAAAAGACAGATTTTTGACAAATTTCAAAATCTCTCAGATATTGTCCAAATCATTTTTTATTTCACTTCTAGACATGTGAAATGCATGAACTAGGGCAAAAAAAGTGAAAAAAAATTGGTCTTTTTTTTTTTAGTACTTTTCAGTTTTTCTTAGTTTTCACATAAGGTCCGGGGTCAGGACAAAAGACAGATTTTTGTCAAATTTCAAAATCTGTCAGATATTGTCCAAATCATTTTTTATTTAATTTCTAGACATGTGAAATGCATGACCTAGGGCAAGAAAGTGTGAAAAAATTGGTTTGATTTTTTTTTAGTACCTTGCAGTTTTTCTTAGTTTTCACATAAGGTCCGGGGTCAGGACAAAAGACAGATTTTTGACAAATTTCAAAATATGTCAGATATTGTCCAAATCATTTTTTATTTCATTTCTAGACATGTGAAATGCATGAACTAGGGCAAAAAAAGTGAAAAAAAATTGGTCTTTTTTTTTTTAGTACTTTTCAGTTTTTCTTAGTTTTCACATAAGGTCCGGGGTCAGGACAAAAGACAGATTTTTGTCAAATTTCAAAATATGTCAGATATTGTCCAAATCATTTTTTATTTCACTTATAGACATGTGAAATGCATGAACTAGGGCAAAAAAGTGTAAAAAAATTGGTTTGATTTTTTTTAGTACCTTTCAGTTTTTTTTAGTTTTCACATAAGGTCCGGGGTCAGGACAAAAGACAGATTTTTGACAAATTTCAAAATATGTCAGATATTGTCCAAATCATTTTTTATTTCACTTATAGACATGTGAAATGCATGAACTAGGGCAAAAAAGTGTAAAAAAATTGGTTTGATTTTTTTTAGTACCTTTCAGTTTTTTTTAGTTTTCACATAAGGTCCGGGGTCAGGACAAAATACAGATTTCTGACAAATTTCAAAATCTGTCAGATATTGTCCAAATTATTTTTTATTTAATTTCTAGACATGTGAAATGCATGAACTAGGGCAAGAAAGTGTGAAAAAATTGGTTTGATTTTTTTTTAGTACCTTGCAGTTTTTCTTAGTTTTCACATAAGGTCCGGGGTCAGGACAAAAGACAGATTTTTGTCAAATTTCAAAATATGTCAGATATTGTCCAAATCATTTTTTATTTCACTTATAGACATGTGAAATGCATGAACTAGGGCAAAAAAGTGTAAAAAAATTGGTTTGATTTTTTTTAGTACCTTTCAGTTTTTTTTAGTTTTCACATAAGGTCCGGGGTCAGGACAATAGATAGATTTTTGACAAATTTCAAAATATGTCAGATATTGTCCAAATCATTTTTTATTTCACGTCTAGACATGTGAAATGCATGAACTAGTGCAAAAAAGTGTAACAAAATTGGTTTGATTTTTTTTTAGTACTTTTCAGTTTTTCTTAGTTTTTTACATAAGGTCCGGGGTCAGGACAAAAGACAGATTTTTGACAAATTTCAAAATCTGTCAGATATTGTCCAAATCATTTTTTATTTAATTTCTAGACATGTGAAATGCATGAACTAGGGCAAAAAAGTGTAAAAATATTGGTTTGATTTTTTTTAGTACCTTTCAGTTTTTCTTAGTTTTCACATAAGGTCCGGGGTCAGGACAAAATACAGATTTCTGACAAATTTCAAAATATGTCAGATATTGTCCAAATCATTTTTTATTTCACTTCTAGACATGTGAAATGCATGAACTAGGGCAAAAAAGTGTAAAAAAATTGGTTTGATTTTTTTTTAGTACCTTGCAGTTTTTCTTAGTTTTCACATAAGGTCCGGGGTCAGGACAAAAGACAGAATTTTGACAAATTTCAAAATATGTCAGATATTGTCCAAATCATTTTTTATTTCACTTCTAGACATGTGAAATGCATGAACTAGGGCAAAAAAAGTGAAAAAAAATTGGTCTGATTTTTTTTTAGTACCTTGCAGTTTTTCTTTGTTTTCACATAAGGTCCGGGGTCAGGACAAAAGACAGATTTTTGACAACTTTCAAAATATGTCAGATATTGTCCAAATTATTTTTTATTTCACTTCTAGACATGTGAAATGCATGAACTAGGGCAAAAAAAGTGAAAAAAAAATTGGTCTGATTTTTTTTAGTACTTTTCAGTTTTTCTTAGTTTTCACAAAAGGTCCGGGGTCAGGACAAAAGACAGATTTTTGACAAATTTCAAAATATGTCAGATATTGTCCAAATTATTTTTTATTTCACTTCTAGACATGTGAAATGCACGAACAAGTGAAAAAAAGTGTAACAAAATTGTTTTTTTTTTTTTTAGTACCTTTCAGTTTTTCTTAGTTTTCTCACAAGGTCCGGGGTCAGGACAAAAGACAGATTTTTGACAACTTTCAAAATATGTCAGATATTGTCCAAATTATTTTTTATTTCACTTCTAGACATGTGAAATGCATGAACTAGGGCAAAAAAAGTGTAAAAAAATTGGTCTGATTTTTTTTAGTACTTTTCAGTTTTTCTTAGTTTTCACATAAGGTCCGGGGTCAGGACAAAAGACAGATTTTTGACAAATTTCAAAATATGTCAGATATTATCCAAATTATTTTTTATTTCACTTCTAGACATGTGAAATGCACGAACAAGTGCAAAAAAGTGTAACAAAATTGGTTTGATTTTTTTTTAGTACCTTTCAGTTTTTCTTAGTTTTCTCACAAGGTCCGGGGTCAGGACAAAAGACAGATTTTTGACAAATTTCAAATTATGTCAGATATTGTCCAAATTATTTTTTATTTCACGTCTAGACATGTGAAATGCACGAACAAGTGCAAAAAAGTGTAACAAAATTGGTCTGATTTTTTTTTGTACTTTTCAGTTTTTCTTAGTTTTCACATAAGGTCCGGGGTCAGGACAAAAGACAGATTTTTGACAAATTTCAAATTATGTCAGATATTGTCCAAATAATTTTTTATTTCACGTCTAGACATGTGAAATGCATGAACAAGTGCAAAAAAGTGTAACAAAATTGGTTTGATTTTTTTTAGTACCTTTCAGTTTTTCTTAGTTTTCACACAAGGTCCGGGGTCAGGACAAAAGACAGATTTTTGACAAATTTCAAAATATGTCAGATATTGTCCAAATAATTTTTTATTTCACGTCTAGACATGTGAAATGCATGAACAAGTGCAAAAAAGTGTAACAAAATTGGTTTGATTTTTTTTAGTACCTTTCAGTTTTTCTTAGTTTTCACACAAGGTCCGGGGTCAGGACAAAAGACAGATTTTTGACAAATTTCAAAATATGTCAGATATTGTCCAAATCATTTTTTATTTCACTTCTAGACATGTGAAATGCATGAACTAGGGCAAAAAAAGTGAAAAAAAATTGGTCTGATTTTTTTTTAGTACCTTGCAGTTTTTCTTTGTTTTCACATAAGGTCCGGGGTCAGGACAAAAGACAGATTTTTGACAACTTTCAAAATATGTCAGATATTGTCCAAATTATTTTTTATTTCACTTCTAGACATGTGAAATGCATGAACTAGGGCAAAAAAAGTGTAAAAAAATTGGTCTGATTTTTTTTAGTACTTTTCAGTTTTTCTTAGTTTTCACATAAGGTCCGGGGTCAGGACAAAAGACAGATTTTTGACAAATTTCAAAATATGTCAGATATTGTCCAAATTATTTTTTATTTCACGTTTAGACATGTGAAATGCATGAACAAGTGCAAAAAAGTGTAACAAAATTGGTTTGATTTTTTTTAGTACCTTTCAGTTTTTCTTAGTTTTCACACAAGGTCCGGGGTCAGGACAAAAGACAGATTTTTGACAAATTTCAAAATATGTCAGATATTGTCCAAATTATTTTTTATTTCACTTCTAGACATGTGAAATGCAAGAACTAGGGCAAAAAAAGTGAAAAAAAATTGGTCTGATTTTTTTTTAGTACCTTGCAGTTTTTCTTTGTTTTCACATAAGGTCCGGGGTCAGGACAAAAGACAGATTTTTGACAAATTTCAAAATATGTCAGATATTGTCCAAATTATTTTTTATTTCACTTCTAGACATGTGAAATGCATGAACTAGGGCAAAAAAAGTGAAAGAAAAATTGGTCTGATTTTTTTTAGTACTTTTCAGTTTTTCTTAGTTTTCACAAAAGGTCCGGGGTCAGGACAAAAGACAGATTTTTGACAAATTTCAAAATATGTCAGATATTGTCCAAATTATTTTTTATTTCACTTCTAGACATGTGAAATGCACGAACAAGTGAAAAAAAGTGTAACAAAATAGTTTTTTTTTTTTTTAGTACCTTTCAGTTTTTCTTAGTTTTCTCACAAGGTCCGGGGTCAGGACAAAAGACAGATTTTTGACAACTTTCAAAATATGTCAGATATTGTCCAAATTATTTTTTATTTCACTTCTAGACATGTGAAATGCATGAACTAGGGCAAAAAAAGTGAAAAAAAATTGGTCTGATTTTTTTAGTACTTTTCAGTTTTTCTTAGTTTTCACAAAAGGTCCGGGGTCAGGACAAAAGACAGATTTTTGACAAATTTCAAAATATGTCAGATATTGTCCAAATTATTTTTTATTTCACTTCTAGACATGTGAAATGCACGAACAAGTGAAAAAAAGTGTAACAAAATTGTTTTTTTTTTTTTTAGTACCTTTCAGTTTTTCTTAGTTTTCTCACAAGGTCCGGGGTCAGGACAAAAGACAGATTTTTGACAAATTTCAAATTATGTCAGATATTGTCCAAATAATTTTTTATTTCACGTCTAGACATGTGAAATGCATGAACAAGTGCAAAAAAGTGTAACAAAATTGGTTTGATTTTTTTTAGTACCTTTCAGTTTTTCTTAGTTTTCTCACAAGGTCCGGGGTCAGGACAAAAGACAGATTTTTGACAACTTTCAAAATATGTCAGATATTGTCCAAATTATTTTTTATTTCACTTCTAGACATGTGAAATGCATGAACTAGGGCAAAAAAAGTGAAAAAAAATTGGTCTGATTTTTTTTAGTACTTTTCAGTTTTTCTTAGTTTTCACACAAGGTCCGGGGTCAGGACAAAAGACAGATTTTTGACAAATTTCAAAATATGTCAGATATTATCCAAATTATTTTTTATTTCACTTCTAGACATGTGAAATGCACGAACAAGTGCAAAAAAGTGTAACAAAATTGGTTTGATTTTTTTTTAGTACCTTTCAGTTTTTCTTAGTTTTCTCACAAGGTCCGGGGTCAGGACAAAAGACAGATTTTTGACAAATTTCAAATTATGTCAGATATTGTCCAAATAATTTTTTATTTCACGTCTAGACATGTGAAATGCATGAACAAGTGCAAAAAAGTGTAACAAAATTGGTTTGATTTTTTTTAGTACCTTTCAGTTTTTCTTAGTTTTCACACAAGGTCCGGGGTCAGGACAAAAGACAGATTTTTGACAAATTTCAAATTATGTCAGATATTGTCCAAATATTTTTTTATTTCACGTCTAGACATGTGAAATGCATGAACAAGTGCAAAAAAGTGTAACAAAATTGGTTTGATTTTTTTTAGTACCTTTCAGTTTTTCTTAGTTTTCACACAAGGTCCGGGGTCAGGACAAAAGACAGATTTTTGACAAATTTCAAAATATGTCAGATATTGTCCAAATTATTTTTTATTTCACTTCTAGACATGTGAAATGCATGAACTAGGGCAAAAAAAGTGAAAAAAAATTGGTCTGATTTTTTTTAGTACTTTTCAGTTTTTCTTAGTTTTCACATAAGGTCCGGGGTCAGGACAAAAGACAGATTTTTGACAAATTTCAAAATATGTCAGATATTATCCAAATTATTTTTTATTTCACTTCTAGACATGTGAAATGCACGAACAAGTGCAAAAAAGTGTAACAAAATTGGTTTGGTTTTTTTTTAGTACCTTTCAGTTTTTCTTAGTTTTCTCACAAGGTCCGGGGTCAGGACAAAAGACAGATTTTTGACAAATTTCAAATTATGTCAGATATTGTCCAAATAATTTTTTATTTCACGTCTAGACATGTGAAATGCACGAACAAGTGCAAAAAAGTGTAACAAAATTGTTTTTGTTTTTTTAGTACCTTTCAGTTTTTCTTAGTTTTCACATAAGGTCCGGGGTCAGGACAAAAGACAGATTTTTGACAAATTTCAAAATATGTCAGATATTGTCCAAATTATTTTTTATTTCACGTCTAGACATGTGAAATGCACGAACAAGTGCAAAAAAGTGTAACAAAATTGGTTTGATTTTTTTTAGTACCTTTCAGTTTTTCTTAGTTTTCTCACAAGGTCCGGGGTCAGGACAAAAGACAGATTTTTGACAAATTTCAAAATATGTCAGATATTGTCCAAATTATTTTTTATTTCACTTCTAGACATGTGAAATGCATGAACTAGGGCAAAAAAAGTGAAAAAAAATTGGTCTGATTTTTTTTTAGTACCTTGCAGTTTTTCTTAGTTTTCACATAAGGTCCGGGGTCAGGACAAAAGACAGATTTTTGACAAATTTCAAAATATGTCAGATATTGTCCAAATTATTTTTTATTTCACGTCTAGACATGTGAAATGCACGAACAAGTGCAAAAAAGTGTAACAAAATTGGTCTGATTTTTTTTTGTACTTTTCAGTTTTTCTTAGTTTTCACATAAGGTCCGGGGTCAGGACAAAAGACAGATTTTTGACAAATTTCAAAATATGTCAGATATTGTCCAAATTATTTATTATTTCACGTCTAGACATGTGAAATGCACGAACAAGTGCAAAAAAGTGTAACAAAATTGGTCTGATTTTTTTTAGTACTTTTCAGTTTTTCTTAGTTTTCACATAAGGTCCGGGCTCAGGACAAAAGACAGATTTTTGACAAATTTCAAAATATGTCAGATATTGTCCAAATTATTTTTTATTTCACTTCTAGACATGTGAAATGCATGAACTAGGGCAAAAAAAGTGTAAAAAAATTGGTCTGATTTTTTTTAGTACTTTTCAGTTTTTCTTAGTTTTCACATAAGGTCCGGGGTCAGGACAAAAGACAGATTTTTGACAAATTTCAAAATATGTCAGATATTATCCAAATTATTTTTTATTTCACGTCTAGACATGTGAAATGCACGAACAAGTGCAAAAAAGTGTAACAAAATTGGTTTGATTTTTTTTAGTACCTTTCAGTTTTTCTTAGTTTTCTCACAAGGTCCGGGGTCAGGACAAAAGACAGATTTTTGACAAATTTCAAAATATGTCAGATATTGTCCAAATTATTTTTTATTTCACTTCTAGACATGTGAAATGCATGAACTAGGGCAAAAAAAGTGAAAAAAAATTGGTCTGATTTTTTTTTAGTACCTTGCAGTTTTTCTTAGTTTTCACATAAGGTCCGGGGTCAGGACAAAAGACAGATTTTTGACAAATTTCAAAATATGTCAGATATTGTCCAAATTATTTTTTATTTCACGTCTAGACATGTGAAATGCACGAACAAGTGCAAAAAAGTGTAACAAAATTGGTCTGATTTTTTTTTGTACTTTTCAGTTTTTCTTAGTTTTCACATAAGGTCCGGGGTCAGGACAAAAGACAGATTTTTGACAAATTTCAAAATATGTCAGATATTGTCCAAATTATTTATTATTTCACGTCTAGACATGTGAAATGCACGAACAAGTGCAAAAAAGTGTAACAAAATTGGTCTGATTTTTTTTAGTACTTTTCAGTTTTTCTTAGTTTTCACATAAGGTCCGGGCTCAGGACAAAAGACAGATTTTTGACAAATTTCAAAATATGTCAGATATTGTCCAAATTATTTTTTATTTCACTTCTAGACATGTGAAATGCATGAACTAGGGCAAAAAAAGTGTAAAAAAATTGGTCTGATTTTTTTTAGTACTTTTCAGTTTTTCTTAGTTTTCACATAAGGTCCGGGGTCAGGACAAAAGACAGATTTTTGACAAATTTCAAAATATGTCAGATATTATCCAAATTATTTTTTATTTCACTTCTAGACATGTGAAATGCACGAACAAGTGCAAAAAAGTGTAACAAAATTGGTTTGATTTTTTTTTAGTACCTTTCAGTTTTTCTTAGTTTTCTCACAAGGTCCGGGGTCAGGACAAAAGACAGATTTTTGACAAATTTCAAATTATGTCAGATATTGTCCAAATAATTTTTTATTTCACGTCTAGACATGTGAAATGCACGAACAAGTGCAAAAAAGTGTAACAAAATTGTTTTTGTTTTTTTAGTACCTTTCAGTTTTTCTTAGTTTTCACATAAGGTCCGGGGTCAGGACAAAAGACAGATTTTTGACAAATTTCAAAATATGTCAGATATTGTCCAAATTATTTTTTATTTCACGTCTAGACATGTGAAATGCACGAACAAGTGCAAAAAAGTGTAACAAAATTGGTTTGATTTTTTTTAGTACCTTTCAGTTTTTCTTAGTTTTCTCACAAGGTCCGGGGTCAGGACAAAAAACAGATTTTTGACAAATTTCAAAATATGTCAGATATTGTCCAAATTATTTTTTATTTCACGTCTAGACATGTGAAATGCACGAACAAGTGCAAAAAAGTGTAACAAAATTGGTTTGATTTTTTTTAGTACCTTTCAGTTTTTCTTAGTTTTCTCACAAGGTCCGGGGTCAGGACAAAAGACAGATTTTTGACAAATTACAAAATATGTCAGATATTGTCCAAATTATTTTTTATTTCACGTCTAGACATGTGAAATGCACGAACAAGTGCAAAAAAGTGTAACAAAATTGGTTTGATTTTTTTTAGTACCTTTCAGTTTTTCTTAGTTTTCTCACAAGGTCCTGGGTCAGGACAAAAGACAGATTTTTGACAAATTTCAAAATATGTCAGATATTGTCCAAATTATTTTTTATTTCACGTCTAGACATGTGAAATGCACGAACTAGTGCAAAAAAGTGTAACAAAATTGGTTTGATTTTTTTTAGTACCTTTCAGTTTTTCTTAGTTTTCACACAAGGTCCGGGGTCAGGACAAAAGACAGATTTTTGACAAATTTCAAAATATGTCAGATTTTGTCCAAATTATTTTTTATTTCACGTCTAGACATGTGAAATGCACGAACTAGTGCAAAAAAGTTTAACAAAATTGGTTTGATTTTTTTTAGTACCTTTCAGTTTTTCTTAGTTTTCACACAAGGTCCGGGGTCAGGACAAAAGACAGATTTTTGACAAATTTCAAAATATGTCAGATATTGTCCAAATTATTTTTTATTTCACATCTAGACATGTGAAATGATTGAACTAGGGCAAAAAAAGTTTTAAAAAATTGGTCTGATTTTTTTTAGTACCTTTCAGTTTTTCTTAGTTTTCACATAAGGTCTGGGGTCAGGACAAAAGAAAGATTTTTGACAAATTTCAAAATATGTCAGATATTGTCCAAATCATTTTTTATTTAATTTCTAGACATGTGAAATGCATGAACTAGGGCAAAAAAGTGTGAAAAAATTGGTTTGATTTTTTTTTAGTACCTTGCAGATTTTCTTAGTTTTCACATAAGGTCCGGGGGTCAGGACAAAAGACAGATTTTTGACAAATTTCAAAATATGTCAGATATTGTCCAAATTATTTTTTATTTCACTTCTAGTCATGTGAAATGCATGAACTAGGGCAAAAAAAGTGAAAAAAAATTGGTTTGATTTTTTTTAGTACCTTTCAGTTTTTCTTAGTTTTCACATAAGGTCTGGGGTCAGGACAAAAGAAAGATTTTTGACAAATTTCAAAATATGTCAGATATTGTCCAAATCATTTTTTATTTAATTTCTAGACATGTGAAATGCATGAACTAGGGCAAAAAAGTGTGAAAAAATTGGTTTGATTTTTTTTTAGTACCTTGCAGTTTTTCTTAGTTTTCACATAAGGTCTGGGGTCAGGACAAAAGAAAGATTTTTGACAAATTTCAAAATATGTCAGATATTGTCCAAATCATTTTTTATTTAATTTCTAGACATGTGAAATGCATGAACTAGGGCAAAAAAGTGTGAAAAAATTGGTTTGATTTTTTTTTAGTACCTTGCAGATTTTCTTAGTTTTCACATAAGGTCCGGGGGTCAGGACAAAAGACAGATTTTTGACAAATTTCAAAATATGTCAGATATTGTCCAAATTATTTTTTATTTCACTTCTAGTCATGTGAAATGCATGAACTAGGGCAAAAAAAGTGAAAAAAAATTGGTTTGATTTTTTTTAGTACCTTTCAGTTTTTCTTAGTTTTCACATAAGGTCTGGGGTCAGGACAAAAGAAAGATTTTTGACAAATTTCAAAATATGTCAGATATTGTCCAAATCATTTTTTATTTAATTTCTAGACATGTGAAATGCATGAACTAGGGCAAAAAAGTGTGAAAAAATTGGTTTGATTTTTTTTTAGTACCTTGCAGATTTTCTTAGTTTTCACATAAGGTCCGGGGTCAGGACAAAAGACAGATTTTTGACAAATTTCAAAATATGTCAGATATTGTCCAAATTATTTTTTATTTCACTTCTAGACATGTGAAATGCATGAACTAGGGCAAAAAAAGTGAAAAAAAATTGGTTTGATTTTTTTTAGTACCTTTCAGTTTTTCTTAGTTTTCACATAAGGTCCGGGGTCAGGACAAAAGACAGATTTTTGACAAATTTCAAAATCTGTCAGATATTGTCCAAATCATTTTTTATTTCATTTCTAGACATGTGAAATGCATGAACTAGGGCAAAAAAAGTGAAAAAAAATTGGTCTGATTTTTTTTTAGTACTTTTCAGTTTTTCTTAGTTTTCACATAAGGTCCGGGGTCAGGACAAAAGACAGATTTTTGACAAATTTCAAAATCTGTCAGATATTGTCCAAATTATTTTTTATTTCACGTCTAGACATGTGAAATGCATGAACTAGTGCAAAAAAGTGTAACAAAATTGGTTTGATTTTTTTTTAGTACTTTTCAGTTTTTCTTAGTTTTCACATAAGGTCCGGGGTCAGGACAAAAGACAGATTTTTGACAAATTTCAAAATCTGTCAGATATTGTCCAAATCATTTTTTATTTCACTTCTAGACATGTGAAATGCATGAACTAGGGCAAAAAAGTGTAAAAATATTGGTTTGATTTTTTTTAGTACCTTTCAGTTTTTCTTAGTTTTCACATAAGGTCCGGGGTCAGGACAAAAGACAGATTTTTGACAAATTTCAAAATCTGTCAGATATTGTCCAAATCATTTTTTATTTCATTTCTAGACATGTGAAATGCTAGCCTGACGTAGTCATACTCAATTCTAGTCAGAATTTGAGTCTGATACTGCTCCATAGAGCTGTGATTATGGGGCGTGTTTCAAACGAACCCGGAAAAAAAATGCCTCTGCACTCAATTGGATAGACCTACAACCAATCAGAGCAAAGGAGTGTGTGACGTATGTTAAGCGACGCATAGTTGATGTCAACAGAACTCAACTGCACGCTAGAAGAAGAAAATGTGAGCGATTTTCGCAGGTGTTGTAAAAATAATGTAAGGATACACGGAGTTCTTCAACACACGAACCTCATTTTTGAGAGAAACAGTAAAGGTGAATGCATATACGATCAAGTTATCCGTTTAGGATTACAACTCCACAACACTGCAAACAAATCGCATCGCATTTGTCAGTCCTGTCAGAACTTTATAACACGGTTGGAACGCGACATGCCCGTGTTTAAAAAATGGACAGAAGACGAAGGAGACCAGCCTGAAGAACCGTGTTCATCTGAGGCATCAGAGACGCCCCGGACTCTGAAGAAGTTCTGCCCCAATCCGTCAACTCCAACCGGTACAAAAACGCGAAGAAGCATTACATAGGTAAGCTTGTTAATACATTTCTACTTCTTATGATATGACTATGAGAATAACCTCGATTGCCACGTTTCACATGAGTTAATAGTGAGTCGTGATTATTGTCCAATGTGATAAACACTGTGCATTCCCACACTCCTCATTTCCGTGAAATCTATCTATGATTAAATCATCTAGTCATATTTTGACATGCCTAGTATTCTGGAAGCCAGCCCGAATTTCAGTGTAGTGTGAGCAAATGTTACCAGGATAAACTTGTACCTGATGTGTAAGTTGGCCTCTGTCACTTTGTCAATATGTAGAAACTTCATTTTGTAATGGACTAGCATGTTATCCAACCCCCACTTCTGTGCTCTGCACCTCTGTGGGGGGTGGGCAGTGTTTCTCTGACCTGCTCAGCAATTGCATCTGGTGTCACCATATTTAACAGTCTGTATTTTCCAATGTATTGTCAATGCACGTTATACTTATTAGGCTATACTGTAATTCTTCACACTGATGTGTTCACTTATATTTCAGGTTGTCACCCATTTTCCATCCACTTGACCTCCACCTGGAACACCTAAACAATTTTCTCAAATCATTTATGAGAGGATTGGGACCAAACATGTCAGAAATGTCAGCAGCCAGAATCAGTAGGTCCATTGGCATCGTCAAAGAGCTAATGGACAAAACGGACACAGAGCTGGAGCTGACAAGGCCGGCTGGCATTCATCATGTGGCCCGAGAACAGGACGTTTTAACACTGGTAAACGTTTTCAGGGAGACACAACTTTCCCAACAAAAATCACCCAGGCAGGCAGTCTCATGCATTCCCGAATTTCAAGAGAAACTTATTGGCAAAGCTGAATTACCAGGAGAAAATATTGGACTGGCAAAATTTGCCTATTTAAATAATTAAGTAAATGTGAAATGTAAATGGTGATGGTAATTTGTAAATATTGTTTTCGTAAATGACAATGTAAATAATTGTTTTCATATAATAGTTTAGTAGTATCCACATTCTTGAAAACATTTTTGTGTTTTCTTATTGGTTGTATGTTCAAAGTTCAGCGTATATCTTCAAACATTACCTATTATGTGTAGATATTAAAAATCTTTATTGACATGTCTTATTGTTTGTCTTTAAATGCAGAAACATCACCCACCAGTAGAGAAGTATAAACCATTTTAATTTTATTCAAAAATATTAATGTAACAGAGGTAAAAAAAAAAAGGCATTTGCACAACAACAGGACCCTGAAGCTACAAATTTGAGCCTGAATTTGAAGCTAGCCTGAGATCTTCAACATTGACAAGCCTGATTCCAAGTTACTTGGGGATGATTGTATCTTATCATCCTCATCCTCGTCATCAAAGTAACCAGTGTAATCCATGTCAACCTGAACACGGTCATCCTGAACAACACAGTCATCAAACAAATTAGTTTGACTCTGTTCGATGTCATCAAAAACCTCATGCATAATTCATAGTATCTCTTTTGCATGTTCCAGCTTGTATGTAGGGAGATTATGGATAATGAAGTCCAGGTCAAATATCTGTGTGCACTGTTCTAAAACTGATCAATGAGTTCATCTCCAAAACCAGTGCAGGCTGTGTCGACTGTGTAAAGTGGCATGTTTTTATGGTCCTGAAGTAAACTACTCCTGTAAGTTTATAACAGTTCCCTGATCAAAAGTGTGCCCTTAGGTGTGACTATTCTGTGTTTGTGGTGTGATGAAACCTCCCCTTGAAAGTGTTCATATTTGGGGATTAGCTCCCCACAACCTTCAGGTTCACAAGAACAAACAGAATGGCAGTGAGTGCAGCACAGATGTCCTATATCAACAGATGTGGTGTGTTCCTCAAAATGGCAGTACAAAGCTTTCCGCAGACAACTAGTGACTCCATTAAAGTACCGTCTTAACTGCTGGGTCAAGCTTTGTACTAACATCCCTCACAATCCAGTGTAGGCACTCCAGTGTATGGCCAGGTACTTTAATCAGACCCACTCTGATGTTTGTTCTGTTTGGGCTCAGGGCCAAATTTATTGGATTGTCCATCTGAAGCTGTTTCATAACCCTGGCTCTGGATTCCCGATCAGCAGAAGCGGTCAATGTCAGCACAGGTGTACCTGGAATATATAGCAGTACAAAAAGCAACCAATAAGTAACAGTAAAAAATAAGAAATTATGAGTAGTATCATTTAGTACTTTTTAATGACTGTACTGACATCTAAAAAGAATACATCACTTATAAGGGGTACAGTGACTAGCCTACCAATATGGGTATGGTGCTTGAGTACATAAAGCAACACCCAAATGCCCTTCTGCCCTTTTGCAGCCTGACCACTGATAGAAATAAAACAGTAACCTACATTAGAATGTTTTAACAGCTAGTTCGCTACAATCACACTAACGTTATGATTGTACCAAGTCTGAGTTAGCGAACGTACAACGATACCTAGGCTACTATGTTTACAACATGGGATTCATATCACGACATTGGGAGTTATTTACTAAGTCAGACAGTTAGACTCTCTTACCATTTGTAAGTTAGATGAACTTCGTCCACGACGATACCCATTACGTTGGCTTGAAAAACATCGGAGCCTAGCATGTCCCTCCACTTGTTGTTCAGCAGCCAGGATTCCGGGCTTCAAAAAAGGATCTGGCAACGACCGCTGGCTATATCCACCTCGTCGTGCACGCCGAGTTGCATCGCCGTGATGCCCATTTCAGTTGCTTCGGCAAAAAACATCTTTCTTATCAACAAATGCCTTGATCCCGTTACTCTGTTACTCTTTTAAAATTAATTCGCTGTCGATATATTCTACAACAGACCTGATAGCAGAATCTACACATCTCAATTCTCCAGCGGCAGCCATCGTTCTTGTAAACGAATTCAACCCAAACGCTCTTTGGTGACGTGGTGGATTACGTTACTGTTGAGCATCTGTCCATCATCGTATAAAGCCCGCCCTGACAATTTGATTGGCCCGCCAGTATTTGGGCGAGGATACTCGCGCCACTATTGATCAATGCCAGACCGAACTTCCCGACCTCAAACGTTGTGGGCGGGACTAAGTTCGGAATGGCACCCAGGCTAGTGAAATGCATGAACTAGGGCAAAAAAAGTGAATAAAAATTGGTCTGATTTTTTTTAGTACTTTTCAGTTTTTCTTAGTTTTCACATAACGTCCGGGGTCAGGACAAAAGACAGATTTCTGACAAATTTCAAAATCTGTCAGATATTGTCCAAATCATTTTTTATTTAATTTCTAGACATGTGAAATGCATGAATTAGGGCAAGAAAGTGTGAAAAAATTGGTTTGATTTTTTTTTAGTACCTTGCAGTTTTTCTTAGTTTTCACATAAGGTCCGGGGTCAGGATAAAAGACAGATTTTTGACAAATTTCAAAATATGTCAGATATTGTCCAAATTATTTTTTATTTCACGTCTAGACATGTGAAATGCATGAACTAGTGCAAAAAAGTGTAACAAAATTGATTTGATTTTTTTTTAGTACTTTTCAGTTTTTCTTAGTTTTCACATAAGGTCCGGGGTCAGGACAAAAGACAGATTTTTGACAAATTTCAAAATCTGTCAGATATTGTCCAAATTATTTTTTATTTCACTTCTATACATGTGAAATGCATGAACTAGGGCAAAAAAAGTGAAAAAAAATTGGTCTGATTTTTTTTAGTACTTTTCAGTTTTTCTTAGTTTTCACATAAGGTCCGGGGTCAGGACAAAAGACAGAATTTTGACAAATTTCAAAATATGTCAGATATTGTCCAAATCATTTTTTATTTCACTTATAGACATGAGAAATGCATGAACTAGGGCAAAAAAGTGTAAAAAAATTGGTTTGATTTTTTTTAGTACCTTTCAGTTTTTCTTAGTTTTCACATAAGGTCCGGGGTCAGGACAAAAGACAGATTTTTGACAAATTTCAAAATCTGTCAGATATTGTCCAAATTATTTTTTATTTCACGTCTAGACATGTGAAATGCATGAACTAGTGCAAAAAAGTGTAACAAAATTGGTTTGATTTTTTTTTAGTACTTTTCAGTTTTTCTTAGTTTTCACATAAGGTCCGGGGTCAGGACAAAAGACTGATTTTTGACAAATTTCAAAATCTGTCAGATATTGTCCAAATCATTTTTTATTTCACTTCTAGACATGTGAAATGCATGAACTAGGGCAAAAAAGTGTAAAAAAATTGGTTTGATTTTTTTAGTACCTTTCAGTTTTTCTTAGTTTTCACATAAGGTCCGGGGTCAGGATAAAAGACAGATTTTTGACAAATTTCAAAATCTCTCAGATATTGTCCAAATTATTTTTTATTTCACTTCTAGAATGTGAAATGCATGAACTAGGGCAAGAAAGTGTGAAAAAATTGGTTTGATTTTTTTTTTAGTACCTTGCAGATTTTCTTAGTTTTCACATAAGGTCCGGGGTCAGGACAAAAGACAGATTTTTGACAAATTTCAAAATATGTCAGATATTGTCCAAATTATTTTTTATTTCACTTCTAGACATGTGAAATGCATGAACTAGGGCAAAAAAAGTTAAAAACAATTGGTCTGATTTTTTTTAGTACCTTTCAGTTTTTCTTAGTTTTCACATAAGGTCTGGGGTCAGGACAAAAGACAGATTTTTGACAAATTTCAAAATATGTCAGATATTGTCCAAATTATTTTTTATTTCATTTCTAGACATGTGAAATGCATGAACTAGTGCAAAAAAGTGTAACAAATTGGTTTGATTTTTTTTAGTACTTTTCAGATTTTCTTAGTTTTCACATAAGGTCCGGGGTCAGGACAAAAGACAGATTTTTGACAAATTTCAAAATCTGTCAGATATTGTCCAAATCATTTTTTATTTCACTTCTAGACATGTGAAATGCATGAACTAGGGCAAGAAAGTGTGAAAAAATTGGTTTGATTTTTTTTTAGTACCTTGCAGTTTTTCTTAGTTTTCACATAAGGTCCGGGGTCAGGATAAAAGACAGATTTTTGACAAATTTCAAAATCTCTCAGATATTGTCCAAATTATTTTTTATTTCACTTCTAGACATGTGAAATGCATGAACTAGGGCAAAAAAAGTGAAAAAAAATTGGTCTGATTTTTTTTTAGTACTTTTCAGTTTTTCTTAGTTTTCACATAAGGTCCGGGGTCAGGACAAAAGACAGAATTTTGACAAATTTCAAAATCTGTCAGATATTGTCCAAATCATTTTTTATTTCATTTCTAGACATGTGAAATGCATGAACTAGGGCAAGAAAGTGTGAAAAAAAATTGGTTTGATTTTTTTTTAGTACCTTGCAGATTTTCTTAGTTTTCACATAAGGTCCGGGGTCAGGACAAAAGACAGATTTTTGACAAATTTCAAAATATGTCAGATATTGTCCAAATCATTTTTTATTTCACTTATAGACATGTGAAATGCATGAACTAGGGCAAAAAAGTGTAAAAAAATTGGTTTGATTTTTTTTAGTACCTTTCAGTTTTTCTTAGTTTTCACATAAGGTCCGGGGTCAGGACAAAAGACAGATTTTTGACAAATTTCAAAATCTGTCAGATATTGTCCAAATTATTTTTTATTTCACGTCTAGACATGTGAAATGCATGAACTAGTGCAAAAAAGTGTAACAAAATTGGTTTGATTTTTTTTTAGTACTTTTCAGTTTTTCTTAGTTTTCACATAAGGTCCGGGGTCAGGACAAAAGACAGATTTTTGACAAATTTCAAAATCTCTCAGATATTGTCCAAATTATTTTTTATTTCACTTCTAGACATGTGAAATGCATGAACTAGGGCAAAAAAAGTGAAAAAAAATTGGTCTGATTTTTTTTTAGTACTTTTCAGATTTTCTTAGTTTTCACATAAGGTCCGGGGTCAGGACAAAAGACAGAATTTTGACAAATTTCAAAATATGTCAGATATTGTCCAAATCATTTTTTATTTCACTTATAGACATGAGAAATGCATGAACTAGGGCAAAAAAGTGTAAAAAAATTGGTTTGATTTTTTTTAGTACCTTTCAGTTTTTCTTAGTTTTCACATAAGGTCCGGGGTCAGGACAAAAGACAGATTTTTGACAAATTTCAAAATCTGTCAGATATTGTCCAAATTATTTTTTATTTCACGTCTAGACATGTGAAATGCATGAACTAGTGCAAAAAAGTGTAACAAAATTGGTTTGATTTTTTTTTAGTACTTTTCAGTTTTTCTTAGTTTTCACATAAGGTCCGGGGTCAGGACAAAAGACTGATTTTTGACAAATTTCAAAATCTGTCAGATATTGTCCAAATCATTTTTTATTTCACTTCTAGACATGTGAAATGCATGAACTAGGGCAAAAAAGTGTAAAAAAATTGGTTTGATTTTTTTAGTACCTTTCAGTTTTTCTTAGTTTTCACATAAGGTCCGGGGTCAGGATAAAAGACAGATTTTTGACAAATTTCAAAATCTCTCAGATATTGTCCAAATTATTTTTTATTTCACTTCTAGAATGTGAAATGCATGAACTAGGGCAAGAAAGTGTGAAAAAATTGGTTTGATTTTTTTTTTAGTACCTTGCAGATTTTCTTAGTTTTCACATAAGGTCCGGGGTCAGGACAAAAGACAGATTTTTGACAAATTTCAAAATATGTCAGATATTGTCCAAATTATTTTTTATTTCACTTCTAGACATGTGAAATGCATGAACTAGGGCAAAAAAAGTTAAAAACAATTGGTCTGATTTTTTTTAGTACCTTTCAGTTTTTCTTAGTTTTCACATAAGGTCTGGGGTCAGGACAAAAGACAGATTTTTGACAAATTTCAAAATATGTCAGATATTGTCCAAATTATTTTTTATTTCATTTCTAGACATGTGAAATGCATGAACTAGTGCAAAAAAGTGTAACAAATTGGTTTGATTTTTTTTAGTACTTTTCAGATTTTCTTAGTTTTCACATAAGGTCCGGGGTCAGGACAAAAGACAGATTTTTGACAAATTTCAAAATCTGTCAGATATTGTCCAAATCATTTTTTATTTCACTTCTAGACATGTGAAATGCATGAACTAGGGCAAGAAAGTGTGAAAAAATTGGTTTGATTTTTTTTTAGTACCTTGCAGTTTTTCTTAGTTTTCACATAAGGTCCGGGGTCAGGATAAAAGACAGATTTTTGACAAATTTCAAAATCTCTCAGATATTGTCCAAATTATTTTTTATTTCACTTCTAGACATGTGAAATGCATGAACTAGGGCAAAAAAAGTGAAAAAAAATTGGTCTGATTTTTTTTTAGTACTTTTCAGTTTTTCTTAGTTTTCACATAAGGTCCGGGGTCAGGACAAAAGACAGAATTTTGACAAATTTCAAAATCTGTCAGATATTGTCCAAATCATTTTTTATTTCATTTCTAGACATGTGAAATGCATGAACTAGGGCAAAAAAAGTGAAAAAAAATTGGTCTGATTTTTTTTTAGTACTTTTCAGTTTTTCTTAGTTTTCACGTAAGGTCCGGGGTCAGGACAAAAGACAGAATTTTGACAAATTTCAAAATCTGTCAGATATTGTCCAAATCATTTTTTATTTCATTTCTAGACATGTGAAATGCATGAACTAGGGCAAAAAAGTGTAAAAAAATTGGTTTGATTTTTTTTAGTACCTTTCAGTTTTTCTTAGTTTTCACATAAGGTCCGGGGTCAGGACAAAAGACAGATTTTTGACAAATTTCAAAATCTGTCAGATATTGTCCAAATTATTTTTTATTTCACGTCTAGACATGTGAAATGCATGAACTAGTGCAAAAAAGTGTAACAAAATTGGTTTGATTTTTTTTTAGTACTTTTCAGTTTTTCTTAGTTTTCACATAAGGTCCGGGGTCAGGACAAAAGACAGATTTTTGACAAATTTCAAAATCTCTCAGATATTGTCCAAATTATTTTTTATTTCACTTCTAGACATGTGAAATGCATGAACTAGGGCAAAAAAAGTGAAAAAAAATTGGTCTGATTTTTTTTTAGTACTTTTCAGATTTTCTTAGTTTTCACATAAGGTCCGGGGTCAGGACAAAAGACAGAATTTTGACAAATTTCAAAATCTGTCAGATATTGTCCAAATCATTTTTTATTTAATTTCTAGACATGTGAAATGCATGAACTAGGGCAAGAAAGTGTGAAAAAAAATTGGTTTGATTTTTTTTTAGTACCTTGCAGATTTTCTTAGTTTTCACATAAGGTCCGGGGTCAGGACAAAAGACAGATTTTTGACAAATTTCAAAATCTGTCAGATATTGTCCAAATCATTTTTTATTTCACTTCTAGACATGTGAAATGCATGAACTAGGGCAAAAAAGTGTAAAAATATTGGTTTGATTTTTTTTAGTACCTTTCAGTTTTTCTTAGTTTTCACATAAGGTCCGGGGTCAGGACAAAAGACAGATTTTTGACAAATTTCAAAATATGTCAGATATTGTCCAAATTATTTTTTATTTCACGTCTAGACATGTGAAATGCACGAACAAGTGCAAAAAAGTGTAACAAAATTGGTTTGATTTTTTTTAGTACCTTTCAGTTTTTCTTAGTTTTCTCACAAGGTCCGGGGTCAGGACAAAAGACAGATTTTTGACAAATTTCAAAATATGTCAGATATTGTCCAAATTATTTTTTATTTCACTTCTAGACATGTGAAATGCATGAACTAGGGCAAAAAAAGTGAAAAAAAATTGGTCTGATTTTTTTTTAGTACCTTGCAGTTTTTCTTAGTTTTCACATAAGGTCCGGGGTCAGGACAAAAGACAGATTTTTGACAAATTTCAAAATATGTCAGATATTGTCCAAATTATTTTTTATTTCACGTCTAGACATGTGAAATGCACGAACAAGTGCAAAAAAGTGTAACAAAATTGGTCTGATTTTTTTTTGTACTTTTCAGTTTTTCTTAGTTTTCACATAAGGTCCGGGGTCAGGACAAAAGACAGATTTTTGACAAATTTCAAAATATGTCAGATATTGTCCAAATTATTTTTTATTTCACTTCTAGACATGTGAAATGCATGAACTAGAGCAAAAAAAGTGTAACAAAATTGGTCTGATTTTTTTTAGTACTTTTCAGTTTTTCTTAGTTTTCACATAAGGTCCGGGGTCAGGACAAAAGACAGATTTTTGACAAATTTCAAAATATGTCAGATATTGTCCAAATTATTTATTATTTCACGTCTAGACATGTGAAATGCACGAACAAGTGCAAAAAAGTGTAACAAAATTGGTCTGATTTTTTTTAGTACTTTTCAGTTTTTCTTAGTTTTCACATAAGGTCCAGGCTCAGGACAAAAGACAGATTTTTGACAAATTTCAAAATATGTCAGATATTGTCCAAATTATTTTTTATTTCACTTCTAGACATGTGAAATGCATGAACTAGGGCAAAAAAAGTGTAAAAAAATTGGTCTGATTTTTTTTAGTACTTTTCAGTTTTTCTTAGTTTTCACATAAGGTCCGGGGTCAGGACAAAAGACAGATTTTTGACAAATTTCAAAATATGTCAGATATTATCCAAATTATTTTTTATTTCACTTCTAGACATGTGAAATGCACGAACAAGTGCAAAAAAGTGTAACAAAATTGGTTTGATTTTTTTTTAGTACCTTTCAGTTTTTCTTAGTTTTCTCACAAGGTCCGGGGTCAGGACAAAAGACAGATTTTTGACAAATTTCAAATTATGTCAGATATTGTCCAAATAATTTTTTATTTCACGTCTAGACATGTGAAATGCACGAACAAGTGCAAAAAAGTGTAACAAAATTGTTTTTGTTTTTTTAGTACCTTTCAGTTTTTCTTAGTTTTCACATAAGGTCCGGGGTCAGGACAAAAGACAGATTTTTGACAAATTTCAAAATATGTCAGATATTGTCCAAATTATTTTTTATTTCACGTCTAGACATGTGAAATGCACGAACAAGTGCAAAAAAGTGTAACAAAATTGGTTTGATTTTTTTTAGTACCTTTCAGTTTTTCTTAGTTTTCTCACAAGGTCCGGGGTCAGGACAAAAGACAGATTTTTGACAAATTTCAAAATATGTCAGATATTGTCCAAATTATTTTTTATTTCACGTCTAGACATGTGAAATGCACGAACAAGTGCAAAAAAGTGTAACAAAATTGGTTTGATTTTTTTTAGTACCTTTCAGTTTTTCTTAGTTTTCTCACAAGGTCCGGGGTCAGGACAAAAGACAGATTTTTGACAAATTACAAAATATGTCAGATATTGTCCAAATTATTTTTTATTTCACGTCTAGACATGTGAAATGCACGAACAAGTGCAAAAAAGTGTAACAAAATTGGTTTGATTTTTTTTAGTACCTTTCAGTTTTTCTTAGTTTTCTCACAAGGTCCTGGGTCAGGACAAAAGACAGATTTTTGACAAATTTCAAAATATGTCAGATATTGTCCAAATTATTTTTTATTTCACGTCTAGACATGTGAAATGCACGAACTAGTGCAAAAAAGTGTAACAAAATTGGTTTGATTTTTTTTAGTACCTTTCAGTTTTTCTTAGTTTTCACACAAGGTCCGGGGTCAGGACAAAAGACAGATTTTTGACAAATTTCAAAATATGTCAGATTTTGTCCAAATTATTTTTTATTTCACGTCTAGACATGTGAAATGCACGAACTAGTGCAAAAAAGTTTAACAAAATTGGTTTGATTTTTTTTAGTACCTTTCAGTTTTTCTTAGTTTTCACACAAGGTCCGGGGTCAGGACAAAAGACAGATTTTTGACAAATTTCAAAATATGTCAGATATTGTCCAAATTATTTTTTATTTCACATCTAGACATGTGAAATGATTGAACTAGGGCAAAAAAAGTTTTAAAAAATTGGTCTGATTTTTTTTAGTACCTTTCAGTTTTTCTTAGTTTTCACATAAGGTCTGGGGTCAGGACAAAAGAAAGATTTTTGACAAATTTCAAAATATGTCAGATATTGTCCAAATCATTTTTTATTTAATTTCTAGACATGTGAAATGCATGAACTAGGGCAAAAAAGTGTGAAAAAATTGGTTTGATTTTTTTTTAGTACCTTGCAGATTTTCTTAGTTTTCACATAAGGTCCGGGGGTCAGGACAAAAGACAGATTTTTGACAAATTTCAAAATATGTCAGATATTGTCCAAATTATTTTTTATTTCACTTCTAGTCATGTGAAATGCATGAACTAGGGCAAAAAAAGTGAAAAAAAATTGGTTTGATTTTTTTTAGTACCTTTCAGTTTTTCTTAGTTTTCACATAAGGTCTGGGGTCAGGACAAAAGAAAGATTTTTGACAAATTTCAAAATATGTCAGATATTGTCCAAATCATTTTTTATTTAATTTCTAGACATGTGAAATGCATGAACTAGGGCAAAAAAGTGTGAAAAAATTGGTTTGATTTTTTTTTAGTACCTTGCAGATTTTCTTAGTTTTCACATAAGGTCCGGGGTCAGGACAAAAGACAGATTTTTGACAAATTTCAAAATATGTCAGATATTGTCCAAATTATTTTTTATTTCACTTCTAGACATGTGAAATGCATGAACTAGGGCAAAAAAAGTGAAAAAAAATTGGTTTGATTTTTTTTAGTACCTTTCAGTTTTTCTTAGTTTTCACATAAGGTCCGGGGTCAGGACAAAAGACAGATTTTTGACAAATTTCAAAATCTGTCAGATATTGTCCAAATCATTTTTTATTTCATTTCTAGACATGTGAAATGCATGAACTAGGGCAAAAAAAGTGAAAAAAAATTGGTCTGATTTTTTTTTAGTACTTTTCAGTTTTTCTTAGTTTTCACATAAGGTCCGGGGTCAGGACAAAAGACAGATTTTTGACAAATTTCAAAATCTGTCAGATATTGTCCAAATTATTTTTTATTTCACGTCTAGACATGTGAAATGCATGAACTAGTGCAAAAAAGTGTAACAAAATTGGTTTGATTTTTTTTTAGTACTTTTCAGTTTTTCTTAGTTTTCACATAAGGTCCGGGGTCAGGACAAAAGACAGATTTTTGACAAATTTCAAAATCTGTCAGATATTGTCCAAATCATTTTTTATTTCACTTCTAGACATGTGAAATGCATGAACTAGGGCAAAAAAGTGTAAAAATATTGGTTTGATTTTTTTTAGTACCTTTCAGTTTTTCTTAGTTTTCACATAAGGTCCGGGGTCAGGACAAAAGACAGATTTTTGACAAATTTCAAAATCTGTCAGATATTGTCCAAATTATTTTTTATTTCACGTCTAGACATGTGAAATGCATGAACTAGTGCAAAAAAGTGTAACAAAATTGGTTTGATTTTTTTTTAGTACTTTTCAGTTTTTCTTAGTTTTCACATAAGGTCCGGGGTCAGGACAAAAGACAGATTTTTGACAAATTTCAAAATCTCTCAGATATTGTCCAAATTATTTTTTATTTCACTTCTAGACATGTGAAATGCATGAACTAGGGCAAGAAAGTGTGAAAAAATTGGTTTGATTTTTTTTAGTACCTTGCAGTTTTTCTTAGTTTTCACATAAGGTCCGGGGTCAGGATAAAAGACAGATTTTTGACAAATTTCAAAATCTCTCAGATATTGTCCAAATTATTTTTTATTTCACTTCTAGACATGTGAAATGCATGAACTAGGGCAAAAAAAGTGAAAAAAAATTGGTCTGATTTTTTTTTAGTACTTTTCAGATTTTCTTAGTTTTCACATAAGGTCCGGGGTCAGGACAAAAGACAGAATTTTGACAAATTTCAAAATCTGTCAGATATTGTCCAAATCATTTTTTATTTAATTTCTAGACATGTGAAATGCATGAACTAGGGCAAGAAAGTGTGAAAAAAAATTGGTTTGATTTTTTTTTAGTACCTTGCAGATTTTCTTAGTTTTCACATAAGGTCCGGGGTCAGGACAAAAGACAGATTTTTGACAAATTTCAAAATCTGTCAGATATTGTCCAAATCATTTTTTATTTCACTTCTAGACATGTGAAATGCATGAACTAGGGCAAAAAAGTGTAAAAATATTGGTTTGATTTTTTTTAGTACCTTTCAGTTTTTCTTAGTTTTCACATAAGGTCCGGGGTCAGGACAAAAGACAGATTTTTGACAAATTTCAAAATCTGTCAGATATTGTCCAAATCATTTTTTATTTCATTTCTAGACATGTGAAATGCATGAACTAGGGCAAAAAAAGTGAATACAAATTGGTCTGATTTTTTTTAGTACTTTTCAGTTTTTCTTAGTTTTCACATAAGGTCCGGGGTCAGGACAAAAGACAGATTTTTGACAAATTTCAAAATATGTCAGATATTGTCCAAATTATTTTTATTTCACTTCTAGACATGTGAAATGATTGAACTAGGGCAAAAAAAGTTTTAAAAAATTGGTCTGATTTTTTTTAGTACCTTTCAGTTTTTCTTAGTTTTCACATAAGGTCTGGGGTCAGGACAAAAGACAGATTTTTGACAAATTTCAAAATATGTCAGATATTGTCCAAATCATTTTTTATTTAATTTCTAGACATGTGAAATGCATGAACTAGGGCAAAAAAGTGTGAAAAAATTGGTTTGATTTTTTTTTAGTACCTTGCAGATTTTCTTAGTTTTCACATAAGGTCCGGGGTCAGGACAAAAGACAGATTTTTGACAAATTTCAAAATATGTCAGATATTGTCCAAATCATTTTTTATTTCACTTATAGACATGTGAAATGCATGAACTAGGGCAAAAAAAGTGAAAAAAAATTGGTCTGATTTTTTTTTAGTACTTTTCAGTTTTTCTTAGTTTTCACATAAGGTCCGGGGTCAGGACAAAAGACAGATTTTTGACAAATTTCAAAATCTGTCAGATATTGTCCAAATTATTTTTTATTTCACGTCTAGACATGTGAAATGCATGAACTAGTGCAAAAAAGTGCAACAAAATTGGTTTGATTTTTTTTTAGTACTTTTCAGTTTTTCTTAGTTTTCACATAAGGTCCGGGGTCAGGACAAAAGACAGATTTTTGACAAATTTCAAAATCTGTCAGATATTGTCCAAATCATTTTTTATTTCACTTCTAGACATGTGAAATGCATGAACTAGGGCAAAAAAGTGTAAAAATATTGGTTTGATTTTTTTTAGTACCTTTCAGTTTTTCTTAGTTTTCACATAAGGTCCGGGGGGTCAGGACAAAAGACAGATTTTTGACAAATTTCAAAATATGTCAGATATTGTCCAAATCATTTTTTATTTCATTTCTAGACATGTGAAATGCTAGCCTGACGTAGTCATACTCAATTCTAGTCAGAATTTGAGTCTGATACTGCTCCATAGAGCTGTGATTATGGGGCGTGTTTCAAACGAACCAGGAAAAAAAATGCCTCTGCACTCAATTGGATAGACCTACAACCAATCAGAGCAAAGGAGTGTGTGACGTATGTTAAGCGACGCATAGTTGATGTCAACAGAACTCAACTGCACGCTAGAAGAAGAAAATGTGAGCGATTTTCGCAGGTGTTGTAAAAATAATGTAAGGATACACGGAGTTCTTCAACACACGAACCTCATTTTTGAGAGAAACAGTAAAGGTGAATGCATATACGATCAAGTTATCCGTTTAGGATTACAACTCCACAACACTGCAAACAAATCGCATCGCATTTGTCAGTCCTGTCAGAACTTTATAACACGGTTGGAACGCGACATGCCCGTGTTTAAAAAATGGACAGAAGACGAAGGAGACCAGCCTGAAGAACCGTGTTCATCTGAGGCATCAGAGACGCCCCGGACTCTGAAGAAGTTCTGCCCCAATCCGTCAACTCCAACCGGTACAAAAACGCGAAGAAGCATTACAGAGGTAAGCTTGTTAATACATTTCTACTTCTTATGATATGACTATGAGAATAACCTCGATTGCCACGTTTCACATGAGTTAATAGTGAGTCGTGATTATTGTCCAATGTGATAAACACTGTGCATTCCCACACTCCTCATTTCCGTGAAATCTACCTATGATTAAATCATCTAGTCATATTTTGACATGCCTAGTATTCTGGAAGCCAGCCCGAATTTCAGTGTAGTGTGAGCAAATGTTACCAGGATAAACTTGTACCTGATGTGTAAGTTGGCCTCTGTCACTTTGTCAATATGTAGAAACTTCATTTTGTAATGGACTAGCATGTTATCCAACCCCCACTTCTGTGCTCTGCACCTCTGTGGGGGGTGGGCAGTGTTTCTCTGACCTGCTCAGCAATTGCATCTGGTGTCACCATATTTAACAGTCTGTATTTTCCAATGTATTGTCAATGCACGTTATACTTATTAGGCTATACTGTAATTCTTCACACTGATGTGTTCACTTATATTTCAGGTTGTCACCCATTTTCCATCCACTTGACCTCCACCTGGAACACCTAAACAATTTTCTCAAATCATTTATGAGAGGATTGGGACCAAACATGTCAGAAATGTCAGCAGCCAGAATCAGTAGGTCCATTGGCATCGTCAAAGAGCTAATGGACAAAACGGACACAGAGCTGGAGCTGACAAGGCCGGCTGGCATTCATCATGTGGCCCGAGAACAGGACGTTTTAACACTGGTAAACGTTTTCAGGGAGACACAACTTTCCCAACAAAAATCACCCAGGCAGGCAGTCTCATGCATTCCCGAATTTCAAGAGAAACTTATTGGCAAAGCTGAATTACCAGGAGAAAATAATGGACTGGCAAAATGTGCCTATTTAAATAATTAAGTAAATGTGAAATGTAAATGGTGATGGTAATTTGTAAATATTGTTTTCGTAAATGACAATGTAAATAATTGTTTTCATATAATAGTTTAGTAGTATCCACATTCTTGAAAACATTTTTGTGTTTTCTTATTGGTTGTATGTTCAAAGTTCAGCGTATATCTTCAAACATTACCTATTATGTGTAGATATTAAAAATCTTTATTGACATGTCTTATTGTTTGTCTTTAAATGCAGAAACATCACCCACCAGTAGAGAAGTATAAACCATTTTAATTTTATTCAAAAATATTAATGTAACAGAGGTAAAAAAAAAAAGGCATTTGCACAACAACAGGACCCTGAAGCTACAAATTTGAGCCTGAATTTGAAGCTAGCCTGAGATCTTCAACATTGACAAGCCTGATTCCAAGTTACTTGGGGATGATTGTATCTTATCATCCTCATCCTCGTCATCAAAGTAACCAGTGTAATCCATGTCAACCTGAACACGGTCATCCTGAACAACACAGTCATCAAACAAATTAGTTTGACTCTGTTCGATGTCATCAAAAACCTCATGCATAATTCATAGTATCTCTTTTGCATGTTCCAGCTTGTATGTAGGGAGATTATGGATAATGAAGTCCAGGTCAAATATCTGTGTGCACTGTTCTAAAACTGATCAATGAGTTCATCTCCAAAACCAGTGCAGGCTGTGTCGACTGTGTAAAGTGGCATGTTTTTATGGTCCTGAAGTAAACTACTCCTGTAAGTTTATAACAGTTCCCTGATCAAAAGTGTGCCCTTAGGTGTGACTATTCTGTGTTTGTGGTGTGATGAAACCTCCCCTTGAAAGTGTTCATATTTGGGGATTAGCTCCCCACAACCTTCAGGTTCACAAGAACAAACAGAATGGCAGTGAGTGCAGCACAGATGTCCTATATCAACAGATGTGGTGTGTTCCTCAAAATGGCAGTACAAAGCTTTCCGCAGACAACTAGTGACTCCATTAAAGTACCGTCTTAACTGCTGGGTCAAGCTTTGTACTAACATCCCTCACAATCCAGTGTAGGCACTCCAGTGTATGGCCAGGTACTTTAATCAGACCCACTCTGATGTTTGTTCTGTTTGGGCTCAGGGCCAAATTTATTGGATTGTCCATCTGAAGCTGTTTCATAACCCTGGCTCTGGATTCCCGATCAGCAGAAGCGGTCAATGTCAGCACAGGTGTACCTGGAATATATAGCAGTACAAAAAGCAACCAATAAGTAACAGTAAAAAATAAGAAATTATGAGTAGTATCATTTAGTACTTTTTAATGACTGTACTGACATCTAAAAAGAATACATCACTTATAAGGGGTACAGTGACTAGCCTACCAATATGGGTATGGTGCTTGAGTACATAAAGCAACACCCAAATGCCCTTCTGCCCTTTTGCAGCCTGACCACTGATAGAAATAAAACAGTAACCTACATTAGAATGTTTTAACAGCTAGTTCGCTACAATCATACTAACGTTATGATTGTACCAAGTCTGAGTTAGCGAACGTACAACGATACCTAGGCTACTATGTTTACAACATGGGATTCATATCACGACATTGGGAGTTATTTACTAAGTCAGACAGTTAGACTCTCTTACCATTTGTAAGTTAGATGAACTTCGTCCACGACGATACCCATTACGTTGGCTTGAAAAACATCGGAGCCTAGCATGTCCCTCCACTTGTTGTTCAGCAGCCAGGATTCCGGGCTTCAAAAAAGGATCTGGCAACGACCGCTGGCTATATCCACCTCGTCTTGCACGCCGAGTTGCATCGCCGTGATGCCCATTTCAGTTGCTTCGGCAAAAAACATCTTTCTTATCAACAAATGCCTTGATCCCGTTACTCTGTTACTCTTTTAAAATTAATTCGCTGTCGATATATTCTAGAACAGACCTGATAGCAGAATCTACACATCTCAATTCTCCAGCGGCAGCCATCGTTGTTGTAAACGAATTCAACCCAAACGCTCTTTGGTGACGTGGTGGATTACGTTACTGTTGAGCATCTGTCCATCATCGTATAAAGCCCGCCCTGACAATTTGATTGGCCCGCCAGTATTTGGGCGAGGATACTCGCGCCACTATTGATCAATGCCAGACCGAACTTCCCGACCTCAAACGTTGTGGGCGGGACTAAGTTCGGAATGGCACCCAGGCTAGTGAAATGCATGAACTAGGGCAAAAAAAGTGAATAAAAATTGGTCTGATTTTTTTTAGTACTTTTCAGTTTTTCTTAGTTTTCACATAAGGTCCGGGGTCAGGACAAAAGACAGATTTCTGACAAATTTCAAAATCTGTCAGATATTGTCCAAATCATTTTTTATTTAATTTCTAGACATGTGAAATGCATGAACTAGGGCAAGAAAGTGTGAAAAAATTGGTTTGATTTTTTTTTAGTACCTTGCAGTTTTTCTTAGTTTTCACATAAGGTCCGGGGTCAGGATAAAAGACAGATTTTTGACAAATTTCAAAATATGTCAGATATTGTCCAAATTATTTTTTATTTCACGTCTAGACATGTGAAATGCATGAACTAGTGCAAAAAAGTGTAACAAAATTGATTTGATTTTTTTTTAGTACTTTTCAGTTTTTCTTAGTTTTCACATAAGGTCCGGGGTCAGGACAAAAGACAGATTTTTGACAAATTTCAAAATATGTCAGATATTGTCCAAATTCTTTTTTATTTCACTTCTAGACATGTGAAATGCATGAACTAGGGCAAAAAAAGTGAAAAAAAATTGGTCTGATTTTTTTTTAGTACCTTGCAGTTTTTCTTAGTTTTCACATAAGGTCCGGGGTTAGGACAAAAGACAGATTTTTGACAAATTTCAAAATATGTCAGATATTGTCCTAATCATTTTTTATTTCACGTCTAGACATGTGAAATGCATGAACTAGTGCAAAAAAGTGTAACAAAATTGGTTTGATTTTTTTTAGTACCTTTCAGTTTTTCTTAGTTTTCACATAAGGTCCGGGGTCAGGACAAAAGACAGATTTTTGACAAATTTCAAAATATGTCAGATATTGTCCAAATTATTTTTTATTTCACTTCTAGACATGTGAAATGCATGAACTAGGGCAAAAAAAGTAAAAAAAAATTGGTCTGATTTTTTTAGTACTTTTCAGTTTTTCTTAGTTTTCACATAAGGTCCGGGGTCAGGACAAAAGACAGATTTTTGACAAATTTCAAAATATGTCAGATATTGTCCAAATTATTTTTTATTTCACGTCTAGACATGTGAAATGCATGAACTAGTGCAAAAAAGTGTAACAAAATTGGTTTGATTTTTTTTAGTACCTTTCAGTTTTTCTTAGTTTTCACACAAGGTCCGGGGTCAGGACAAAAGACAGATTTTTGACAAATTTCAAAATATGTCAGATATTGTCCAAATTATTTTTTATTTCACTTCTAGACATGTGAAATGCATGAACTAGGGCAAAAAAAGTGAAAAAAAATTGGTCTGATTTTTTTTAGTACTTTTCAGTTTTTCTTAGTTTTCACATAAGGTCCGGGGTCAGGACAAAAGACAGATTTTTGACAAATTTCAAAATATGTCAGATATTGTCCAAATCATTTTTTATTGAAAACCCCCTGCTCCGTCCAAGCCCCGCGGCAGCCTCGAAGCGCACTCTCCGAGTCCTCCCGGTCCACACGACGTGGTCCTCTGTCCACGCTGCCAGCACCCGCGTGGGCGGGCTTCCCTCTCGGGGGAGGCCTGCCCTGAGGCCCCCACGCTCCGGGGGGTCGGGCTCGCTACCAGCAGCTACCTGCTTGATCCTGCCAGTAACATATGCTTGTCTCAAAGATTAAGCCATGCAGGTCTAAGTGCACACGGCCGGTACAGTGAAACTGCGAATGGCTCATTAAATCAGTTATGGTTCCTTTGATCGCTCCCACCCGTACTTGGATAACTGTAGCAATTCCAGAGCTAATACATGCAAACGAGCGCTGACTGGCCCCCTTCACGGGGGGCTGCGGATGCGTGCATTTATCAGATCCAAAAACCCATCCGGGGGCCTCGTGCCCCCGGTCCGCTTTGGTGACTCTAGATAACCTCGGGCCGATCGCGCGCCCTCGGCGGCGGCGACGTGTCTTTCGAATGTCTGCCCTATCAACTTTCGATGGTACTTTCGGCGCCTACCATGGTGACCACGGGTAACGGGGAATCAGGGTTCGATTCCGGAGAGGGAGCCTGAGAAACGGCTACCACATCCAAGGAAGGCAGCAGGCGCGCAAATTACCCATTACCGACACGGTGAGGTAGTGACGAAAAATAACAATACAGGTCTCTTTCGAGGCCCTGTAATTGGAATGAGCGTATCCTAAACCCATGGGCGAGGACCCATTGGAGGGCAAGTCTGGTGCCAGCAGCCGCGGTAATTCCAGCTCCAATAGCGTATATTAAAGTTGCTGCAGTTAAAAAGCTCGTAGTTGGATTTCGGGAGTGGGCTGGCGGTCCGCCGCGAGGCGTGCCACCGTCTGTCCCGTACCCCTGCCTCCCGGCGCTCCCCGGATGCCCTTAGCTGGGTGTCCGACGGGGCCCGGAGCGTTTACTTTGAAAAAATTAGAGTGTTCAAAGCAGGCCGCAGCACGCCTGAATACCGCAGCTAGGAATAATGGAATAGGACTCCGGTTCTATTTTGTGGGTTTTCGGAACCAGGGCCATGATTAAGAGGGACGGCCGGGGGCATTCGTATTGGGCCGCTAGAGTTGAAATTCTTGGACCGGCGCAAGACGGACGAAAGCGAAAGCATTTGCCAAGAATGTTTTCATTAATCAAGAACGAAAGTCGGAGGTTCGAAGACGATCAGATACCGTCGTAGTTCCGACCGTAAACGATGCCGACCCGCGATCCGGCGGCGTTATTCCCATGACCCGCCGGGCAGCGTGCGGGAAACCACGAGTCTTTGGGTTCCGGGGGGAGTATGGTTGCAAAGCTGAAACTCACGATTCGCGATTGCATTGACTAGGCTACTGGACACCGGTAAAATTAACGGGAGACCGCGGTGGTCACGTCATGAAGCAGGATTACAACCTGCGACGCTGGCACAATGCTTCAGCGACGTCTAGTCCATTGTGCTACGGGAGCGCTGTTTAATGTAGTGCTCGGTGTTCTATCCACAGCGTCGGCGCCAGAGAGCAACTGGTGGGGGGGCTATGAGCACTGACAGGGGGGGCACCTCACCTCACTTTTATTCGTTATTTTGCCATATAATAAAGAGCATCCTTCGAGCCTTTTGGATACATGAATCAATATGATCAAGGGGGAAATAGTGCAAGAACATAGCGGTCATAGCCGTTGAATAAACTAGCACACAACGTTTAGAATAATAGAATTTTAATAGAATAGCGTTGCATAGGCTACAATACAAGTAAATAGGCTATAACAGACTCACCACTAACAAGCCTAGGCTATAGGCTTCACTGTGTCTTTCCATTCATTTCGAAATGTTCTTGTAAGATCCTGCTCAAAAGCAAATTACACATAGGGCTACTGATAATATCACAACATTGCACATAGGCTATGTGATCCCTCAAAACGTTCTTTAAAGTAGCCTACAGAACAAATTCTAACACATTTACGAAGTGGTAAATGCACCAACTGTGATGGAAAGTTTAAAAGGAAACAGGACACTCGGCATGACTTAGTATTTTGTGCTGCTCTGACAGTCCACTTTTATTGCCACTTTTAAGTCTACTGTTTTTGAGTTTGGAGAAGTACTTGCAGCGACAGGCTATAGCCTACGAATGCCGACTCCACTGTCGCATTTCCCAGCCAGGTCCATGATAGGCTTTTTGTCACTGCTTCCAAAAATGTCTCCCTCTGGATAAAGCAGGTTAAGACCCGTGCTGTGTTGCGCTCACTAAAGGGCGATTCTTAAAGTAGTCCTAGCCTACATGATCCAAAGCACTATCTCCGTTGCTCGAGTTTATCATTAGCACTGGACAATATCGGAAAATATAGGAAATGCGACATGTCAGTTTGGCCCTTTATGGTTTCTGCAATTTAGATTAACAGATCATGCATTCAGCTTGGGTCATCCTGCGGTCATACGAAAAACCTTGTATTTTCCATTAGGCCTATATTCCCAGATCTATCTTGAGACATTTTACTGGATTTCTTATGCAGCAGTGTCTAAAACCCCTACTGATCGAGATTTATGCTCATTTGGCGTTGCAGGAGTCGTGGTAAATATATCGGTGGCACTCATTGCAACGGTGTCCGAGTGTGCAGAATCCCTTTTCATCGCGCAGTTTGCGCACATAATCAACAGTAGCATAGTTGACACATGTCATGTTTCATTTTGAGTAGTAAGTGTTCAACATCAGTGTTCAATATGGATTTAATTTCAATCATGCATAATAATATTTAGATTTTTTTATGTGAGGGAGAGAACTCAGTTGGGGGGGCACACTGGCCTGTTTGGACGGGCCTGGCCCCCTATGGCCCGCCCTTGACGCCGACACTGTCTATCCATTATGACAGTCTCGTGACGCTGTAGCGTGTGTAGGCCAAAGGCCCTCCTTCTCAGTAAAAAATGATTTTTATTTCTCTGGCTGTTGCAATTGATATCAGTGGTTAATATGAGTGCCCTCAGTAAACAGGGCAACAAACAGACAGCAAACAATTAGAAACAGTCACACAATTGGCTTCTTAAAAGATCGCCTGCACTCGCTCGCGATTCGCGATTGCATTGACTAGGCTACCGGACACCGGTAAAATTAACGGGAGACCGCGGTGGTCACGTCATGAAGCAGGATTACAACCTGCGACGCTGGCACAATGCTTCAGCGACGTCTAGTCCATTGTGCTACGGGAGCGCTGTTTAATGTAGTGCTCTGTGTTCTATCCATTATGACAGTCTTGTGACGCTGTAGCGTGTGTAGGCCAAAGTGCCTCCTTCTCGTAAAAAATGATTTTTATTTCTCTGGCTGTTGCAATTGATATCAGTGGTTAATATGAGTGCCCTCAGTAAACAGGGCAACAAACAGACAGCAAACAATTAGAGACATTCACGCAATTGGCTTCTTAAGAGGTCGCCTGTCCGGCCTGCACTCGCTCACGATTCGCGATTGCATTGACTAGGCTACCGGACACCGGTAAAATTAACGGGAGACCGCGGTGGTCACGTCATGAAGCAGGATTACAACCTGCGACGCTGGCACAATGCTTCAGCGACGTCTAGTCCATTGTGCTACGGGAGCGCTGTTTAATGTAGTGCTCGGTGTTCTATCCACAGCGTCGGCGCCAGAGAGCAACTGGTGGGGGGGCTATGAGCACTGACAGGGGGGGCACCTCACCTCACTTTTATTCGTTATTTTGCCATATAATAAAGAGCATCCTTCGAGCCTTTTGGATACATGAATCAATATGATCAAGGGGGAAATAGTGCAAGAACATAGCGGTCATAGCCGTTGAATAAACTAGCACACAACGTTTAGAATAATAGAATTTTAATAGAATAGCGTTGCATAGGCTACAATACAAGTAAATAGGCTATAACAGACTCACCACTAACAAGCCTAGGCTATAGGCTTCACTGTGTCTTTCCATTCATTTCGAAATGTTCTTGTAAGATCCTGCTCAAAAGCAAATTACACATAGGGCTACTGATAATATCACAACATTGCACATAGGCTATGTGATCCCTCAAAACGTTCTTTAAAGTAGCCTACAGAACAAATTCTAACACATTTACGAAGTGGTAAATGCACCAACTGTGATGGAAAGTTTAAAAGGAAACAGGACACTCGGCATGACTTAGTATTTTGTGCTGCTCTGACAGTCCACTTTTATTGCCACTTTTAAGTCTACTGTTTTTGAGTTTGGAGAAGTACTTGCAGCGACAGGCTATAGCCTACGAATGCCGACTCCACTGTCGCATTTCCCAGCCAGGTCCATGATAGGCTTTTTGTCACTGCTTCCAAAAATGTCTCCCTCTGGATAAAGCAGGTTAAGACCCGTGCTGTGTTGCGCTCACTAAAGGGCGATTCTTAAAGTAGTCCTAGCCTACATGATCCAAAGCACTATCTCCGTTGCTCGAGTTTATCATTAGCACTGGACAATATCGGAAAATATAGGAAATGCGACATGTCAGTTTGGCCCTTTATGGTTTCTGCAATTTAGATTAACAGATCATGCATTCAGCTTGGGTCATCCTGCGGTCATACGAAAAACCTTGTATTTTCCATTAGGCCTATATTCCCAGATCTATCTTGAGACATTTTACTGGATTTCTTATGCAGCAGTGTCTAAAACCCCTACTGATCGAGATTTATGCTCATTTGGCGTTGCAGGAGTCGTGGTAAATATATCGGTGGCACTCATTGCAACGGTGTCCGAGTGTGCAGAATCCCTTTTCATCGCGCAGTTTGCGCACATAATCAACAGTAGCATAGTTGACACATGTCATGTTTCATTTTGAGTAGTAAGTGTTCAACATCAGTGTTCAATATGGATTTAATTTCAATCATGCATAATAATATTTAGATTTTTTTATGTGAGGGAGAGAACTCAGTTGGGGGGGCACACTGGCCTGTTTGGACGGGCCTGGCCCCCTATGGCCCGCCCTTGACGCCGACGCTGTCTATCCATTATGACAGTCTCGTGACGCTGTAGCGTGTGCAGGCCAAAGGCCCTCCTTCTCAGTAAAAAAATATTTTTATTTCTCTGGCTGTTGCAATTGATATCAGTGGTTAATATGAGTGCCCTCAGTAAACAGGGCAACAAACAGACAGCAAACAATTAGAAACATTCACGCAATTGGCTTCTTAAGAGATCGCCTGCACTCGCTCGCGATTGCATTGACTAGGCTACCGGACACCGGTAAAATTAACGGGAGACCGCGGTGGTCACGTCATGAAGCAGGATTACAACCTGCGACGCTGGCACAATGCTTCAGCGACGTCTAGTCCATTGTGCTACGGGAGCGCTGTTTAATGTAGTGCTCGGTGTTCTATCCACAGCGTCGGCGCCAGAGAGCAACTGGTGGGGGGGCTATGAGCACTGACAGGGGGGGCACCTCACCTCACTTTTATTCGTTATTTTGCCATATAATAAAGAGCATCCTTCGAGCCTTTTGGATAAATGAATCAATGTGATCAAGGGGGAAATAGTGCAAGAACATAGCGGTCATAGCCGTTGAATAAACTAGCACACAACGTTTAGAATAATAGAATTTTAATAGAATAGCGTTGCATAGGCTACAATACAAGTAAATAGGCTATAACAGACTCACCACTAACAAGCCTAGGCTATAGGCTTCACTGTGTCTTTCCATTCATTTCGAAATGTTCTTGTAAGATCCTGCTCAAAAGCAAATTACACATACTGATAATATCACAACATTGCACATAGGCTATGTGATCCCTCAAAATGTTCTTTAAAGTAGCCTACAGAACAAATTCTAACACATTTACGAAGTGGTAAATGCACCAACTGTGATGGAAAGTTTAAAAGCAAACAGGACACTCGGCATGACTTAGTATTTTGTGCTGCTCTGACAGTCCACTTTTATTGCCACTTTTAAGTCTACTGTTTTTGAGTTTGGAGAAGTACTTGCAGCGACAGGCTATAGCCTACGAATGCCGACTCCACTGTCGCATTTCCCAGCCAGGTCCATGATAGGCTTTTTGTCACTGCTTCCAAAAATGTCTCCCTCTGGATAAAGCAGGTTAAGACCCGTGCTGTGTTGCGCTCACTAAAGGGCGATTCTTAAAGTATTCCTAGCCTACATGATCCAAAGCACTATCTCCGTTGCTCGAGTTTATCATTAGCACTGGACAATATCGGAAAATATAGGAAATGCGACATGTCAGTTTGGCCCTTTATGGTTTCTGCAATTTAGATTAACAGATCATGCATTCAGCTTGGGTCATCCTGCGGTCATACGAAAAACCTTGTATTTTCCATTAGGCCTATATTCCCAGATCTATCTTGAGACATTTTACTGGATTTCTTATGCAGCAGTGTCTAAAACCCCTACTGATCGAGATTTATGCTCATTTGGCGTTGCAGGAGTCGTGGTAAATATATCGGTGGCACTCATTGCAACGGTGTCCGAGTGTGCAGAATCCCTTTTCATCGCGCAGTTTGCGTACATAATCAACAGTAGCATAGTTGACACATGTCATGTTTCATTTTGAGTAGTAAGTGTTCAACATCAGTGTTCAATATGGATTTAATTTCAATCATGCATAATAATATTTAGATTTTTTTATGTGAGGGAGAGAACTCAGTTGGGGGGGCACACTGGCCTGTTTGGACGGGCCTGGCCCCCTATGGCCCGCCCTTGACGCCGACGCTGTCTATCCATTATGACAGTCTCGTGACGCTGTAGCGTGTGTAGGCCAAAGGCCCTCCTTCTCAGTAAAAAATGATTTTTATTTCTCTGGCTGTTGCAATTGATATCAGTGGTTAATATGAGTGCCCTCAGTAAACAGGGCAACAAACAGACAGCAAACAATTAGAAACAGTCACACAATTGGCTTCTTAAAAGATCGCCTGCACTCGCTCGCGATTCGCGATTGCATTGACTAGGCTACCGGACACCGGTAAAATTAACGGGAGACCGCAGTGGTCACGTCATGAAGCAGGATTACAACCTGCGACGCTGGCACAATGCTTCAGCGACGTCTAGTCCATTGTGCTACGGGAGCGCTGTTTAATGTAGTGCTCTGTGTTCTATCCATTATGACAGTCTTGTGACGCTGTAGCGTGTGTAGGCCAAAGTGCCTCCTTCTCGTAAAAAATGATTTTTATTTCTCTGGCTGTTGCAATTGATATCAGTGGTTAATATGAGTGCCCTCAGTAAACAGGGCAACAAACAGACAGCAAACAATTAGAGACATTCACGCAATTGGCTTCTTAAGAGGTCGCCTGTCCGGCCTGCACTCGCTCACGATTCGCGATTGCATTGACTAGGCTACCGGACACCGGTAAAATTAACGGGAGACCGCGGTGGTCACGTCATGAAGCAGGATTACAACCTGCGACGCTGGCACAATGCTTCAGCGACGTCTAGTCCATTGTGCTACGGGAGCGCTGTTTAATGTAGTGCTCTGTGTTCTATCCATTATGACAGTCTTGTGACGCTGTAGCGTGTGTAGGCCAAAGGGCCTCCTTCTCGTAAAAAATGATTTTTATTTCTCTGGCTGTTGCAATTGATATCAGTGGTTAATATGAGTGCCCTCAGTAAACAGGGCAACAAACAGACAGCAAACAATTAGAGACATTCACGCAATTGGCTTCTTAAGAGGTCGCCTGTCCGGCCTGCACTCGCTCACGATTCGCGATTGCATTGACTAGGCTACCGGACACCGGTAAAATTAACGGGAGACCGCGGTGGTCACGTCATGAAGCAGGATTACAACCTGCGACGCTGGCACAATGCTTCAGCGACGTCTAGTCCATTGTACTACGGGAGCGCTGTTTAATGTAGTGCTCTGTGTTCTATCCATTATGACAGTCTTGTGACGCTGTTGCGTGTGTAGGCCAAAGGGCCTCCTTCTCGTAAAAAATGATTTTTATTTCTCTGGCTGTTGCAATTGATATCAGTGGTTAATATGAGTGCCCTCAGTAAACAGGGCAACAAACAGACAGCAAACAATTAGAGACATTCACGCAATTGGCTTCTTAAGAGGTCGCCTGTCCGGCCTGCACTCGCTCACGATTCGCGATTGCATTGACTAGGCTACCGGACACCGGTAAAATTAACGGGAGACCGCGGTGGTCACGTCATGAAGCAGGATTACAACCTGCGACGCTGGCACAATGCTTCAGCGACGTCTAGTCCATTGTGCTACGGGAGCGCTGTTTAATGTAGTGCTCTGTGTTCTATCCATTATGACAGTCTTGTGACGCTGTAGCGTGTGTAGGCCAAAGGGCCTCCTTCTCGTAAAAAATGATTTTTATTTCTCTGGCTGTTGCAATTGATATCAGTGGTTAATATGAGTGCCCTCAGTAAACAGGGCAACAAACAGACAGCAAACAATTAGAGACATTCACGCAATTGGCTTCTTAAGAGGTCGCCTGTCCGGCCTGCACTCGCTCACGATTCGCGATTGCATTGACTAGGCTACCGGACACCGGTAAAATTAACGGGAGACCGCGGTGGTCACGTCATGAAGCAGGATTACAACCTGCGACGCTGGCACAATGCTTCAGCGACGTCTAGTCCATTGTGCTACGGGAGCGCTGTTTAATGTAGTGCTCGGTGTTCTATCCACAGCGTCGGCGCCAGAGAGCAACTGGTGGGGGGGCTATGAGCACTGACAGGGGGGGCACCTCACCTCACTTTTATTCGTTATTTTGCCATATAATAAAGAGCATCCTTCGAGCCTTTTGGATAAATGAATCAATGTGATCAAGGGGGAAATAGTGCAAGAACATAGCGGTCATAGCCGTTGAATAAACTAGCACACAACGTTTAGAATAATAGAATTTTAATAGAATAGCGTTGCATAGGCTACAATACAAGTAAATAGGCTATAACAGACTCACCACTAACAAGCCTAGGCTATAGGCTTCACTGTGTCTTTCCATTCATTTCGAAATGTTCTTGTAAGATCCTGCTCAAAAGCAAATTACACATAGGGCTACTGATAATATCACAACATTGCACATAGGCTATGTGATCCCTCAAAACGTTCTTTAAAGTAGCCTACAGAACAAATTCTAACACATTTACGAAGTGGTAAATGCACCAACTGGGATGGAAAGTTTAAAAGGAAACAGGACACTCGGCATGACTTAGTATTTTGTGCTGCTCTGACAGTCCACTTTTATTGCCACTTTTAAGTCTACTGTTTTTGAGTTTGGAGAAGTACTTGCAGCGACAGGCTATAGCCTACGAATGCCGACTCCACTGTCGCATTTCCCAGCCAGGTCCATGATAGGCTTTTTGTCACTGCTTCCAAAAATGTCTCCCTCTGGATAAAGCAGGTTAAGACCCGTGCTGTGTTGCGCTCACTAAAGGGCGATTCTTAAAGTAGTCCTAGCCTACATGATCCAAAGCACTATCTCCGTTGCTCGAGTTTATCATTAGCACTGGACAATATCGGAAAATATAGGAAATGCGACATGTCAGTTTGGCCCTTTATGGTTTCTGCAATTTAGATTAACAGATCATGCATTCAGCTTGGGTCATCCTGCGGTCATACGAAAAACCTTGTATTTTCCATTTGGCCTATATTCCCAGATCTATCTTGAGACATTTTACTGGATTTCTTATGCAGCAGTGTCTAAAAACCCTACTGATCGAGATTTATGCTCATTTGGCGTTGCAGGAGTCGTGGTAAATATATCGATGGCACTCATTGCAACGGTGTCCGAGTGTGCAGAATCCCTTTTCATCGCGCAGTTTGCGCACATAATCAACAGTAGCATAGTTGACACATGTCATGTTTCATTTTGAGTAGGAAGTGTTCAACATCAGTGTTCAATATGGATTTAATTTCAATCATGCATAATAATATTTAGATTTTTTTATGTGAGGGAGAGAACTCAGTTGGGGGGGCACACTGGCCTGTTTGGACGGGCCTGGCCCCCTATGGCCCGCCCTTGACGCCGACGCTGTCTATCCATTATGACAGTCTCGTGACGCTGTAGCGTGTGCAGGCCAAAGGCCCTCCTTCTCAGTAAAAAATGATTTTTATTTCTCTGGCTGTTGCAATTGATATCAGTGGTTAATACGAGTGCCCTCAGTAAACAGGGCAACAAACAGACAGCAAACAATTAGAAACATTCACGCAATTGGCTTCTTAAGAGATCGCCTGCACTCGCTCGCGATTCGCGATTGCATTGACTAGGCTACCGGACACCGGTAAAATTAACGGGAGACCGCGGTGGTCACGTCATGAAGCAGGATTACAACCTGCGACGCTGGCACAATGCTTCAGCGACGTCTAGTCCATTGTGCTACGGGAGCGCTGTTTAATGTAGTGCTCTGTGTTCTATCCATTATGACAGTCTTGTGACGCTGTAGCGTGTGTAGGCCAAAGTGCCTCCTTCTCGTAAAAAATGATTTTTATTTCTCTGGCTGTTGCAATTGATATCAGTGGTTAATATGAGTGCCCTCAGTAAACAGGGCAACAAACAGACAGCAAACAATTAGAGACATTCACGCAATTGGCTTCTTAAGAGGTCGCCTGTCCGGCCTGCACTCGCTCACGATTCGCGATTGCATTGACTAGGCTACCGGACACCGGTAAAATTAACGGGAGACCGCGGTGGTCACGTCATGAAGCAGGATTACAACCTGCGACGCTGGCACAATGCTTCAGCGACGTCTAGTCCATTGTGCTACGGGAGCGCTGTTTAATGTAGTGCTCGGTGTTCTATCCACAGCGTCGGCGCCAGAGAGCAACTGGTGGGGGGGCTATGAGCACTGACAGGGGGGGCACCTCACCTCACTTTTATTCGTTATTTTGCCATATAATAAAGAGCATCCTTCGAGCCTTTTGGATACATGAATCAATATGATCAAGGGGGAAATAGTGCAAGAACATAGCGGTCATAGCCGTTGAATAAACTAGCACACAACGTTTAGAATAATAGAATTTTAATAGAATAGCGTTGCATAGGCTACAATACAAGTAAATAGGCTATAACAGACTCACCACTAACAAGCCTAGGCTATAGGCTTCACTGTGTCTTTCCATTCATTTCGAAATGTTCTTGTAAGATCCTGCTCAAAAGCAAATTACACATAGGGCTACTGATAATATCACAACATTGCACATAGGCTATGTGATCCCTCAAAACGTTCTTTAAAGTAGCCTATACAGAACAAATTCTAACACATTTACAAAGTGGTAAATGCACCAACTGTGATGGAAAGTTTAAAAGCAAACAGGACACTCGGCATGACTTAGTATTTTGTGCTGCTCTGACAGTCCACTTTTATTGCCACTTTTAAGTCTACTGTTTTTGAGTTTGGAGAAGTACTTGCAGCGACAGGCTATAGCCTACGAATGCCGACTCCACTGTCGCATTTCCCAGCCAGGTCTATGATAGGCTTTTTGTCACTGCTTCCAAAAATGTCTCCCTCTGGATAAAGCAGGTTAAGACCCGTGCTGTGTTGCGCTCACTAAAGGGCGATTCTTAAAGTAGTCCTAGCCTACATGATCCAAAGCACTATCTCCGTTGCTCGAGTTTATCATTAGCACTGGACAATATCGGAAAATATAGGAAATGCGACATGTCAGTTTGGCCCTTTATGGTTTCTGCAATTTAGATTAACAGATCATGCATTCAGCTTGGGTCATCCTGCGGTCATACGAAAAACCTTGTATTTTCCATTAGGCCTATATTCCCAGATCTATCTTGAGAAATTTTACTGGATTTCTTATGCAGCAGTGTCTAAAAACCCTACTGATCGAGATTTATGCTCATTTGGCGTTGCAGGAGTCGTGGTAAATATATCGGTGGCACTCATTGCAACGGTGTCCGAGTGTGCAGAATCCCTTTTCATCGCGCAGTTTGCGCACATAATCAACAGTAGCATAGTTGACACATGTCATGTTTCATTTTGAGTAGTAAGTGTTCAACATCAGTGTTCAATATGGATTTAATTTCAATCATGCATAATAATATTTAGATTTTTTTATGTGAGGGAGAGAACTCAGTTGGGGGGTGGGGGGGGGGCACACTGGCCTGTTTGGACGGGCCTGGCCCCCTATGGCCCTTGACGCCGACGCTGTCTATCCATTATGACAGTCTCGTGACGCTGTAGCGTGTGTAGGCCAAAGGCCCTCCTTCTCAGTAAAAAATGTTTTTTATTTTTCTGGCTGTTGCAATTGATATCAGTGGTTAATATGAGTGCCCTCAGTAAACAGGGCAACAAATAGACAGCAAACAATTAGAAACAGTCACGCAATTGGCTTCTTAAGAGATCGCCTGTCCGCGCCTGCACTCGCTAGGCCACGGCTGTTCTGTCTCTGCAACAAGTAACAGTTATACTTGTTATAGTTATACTATAATCTTCCCCAGTGTAAATTACCAAGAGCATTTCCTTCAACATGGGCTAACAGTGCGTGTAGAACCAGCCAAGAAAAGGGAAATGGCTGATGAAGAAGGAACACTTTGAGCTTTTGAAATAATTGTACTTTTCAGAGAAAGTGCTCCAAAAAGATGCCCTCTTGCCATGGGACATTTTAAGTGTCAAAATTATGCCGTGGCACAAAAAAGGTTGAAAAACACTTTCATACATGCTCTTTTTTCTTCTTTCATGCCTTAAATGTGCTCTATTTTAAGAAAGTTTACATGATGTATTTTTTGTTTGTTTGTTCAAACTTAATGCAGTGGTTTTATTTTAAGGTGGAGGCTTCATATAAGCCTGTTTGGGCTTTCTGCCTCTCCCTGCACTGTTTTTAATGATAATTTCTCTGTATATGAGATCTTTTAAAATGTGCTTAATAAATAAAGACTAAATGCATACGGATAAATAGAAATAGATTTATACTATTGATGTAGATGTCATCAGTAAAATCATATCAGTCAGTCAGATATACATACAATAAGTCTACCCTTGTTTCTTGTTTTTGACTGCAAACTACAATATAGGTAAAATTGCATAGCATAGGGCCTAGCATATGCATAGCATAGGACCTCTGACATGCCGAAGTCTATAGTGTGTATAATAGTGTGGCTTTGAAGTAATTAATTTACAGAGAATCTGATGATCTTGATAATGGCATTTACTCAATTTCAACAGTGATACTCTGTATAAGAGTATCTATATAATTGGTATACTCCTAACCCTAATAATCCTATAATGCATATAAAAACTCTAATTTCTAAAGGTGAACACATGTTAACAAATTAATATGTGTATGTATAACTGCTCAGCAAGGTCTGTATTAAGCATCATTGCATATTCCACAGGTCTTTATTATAATGTTGTATTCTTAGGAACACAATGCTGTTCTTTTCCCTTAAAATAACAGCTTCAAACTCACTCTGATGATACACTGACATCTATTACGGAGAATGTAGTCTCTGACATTGGCATTGTGCACCCTGAATGCTTGATATTGCACTTGTTTATGTTTGTGTAACATTGATTATCAGGTAGGATTGTGATCTCTTTAGTCAGTTTATGACTGACTGGGTACCGTGCTACGATCATTGTTATTTAAGAACATGCAGTGTGCGTAGGATACCAAAAACATCTTGCTCGTAAAAAAGCATCATAACGCACATTCTGGCGGGTCTGTTATTTACTGTAGGCTGCGCAAACCACATGCCTTTATTTTGGGCAAGCCTGCATTCATTCATTCATTCATTCAACCTTTATTTATTCTCGGAGGGTCATTGAGGGAAGCCCTCATTTTCAATGAAGCCGAAATTACAGAAGCGAAGCAAAGCGCTCCACAAACAAGACAACATTCGAGGCCTTCTGTTGAAGAATTTTATATAAAGCCTGCGCTGACAGTAATCATCCTATCCAATGTGTGTCTCAATTGTCCCCCGCTGACCACCTCACACATTTCTCTAGATTTTGCAACGAACTTACATGACACAATGGCATAAAATATGCCAGTTTTACAGTAGGACACAGAATAATGTTTGTAATGATACCAGGTAGGCCAGGTATTGTCGAAGGTGCATGGTGAAGTGAAATTCTTACTTTGGAAAACAAACATTTGCTGATATCATCGCCGATCATCAGAATATTGCAACAGATTCTGTGTTCTGGACTGTAACTTGTTAAGCCAGTGGTTCTCAAACTTTTATTTCATTCCCCACTTTGATCAAGGGGCATGACTGATGATAGTGGAGATAACGTGTTATCCCGATGCTTTTGCAAGTCAGCATCTTCGACGGTAGTCTATTAAAATGTTTATTAAATTAAAAGTTTTCGATGTCCCAAACGGAGAGCCATACTTTATTGTTTTTAACGATCTCTATGCTAGCCTACTCACAAAAATGTAGGCATGGGGACATGATGAAGTAGGTTATCCAACTGTCATGTGTTAAATTATTGTGATTACGAGCCAGTGGTTTTCAAACATAATGCGTGACTCGGACATCTAACTAAATGCAACAAGCTCATATCGTCCTCGCATTCGCAAAATGAGGACCAGTGTTTTGTCAAATTGCAAATAGGTATTCGTTTTAACTATTTTTTATGATAGTAGCCTATACAAAAAGCAATTCATACTATCTTAATCTTGGAATATGGGGAGGGAAGTGGCGCGTCTACAGTCAGCCAAATATGAATGTAATTCTGCTGCATAAAGCAGATGTATTTGTTTATTGTACAGAAAAATAAAAATGACATGTCAAGCAGTCAATTGACTATTGACAATTGCAGTCAAGAAGTAGGGCAAATTAATTTACGAAACCAAAACGTGGGTCATAGTTGTCTAAGCCTCTATTGCGTAGCCTGTTAAAAACGTCGCGAGATAGTATTAAATCGGCAACAACATTGTTTTCTGCAGAAGCCTACCCAAGGCTACAGATTAATTCTGAACAGTTATTTCTCTACTGACTCAATTATCACACCACTGTTTTGATTTGCGTAGTTGCGTTAACCCTAACACTAACAATAATGTAGACAGCAAATTTCGATTTCGATTTTCGTTACCACCGTGTAGTCAAGCCTTAAGCCATACCCAAGTAGCCTAAATCGAGGTAATGTTTAATTATGCATGATTTATTTTGTTATTGAATTCGTAGGCTGGGATTACTCTCGGCAACAATTATGTAAGGGACGGCAGGCAGAGCGATGTACAGTGGCAGAGCGACGCACAGTGGCTGAAAGTGGTACTAAAGCTTCACGCAGCTTCATGCCGCGTAATGCGCGAATGAAGTGGTCATTTGAAAGCAATCAATACGTCATTATTCAGTGACTTATTCTTCCTTAATAAGATCTAAGGTATACTGGTATGTAGTATGGATCAAAATAAGAGTTTATAGACTGAAAGCACGGTCACTGAATATTTGACCTATGCTGACAGAATAGTAGATTAAGACCAAGTACTTCCTTATAAAAGGTTCACCTAAAATAAATCACTTATTCAGTAAGAATAAGAAATTGTTGAACCTAATAACCTAATAAAGACCTAATTAATGGTTCACATGTGTTCCCTAAACTAAAGTGTTCCAATTCCAAGTGCTGCTACTCAGTGTGAACATACAGTACAGTGTGAACTTACTTGTCATCTGTCCCCACTGACATAGTTTGTTTAACCCTAAGAATACGTCCAGGGCAGATGGTTGTGGACATTTTTTTTTATATAACCAGATTTATAACCATCATTTTAATGCAAAGTTGAAAATAGGACACTTGAACCACCAAAATGAAATAAGAAAAAAATAATTCCCCAGGCTACATTCCATGGCTTTTTTTAAATTTATTTATTTATTGCAAACACCATTGACATTACAGAAAATGCAACACTACAACGACATGCACAAGAATACTACATCAGACAGACAGATGTACATTACACAAACACCTACTGTAACTTAACAAGACATCAAATTAACATGGCTTATTAACACAACATAACATTAATAACAGAAAGGCTAAGGATGATTTGCGTCCAGGATGATCACAGATATGATTATCAGGGATGAAATTGATGACCGGAATGACAAGAAGGGGGGATGGGGGGGGGGGTGCGGATGGTAGCTCTGAGAGTATGAATGAGGTGGTGTTGGGATGGGGGTGTGGGTGGGGGGGTAAGGGGTAGTGAGTGTGTGAGGATGTATGTGTGTGTGTGTGTGTGCATATGTGTAAGGTTGGTTTGCTGTTGGGCCAGGAGGAGAGTAGCTGGAACACAGAGAGGGAGGGTTTCAGAGGAGAGGGGTTGTAATTATTATGTTAAAGATGAGTGTAATAATAAGAATAACTGACTGCCTGACTGATTCACAACCTCGGCACCCATTAACGGCCACAGTTCCACCCAGCCCCGGCAGTTATGGCGATGAGCTGATAGAGGGGAGGACCTGCGTGCCACCCATCCCCCCAGGCCCCCAGCATATGCACACGTCCCCCACTACAACGACCAACCACACCTCGCCCCCAGAACTCCACCCAACACGCCACTCTTGACCTAAATATGTATGTGAATGGCTAGGTTGAGAGCTCTATCTAGTGTGTAGCATTAAAAGAAGTGGGCATGCATGGTGAATATCTGTCAGGATTTCCCCATGCACACCACACTTACCCTGTGTAAGATGTATGCCTCCTCTGTAATGTGTGCATTAAAATAAGTGAGGCATGCAGATAGACACCTGATGAGGTATCTACCTGCACCCCACCCTTACCCTAGCCTGTTTTGTAGTTTTGTTTGTGTTTTATGAATGTCACCTAATATGTAGTGCAATTAAAAGAGATTAAGCGTGCTGTGTGCTTCCAGGACAAGGCATGTGCATGAGCATATGAGGGGGGTGCACAACGGGGGCCCAGGGCCAATGGATAACCCACAGGACCCAACCAATGCCAAACCCACACAGCGACCCACCAGGACCGAGTCTCCCAAGCCATCCATTGGGGATCAGAGATGTAAATAACAGGGGGAGGGGAAGAAGGGGATTCTATTTATTTGCTATTAATAATAATAATAATAATAATAGTTCCAGCTACCATCCCCTGCCCAGTGTTCGAGGATAAGTGTATCTGTTGATGAAGTGTGTTGGTGTGGAGATGGATCTCAGGCAAAGAGGGTCAGGACTGTAGGTAGGTGATAAAGGGGTACCAAGGAGAGGTTGTAAGGATGGATGTTTTTTGATTGACTGGCTGCAGAAAGGGAGATCTGAGATTTTAATTTCTTTACAGATTGTTTGTTCTAGGTCTAACCAGGTGTTGTCTGAGGGGGTGGGGTGTAGCCATTTGTAAATGAAGTGGAGCTGATTGGCCAGGGCATAGTGCTGGAAGTGTGGGGCCTCTAGTCCTCCCAGTGCTTTTGGTTTTTGGAGAGTGGTGAGTTTGATCCTTGGGGGAACTAGACAAGGGTGCCCACTCTCCCCCTCACTATTTACAATCTTCATTGAACCCCTAGCAGCTGCCATCCGTCAGAACCCCCTCATCAAAGGTGTCCAGACTCAACACAAAATCAGCCTTTATGCCGACGACATTCTTCTCTTTCTTCAAGACCCCACAACATCAGTAAAAGAAACCATCAAACTAATTGACACATTCTCTAAAATTTCTGAATACTCAATCAATTGGAATAAATCTGCAATTCTCCCATTACATCCCAATCCCAACAGCTGGGATGTGACGGCCAACTCTTTACCTATTCCACTCTGCACTAACTATATCACTTACTTAGGGATAAAAGTCTCCCCCAGGCTGTCAGACTTATTTAGCCTAAATTATTCCCCTCTACTCACTTCAATAGATGATGACCTTCAACGCTGGAAGAACCTCCCATTATCCATCATGGGCAGAATCTCAGTAATCAAAATGACAATACTGCCCAAAATAAACTATTTACTCTCTATGATTCCAACCCAGCCCACCCCACTCTGGTTTAAGTCTCTCGATTCATTAATCACTAAATTCTACTGGAAAGATAAGACCCCAAGGACATTTTTTATATCAATATTCTCTCCTGGTTCTGACAAAGTTGTAATGCCTTCTGTTTGTATATGCCCTGAAATGTCAACAAATGTCAAGGTCACCAAACAGCACATGCTCTGCTGCTGGGAAGGCCTGCTCTGACCAAGCAGTGTGATTCTGGACTGGACTTGGGTAAGATGTCCACTAATCATTCAAATGTTTGATTGAAATGGTTATGGTTACATATTTAGCAAACGCTTTTGTTCAAAGCGACTTACAGAGAATGAACAATATAATAGTTTAAAATGGACAGCTTTTTTAATAACAATAACATCAATTACAATATCAAATATCAATAATGAAAATAAACAAAACCATAAATATACAAACCATAACTCTAAGAGAATGAATATGAAAAATACATTTATGCTGGCTGAAAAAGATGCTGGCAAAACTTTCATTCTGTCTTCATATGAGATGAGATGAGAATTTTGATTGTCAGCCTATCAAATGCTAAATGGACATGCATGTATTTGAATATGTATGGATATCCATAGCTGCAGGGGAGTAGCAAGCGTGGGGGAAGTGGGTGTTATAACGTACCCACTTTTGCTGGAACACAGTTCTATCCCCCACACTTTTTGTCAGATTAAAACGAAAGTAAAATATGGAAATAAACGCTCACGTAAAGAGTTGGAACCGTATGTGTAATAAGGGCGGTCTCTGATAACGCGCACACACAGAGAGACACAAATAGGTCTGTTGATTTGATTGAACGGTCATCCAGCCAATCACATCAAGATAGCGTCAGTGAAGAACCAGAGCCGCTCTGATCAAATTGTAAGGGCCCTATCATGACATTCTAAAGCGCATCGTCACTCGTCAAAAGTTTATTTAAATTTAGTAGGATGTCCAGTTCACATTGGGAGGGGTTTCGTTATCAAACGTGGAGCGTATGGCGCAACAAGGTGTTCCTAGGTTTTTTAATCAGTCATATGGGTGTTTTTCGGGCGTAACATCATTTATACCAATGATAATGACATCTGTCATTCCCTTTAACGGCGCAAAGCGCGATATGTCAAATAAATGCATTGGTATTTTGCCATTCAACCTTGAAGGAGGCTGCTTGCGTATAGAAGTCATTCCTAAACCATGCTTTACTAAAACCTAGCATAGCCTTCACGCATTTGCACTCATCTATTATTTGAACTCATTGGCAAAGTGAAACTAACTTCACCAAGGTGTCAGTCAACAACAAGAGTTATATGCAGTTACTTTCACTATTGACTGACAATGGGTTACCATCAAAAACATAGGCTGGAAAAAGCAACACATACCCTAATATTGCTCAAATGACTGAATAAAACAACATTTATCCTGCAGAGGAGTTTATAGCTTATATCTCGTGACAGTGCGTCTTCAGCTGTGCTCCATACGTGTCTCTCGCCTCTCCCCTAATCACTTTTAACTGTCATTACCAATTTGCAAATGATGGTGAATAACTACTCACCATGAACAGTACAGTATTTCGTAATATCTTTATTCTAATTATGTTTCCCATTGTAATCGTGCAATTTGTAATGTTTTGCATGGACGTGCGCTGGTGTGCACTCATGAATGATAGAAGGATGGTGCGTGCACGTGCCAATATGACTGTTGACAATGCACTCTTAAAATAACATATAAACAACTCATAGACTTCTGACCAGGTGTACAATAGCGATTTTTAGACAATGCGCCAGGCCCCTCCCTAGGTTGTTAATTGCCACACCCCTGGGCGCATTATTTAAAAAATAAACGTGCAAAATACCGAATTAAACTTTGCGTGGGTAGAAAACGAGTTTTACGCAATGCGCCAGTGTGCAAAATAGAGCCCTAAGTGTGCGTCTTTCAAGGCTGTGCTGCTGCTTGGCCTTGGGTCTGTATTATAACGTCTGCAGTGATCAGATTTGAGGTAGAATTGAAATGATAATTGTTACCACATTATGCTAAACCAAACTCTCGCACCAAGGCACTTGTTGTTTCTGCAGAAAGGCCCTTGGCTACTACTCTCAGAGCATTATGCTTTCTCTACAGCTTTTCTCAAACTATGGGCCCCCTCAACAATTAGCCTACTGCACGTAGCCACGAAACTAAGTTATGCACGGTGCTTCACACGTCTGATCATTTGCAGCAAGTTTGAATGGTATGGAACCGCGGACTGAAAGAAAAATAAACTAGGCTAAAAGTTTCCCCATTCAGAAATAGCCTACTTATTAATTTGGTCTCATCAACTATATAGACATAGGCCAGTCAGCACACATACGTCTCCAAGACACTTGGAAAAAACAGCTTCATTACATCGCGTTCCATTTAGAACGTCTTATTTGATTTTACAAACGGCGGCGTCAAGACACATTTGAGTTCTACATCTGAGAACTAAGATTTCCAGCATGTAAAACTCAAATAGAACGCTTATGAGTGCTCATGCAATGTGTGCGTCCCTGCAGCAAGTGAAAGGTAACGTGGGCTAGAAGCAACAATAGTTTAAACAATAACATGGCTTCCTGTAACTATCACTGGAAACAGCATAGAAACTGCTAATCATAATCTTTAAATTGACATTAATTAAGCTGCATGCAACACAATTTATTTATATTCCCTTTACATATGTTTGGGTAGACTTCAAACGTTTTTGAATTTGAGCTTACAGTTCTGTCACTATTCTGTGTCCTTTACATTTATTTAATAGGTATTAGTGATACCTCGAAATTAGGCTGTTGTCTGTTAGGCAATTTATTGTAGCCTGCTAACCTATGCACAAAACATAGTTTCTGAATTGATTTCTTCATTTATAACATGAAATGTGTCTCCAGGGTAGTGTCAAATAGTGAAGTGATAGCAGGTAGATAATGTAGGCCTACGTGTCACATGAGCCACACAGATGAGGTAGAGTAGAGTAGAGTAGAGTGAATGAGTGAGTGAGTGAGAGAGGTAGAGTAGAGTAGAGAGGTAGAGTAGAGTAGAGAGGTAGAGTAGAGTAGAGTGAGTGAGTGAGTGAGTGAGTGAGTGAGTGAGTGAGTGAGAGAGGTAGAGTAGAGAAGTAGAGTAGAGAGGTAGAGTAGAGTAGAGTGAGTGAGTGAAGCCCTGCATACAAAGTTCTGCAGAAGTATCCTCCGGCTACAGAGGAGGATGCCGAACAACGCATGCAGGGCAGAATTAGGCCAATACCCCCTATTAATCAACATTCAAAAAAGAGCCCTTAAATTCTGGCAACACATTAAAATGAGCCACCCTGACTCACTCCACCATCTAGCCCTGAAAAGCCAAGAGCAAAACATAGGAAGGAGCCCACTTAGCCAACTTGTCCTGAGACTCAGTGACCTCACACCATCCCACGTCACTGAGGCCCAGGACAATGTTACAGTAGCAAGAACAATTAGACCCAACCAAATTACAAACAAAGAAAAGGAAAATTACATCACCTATTGGAAAGAAGTCACTAAAACACAACCTAAATTACAATGTTATTTGGCCCTAAAATGGGAATACACAACAGCTACTTACCTGAGTACACTAAAAGACCCAAAACTTAGGAAAACCATGACAATGTACAGACTCAGGGCCAGATGTACGTACATTTGCGAACGTAACGTTATCAGCGCCATGGACAAACCGCAGACTGCGAACGCTGACAGACCCAAGTTTCCGTCGTATTTATCAATCGTTCAATCCTTGGTGTAAACTGCGCCTTTCTCTGCCTCTCTCCGCCCATAAACGCAATTTACGAACGTCCACAACTGAATGGCAGAGCCTACAAGCGCAGTTGAATGAAGTTAACTGATGACAACATTAAAAAGAATCAAACGTTTAGCGATCATGAAATAATACCATAGATGATAAGATATCAACGAGCAGGGAGATAATGAAGATCAGTAGTTCTAGTCAAACTACTTGTGAACGTAGGCTATGGAAAATTGGTCAAATCTAGCAAGTAGGAAAGTTTAAGTGAATGACGTGAAAGTGAAAGTAAGACATTCGAAAGGCCAACGAAAGTTAATGTTGCTTTTGATAGTAGCCTACAAAGACTTGCAAAACTGGTGCTCTAAATAGCGATTCTGTTGTCTTTGAAAGGTTCTCTTATTGAAGCATTGAACTTCAATTTGGATTAACACCTGCTTTTACAAGGCGCAAGTATTTAGGCGCAGAATAGACGTGCGCTTTCAGGAGCAGTCTTTGTACATACCGCGGAATACATAATTAGGCGCTCTTTACTCTTCCCCTCCCATCTTTTTACGCTAAACTCTCACTTTCCCCTGGATCCTCCCATGAATGCATATGCATGACACGAAAAGCGCAATTAGACATTTTCAGCTCCCGACAGGCAGATTGCGCTTTTACCTCATTGCGGCCTGTTTGTACATACCTCGCAATGATTTTAAACTCAAGTTGCGAAACAAATACGCCTGAAGTGGGCGCAAAAGCGTTAGTACATCTGGCCCTCAGTGAGCACAGTCTCTCCATAGAAAAAGGCAGACACAGGCAGACCTGGCTGCCCAGAGAGGAGAGGCTATGCTCACACTGCAGCTTGGGGGCTGTGGAGACAGAACTGCACTTCTTGACAGAATGTCTGAAATATGATGAAATTCGAACATTGTCATTCAGTAAACTAAATTCAATCCTCCCTGAGTTTCGAACTTTGACAAATGAGGGTAAATTGCCTTACATCCTCGGAGAGAACGAGGATGTGGCCAATGTGGCTGCAAAATTTGTAGCAGCCTGCCATAACCTGAGGGACAGCCAGTGAGGCCACAGCCATACACAATAATAGGATTGTTATTAATATTAGAATTGTCTCTTAACTTTTATGTCTTACTTAATTTACAGTTCTGTTAAACATTATTTTATTTATATTTGTGTGTACATGTAATTGAGCTTTGGCAATAATGTTATTGAAATGTTCATGCCAATAAAGCTTTCTTGAATTGAATTGAGTGAGTGAGTGAGTGAGTGAGTGAGAGAGGTAGAGTAGAGAGGTAGAGTAGAGTAGAGAGGTAGAGTAGAGAAGTAGAGTAGAGTAGAGTAGAGTAGAGTAGAGTAGAGTAGAGAGGTAGAGTAGAGTAGAGTAGAGTAGAGTGAGTGAGTGAGAGGTAGAGTAGAGAGGTAGAGTAGAGAGGTAGAGTAGAGAGGTAGAGTAGAGTAGAGAGGTAGAGTAGAGTAGAGTAGAGAGGTAGAGTAGAGAGGTATAGTAGAGTAGAGAGATAGAGTAGAGTAGAGAAGTAAAGTACAGTAGAGAGGTAGAGTAGAGAGGTAGAGTAGAGTAGAGTAGAGTAGAGAGGTAGAGTAGGGTGGTAGAGTAGAGTAGAGTAGAGAGGTAGAGTAGAGAGGTAGAGTAGAGTAGAGTAGAGAGGTAGAGTAGAGTGGTAGAGTAGAGAAGAGAGGTAGAGTAGAGAGGTAGAGTGAGTGAGTGAGTGAGTGAGTAAGAGAGGTAGAGTAGAGAGGTAGAGTAGAGTAGAGAGAATGAGTGAGTGAGTGAGTGAGTGAGGTAGAGTAGAGTAGAGTAGAGTAGAGTAGAGTAGAGTGAGTGAGTGAGTGAGTGAGTGAGTGAGTGAGAGAGGTAAAGTAGAGTAGAGAGGTAGAGTAGAGTAGAGAGATAGAGTAGAGTAGAGAAGTAAAGTACAGTAGAGAGGTAGAGTAGAGTAGAGAGGTAGAGTAGAGTAGAGTAGAGAGGTAGAGTAGGGTGGTAGAGTAGAGTAGAGAGGTAGAGTAGAGAGGTAGAGTAGAGTAGAGTAGAGAGGTAGAGTAGAGTGGTAGAGTAGAGTAGAGAGGTAGAGTAGAGAGGTAGAGTGAGTGAGTGAGTGAGTGAGTAAGAGAGGTAGAGTAGAGAGGTAGAGTAGAGTAGAGAGATTGAGTGAGTGAGTGAGTGAGTGAGTGAGTGAGTGAGTGAGGTAGAGTAGAGTAGAGTAGAGTAGAGTAGAGTAGAGTAGAGTAGAGTGAGTGAGTGAGTGAATGAGTGAGAGAGGTAAAGTAGAGTAGAGAGGTAGAGTAGAGTAGAGTAGAGAGGTAGAGTAGAGAGGTAGAGTAGAGAGGTAGAGTAGAGTAGAGTGAGTGAGTGAGTGAGTGAGTGAGAGAGGTAGAGTAGAGAGGTAGAGTGAGTGAGTGAGTGAGTGAATGATTGAGAGAGAGAGGGGTAGAGTAGAGAGGTAGAGTAGAGTAGAGAGGTAGAGTAGAGTAGAGAGGTAGAGTAGAGTAGAGTAGAGTGAGTGAGTGAGTGAGAGAGAGGTAGAGTAGAGAGGTAGAGTAGAGTAGAGAGGTAGAGTAGAGAGGTAGGGTAGAGTAGAGTAGAGTAGAGAGGTAGAGTAGAGTAGAGAGGTAGAGTAGAATAGAGAGGTAGAGTAGAGTGGTAGAGTAGAGTAGAGAGGTAGAGTAGAGAGGTAGAGTGAGTGAGTGAGTGAGTGAGTAAGAGAGGTAGAATAGAGAGGTAGAGTAGAGTAGAGAGATTGAGTGAGTGAATGAGTTAGTGAGTGAGTGAGAGAGAGAGGGGTAGAGTAGAGAGGTAGAGTAGAGAGGTAGAGTACAGAGGTAGAGTAGAGTAGAGAGGTAGAGTAGAGAGGTAGAGTAGAGTAGAGAGGTAGAGTAGAGAGGTAGAGTAGAGTAGAGAGGTAGAGTAGAGAGGTAGAGTAGAGTAGAGTGAGTGAGTGAGTGAGTGAGAGAGGTAGAGTAGAGAGGTAGAGAGGTAGAGTAGAGTAGAGAGGTAGAGTACAGAGGTAGAGTAGAGTAGAGTAGAGAGGTAGAGTAGAGTGATAGAGTAGAGTAGAGAGGTAGAGTAGAGAGGTAGAGTGAGTGAGTAAGAGAGGTAGAGTAGAGAGGTAGAGAAGAGTAGAGTAGAGAGGTAGAGTAGAGTAGAGTGGTAGAGTAGAGTAGAGTAGAGAGGTAGAGTAGAGAGGAAGAGTAGAGTAGAGAGGTAGAGTAGAGAGGTAGAGTAGAATAGAGTGAGTGAGTGAGTGAGTGAGTGAGTGAGTGAGAGAGGTAGAGTAGAGTAGAGAGGTAGAGTAGAGAGGAAGAGTAGAGTAGAGTAGAGAGGTAGAGTAGAGTAGAGTAGAGAGGTAGAGAGGTAGAGAGGTAGAGAGGTAGAGTAGAGAGGTAGAGTAGAGTATAGTAGAGAGGTAGAGAAGAGTGATAGAGTAGAGTAGAGAGGTAGAGTAGAGAGGTAGAGTGAGTGAGTGAGTGAGTGAGTAAGAGAGGTAGAGTAGAGAGGTAGAGTAGAGTAGAGAGAATCAGTGAGTGAGTGAGTGAGTGAGTGAGTAAGAGAGAGGGGTAGAGTAGAGAGGTAGAGTAGAGAGGTAGAGTAGAGTAGAGTAGAGAGGTAGAGTAGAGCGGTAGAGTAGAGAGGTAGAGTAGAGAGGTAGAGTAGAGTAGAGTAGACCGGTAGAGTAGAGCGGTAGAGTAGAGAGGTAGAGTAGAGAGGTAAAGTGAGTGAGTGAGTGAGTGAATGAGTGAGAGAGAGAGGGGTAGAGTAGAGAGGTAGAGTAGAGTAGAGTAGAGAGGTAGAGTAGAGTAGAGTAGAGTGAGTGAGTGAGTGAGAGAGAGGTAGAGTAGAGAGGTAGAGTAGAGTAGAGAGGTAGAGTAGAGTGGTAGAGTAGAGTAGAGTAGAGTAGAGAGGTAGAGTAGGGTGGTAGAGTAGAGTAGAGTAGAGAGGTAGAGTAGAGAGGTAGAGTAGAGAGGTAGAGTAGAGAGGAAGAGTAGAGTAGAGTAGAGAGGTAGAGTAGAGAGGTAGAGTTAGTGAGTGAGTGAGTGAGTAAGAGAGGTAGAGTAGAGAGGTAGAGTAGAGTAGAGAGATTGAGTGAGTGAGTGAGTGTGTGAGTGAGAGAGGTAGAGTAGAGTAGAGAGGAAGAGTAGAGTAGAGTAGAGAGGTAGAGTAGAAAGGTAGAGTAGGGTAGAGAGGTAGAGTAGAGAGGTAGAGTAGAATAGAGTGAGTGAGTGAGAGAGGTAGAGTAGAGTAGAGAGGTAGAGTAGAGAGGTAGAGTAGAGTAGAGTAGAGTAAAGAGGTAGAGATGTAGAGAAGAGTAGAGAGGTAGAGTAGAGTGATAGAGTAGAGTAGAGAGGAAGAGTAGAGAGGTAGAGTGAGTGAGTGAGTAAGAGAGGAGCAGTCTTTGTACATACCGCGGAATACATAATTAGGCGCTCTTTACTCTTCCCCTCCCATCTTTTTAGAGTAGAGTAGAGAGGTAGAGTAGGGTGGTAGAGTAGAGTAGAGTAGAGAGGTAGAGTAGAGAGGTAGAGTAGAGTAGAGTAGAGAGGTAGAGTAGAGTGGTAGAGTAGAGAAGAGAGGTAGAGTAGAGAGGTAGAGTGAGTGAGTGAGTGAGTAAGAGAGGTAGAGTAGAGAGGTAGAGTAGAGTAGAGAGAATGAGTGAGTGAGTGAGTGAGTGAGTGAGTGAGGTAGAGTAGAGTAGAGTAGAGTAGAGTAGAGTGAGTGAGTGAGTGAGTGAGTGAGTGAGTGAGAGAGGTAAAGTAGAGTAGAGAGGTAGAGTAGAGTAGAGAGATAGAGTAGAGAAGTAAAGTACAGTAGAGAGGTAGAGTAGAGAGGTAGAGTAGAGTAGAGTAGAGTAGAGAGGTAGAGTAGGGTGGTAGAGTAGAGTAGAGTAGAGAGGTAGAGTAGAGAGGTAGAGTAGAGTAGAGTAGAGAGGTAGAGTAGAGTGGTAGAGTAGAGTAGAGAGGTAGAGTAGAGAGGTAGAGTGAGTGAGTGAGTGAGTGAGTAAGAGAGGTAGAGTAGAGAGGTAGAGTAGAGTAGAGAGATTGAGTGAGTGAGTGAGTGAGTGAGTGAGTGAGTGAGGTAGAGTAGAGTAGAGTAGAGTAGAGTAGAGTAGAGTGAGTGAGTGAATGAGTGAGAGAGGTAAAGTAGAGTAGAGAGGTAGAGTAGAGTAGAGTAGAGAGGTAGAGTAGAGAGGTAGAGTAGAGAGGTAGAGTAGAGTAGAGTGAGTGAGTGAGTGAGTGAGTGAGAGAGGTAGAGTAGAGAGGTAGAGTGAGTGAGTGAGTGAGTGAATGATTGAGAGAGAGAGGGGTAGAGTAGAGAGGTAGAGTAGAGTAGAGAGGTAGAGTAGAGTAGAGTAGAGAGGTAGAGTAGAGTAGAGTAGAGTGAGTGAGTGAGTGAGAGAGAGGTAGAGTAGAGAGGTAGAGTAGAGAGGTAGAGTAGAGAGGTAGGGTAGAGTAGAGTAGAGTAGAGAGGTAGAGTAGAGTAGAGAGGTAGAGTAGAATAGAGAGGTAGAGTAGAGTGGTAGAGTAGAGTAGAGAGGTAGAGTAGAGAGGTAGAGTGAGTGAGTGAGTGAGTGAGTAAGAGAGGTAGAATAGAGAGGTAGAGTAGAGAGATTGAGTGAGTGAATGAGTTAGTGAGTGAGTGAGAGAGAGAGGGGTAGAGTAGAGAGGTAGAGTAGAGAGGTAGAGTACAGAGGTAGAGTAGAGTAGAGAGGTAGAGTAGAGAGGTAGAGTAGAGTAGAGAGGTAGAGTAGAGAGGTAGAGTAGAGTAGAGAGGTAGAGTAGAGAGGTAGAGTAGAGTAGAGTGAGTGAGTGAGTGAGTGAGAGAGGTAGAGTAGAGAGGTAGAGAGGTAGAGTAGAGTAGAGAGGTAGAATACAGAGGTAGAGTAGAGTAGAGTAGAGAGGTAGAGTAGAGTGATAGAGTAGAGTAGAGAGGTAGAGTAGAGAGGTAGAGTGAGTGAGTAAGAGAGGTAGAGTAGAGAGGTAGAGAAGAGTAGAGTAGAGAGGTAGAGTAGAGTAGAGTGGTAGAGTAGAGTAGAGTAGAGTAGAGTAGAGAGGAAGAGTAGAGTAGAGAGGTAGAGTAGAGAGGTAGAGTAGAATAGAGTGAGTGAGTGAGTGAGTGAGTGAGAGAGGTAGAGTAGAGTAGAGAGGTAGAGTAGAGAGGAAGAGTAGAGTAGAGTAGAGAGGTAGAGTAGAGTAGAGTAGAGAGGTAGAGAGGTAGAGAGGTGGAGAAGAGTAGAGAGGTAGAGTAGAGAGGTAGAGTAGAGTAGAGTAGAGAGGTAGAGAAGAGTGATAGAGTAGAGTAGAGAGGTAGAGTAGAGAGGTAGAGTGAGTGAGTGAGTGAGTGAGTAAGAGAGGTAGAGTAGAGAGGTAGAGTAGAGTAGAGAGATTCAGTGAGTGAGTGAGTGAGTGAGTGAGTAATGACATGTCATTTTCTATATTTTTGATATGTTGCTGAGTGGATCATAAACGGCCCCAGCAATGAAGAAATGTGATTGATAATGACTGACTGACTATTATTTTGTTACATGCTTCAAATGTAAAGCACTTTGAGCTGCATTCTGTGTATGAAAGGTGCTATACAAATAAAGCTTATTATTATTATTATTATTATAGTAAGAGAGAGGGGTAGAGTAGAGAGGTAGAGTAGAGAGGTAGAGTAGAGTAGAGTAGAGAGGTAGAGTAGAGCGGTAGAGTAGAGAGGTAGAGTAGAGAGGTAGAGTAGAGTAGAGTAGACCGGTAGAGTAGAGCGGTAGAGTAGAGAGGTAGAGTAGAGAGGTAAAGTGAGTGAGTGAGTGAGTGAATGAGTGAGAGAGAGAGGGGTAGAGTAGAGAGGTAGAGTAGAGTAGAGTAGAGAGGTAGAGTAGAGTAGAGTAGAGTGAGTGAGTGAGTGAGTGAGAGAGAGGTAGAGTAGAGAGGTAGAGTAGAGTAGAGAGGTAGAGTAGAGTGGTAGAGTAGAGTAGAGTAGAGTAGAGAGGTAGAGTAGAGTGGTAGAGTAGAGTAGAGTAGAGAAGAAGAGTAGAGAGGTAGAGTAGAGAGGTAGAGTAGAGAGGAAGAGTAGAGTAGAGTAGAGAGGTAGAGTAGAGAGGTAGAGTTAGTGAGTGAGTGAGTGAGTAAGAGAGGTAGAGTAGAGAGGTAGAGTAGAGTAGAGAGATTGAGTGAGTGAGTGAGTGTGTGAGTGAGAGAGGTAGAGTAGAGTAGAGAGGAAGAGTAGAGTAGAGTAGAGAGGTAGAGTAGAAAGGTAGAGTAGAGTAGAGAGGTAGAGTAGAGAGGTAGAGTAGAATAGAGTGAGTGAGTGAGAGAGGTAGAGTAGAGTAGAGAGGTAGAGTAGAGAGGTAGAGTAGAGAGGTAGAGTAGAGTAGAGTAGAGAGGTAGAGTAGAGTAGAGTAAAGAGGTAGAGAGGTAGAGAAGAGTAGAGAGGTAGAGTAGAGTGATAGAGTAGAGTAGAGAGGTAGAGTAGAGAGGTAGAGTGAGTGAGTGAGTAAGAGAGGTAGAGTAGAGAGGTAGAGTAGAGTAGAGAGAGTGAGTGAGTGAGTGAGTGAGTGAGTGAGTGAGTGAGAGAGAGATGGGTAGAGTAGAGAGGTAGAGTAGAGTAGAGTAGAGAGGTAGAGTAGAGTGGTAGAGTGAGTGAGTGAGAGTGAGTGAGTGAGAGAGAGAGGGGTAGAGTAGAGAGGTAGAATAGAGAGGTTGAGTAGAGAGGTAGAGTAGAGTAGAGTAGAGAGGTAGAGTAGAGCGGTAGAGGTAGAGTAGAGCGGTAGAGTAGAGCGGTAGAGTAGAGAGGTAGAGTAGAGAGGTAGAGTGAGTGAGTGAGTGAGTGAATGAATGAGAGAGAGAGGGGTAGAGTAGAGAGGTAGAGTAGAGTAGAGTAGAGATGTAGAGTAGAGTAGAGTGAATGAGTGAGTGAGTGAGAGAGAGGTAGAGTAGAGAGGTAGAGTAGAGTAGAGAGGTAGAGTAGAGAGGTAGGGTAGAGTAGAGTAGAGAGGTAGAGTAGAGTAGAGAGGTAGAGTAGAG